>NC_054868.1:48124095-48431873 GCF_018320785.1 Cheilinus undulatus
AGCCCCCAGTTTGACTGGGCCCCAGAGAGCTCTCCCCTTTACCCCCCCATGGGCGGCCTTGCCTGTGATAAGTGCCTGTATAAGGTAGCTATTCTAATTAAGCTGTCTGATTGTCTCTGCCATGGCTGTTTATGTCTCATTGACCCTGAGTACTACAGCATCTATCCAGCTGTCATTTCACTCACCTGAGCTGAACAGGTACAACAGCAGAGGCGTGATCAACCACCTAGATGCACTCATCCTTCATCAGTGTCCTCGGCTCGGCTGATATGATGTCTCAAACACCAGCTCCTGTCCGTTCTATGATGTCGTCAGTGAAAGTCCTGAGTCTTCTGAGGAAACACAGTGTGCCTCAGATATTTATGGGAGAGGGGGTGTGTACACTGTGGATGTGCTGCTCTTATGAGTGTCTGAAGCTGATGATCAGGCCATTCCTTTGCTCTGGCCTCTGAAATCCACCCTGGGCGTTCTCTGCTGGTATCAAGAGAGGAAGGAAGGGAGGGTCAAGACTTTAACAGTGTGGGGCTGCAGCATACAGGGCAAGAACCAGAGAGAGGGAGTGAACCGCTACACGTACACAGAGAGGGGCTGCTGACGAGCTAAACGGAGAACAAAACAGGAGACTAAGAGATGATTTGTTGTCACTGAAAAATTCTGACCAACAAGAGATTAGAACAAGAGGAGGGGTAGCATTCGTCCAGGAAGTGGTTCATTTTTAGGAGCTGGGAAATATTTAAAATGAGCCTTTATTAGTGCCTTTCAATAGGAATCATTTGACAGAGTGACCACTTAATGCCCTCTTGGTACAACCCTAATTCCAAAATAGTTGGGACGCTATGTAAAATGTAAATAAAAACTGAATGCAGTGATTTAAAAACATCGTAAGCCAATATTTTATTTACAGTAGAACATAAACAACAAATCAGATGTTGCAACTGAGACATTTTACCGTTTAAGGAATTTAAAATTTGATGGCAGCAATACATTTCAAAAGTATTGGGACAGGGGGCCATGTTTACTGTTGTGTAGCATCTCTTTTAACAACAGTCAGTCGTTCCAGGATCTTTCCTTGACTTTGAGAAACAGCAAGAGTCTTTTGATCCTTAGTCCTCCTGGTCATATTATATTCTAGTGAGGTCTGGATGCTGACTGATGGTCTGTGGCACTAGCTGGACTTCTTTGTTATGACAGCTCTTCAGCGCATTTGGGAGTATCCTCGGCAAGACCATGTCATGGGCTCTCCTTGGTCTGATTCAGACCAGTGCCCAGGATCTGGTGGGATGTACTGGACAGGGATGGCAACATGTGACATGGAGGGGTCAGCTGGGAGGATTCCTGGAGAGATGGGGCATGGGCCGGGCGCAGGCCTGGAGGATGGGGACTGCATGTGGCCCCCGGGCCACCAGTTGCCCACCCCTGGTCTGGAATAAAGCTGTAAGTATCCTGAATAATAAAAGTGAGAAAAAACCGTGACCCTGCAGACTAAGCTGTTTTTTTTTGTTTTTTTTTAACAGAAGAAAAGCGGAAATGATGATTTTAAAATGCTAACTCTGGATTTATCTGTTTCTGTGGTTTTTACTTCTGCTCTGTGTGATTATGGTCTTCTGTCCTGACGTTTCTGTCTCCCTGCCCCTCCCTCCTCTCTCTCTCTCTCTCTCTCTCTCTCTCTCTCTCTCTGTACGGCTGTGTCGTAAACTTCCGCTGAAACCGAAAGTTGTAGATGTCATTTCTGAAGAAACCATCACATCTGCTCCAGCCGCTGCTGACTCTGTAAGTATTTCCTTGTTTTATGACTCCTTAAAATGTGTTCCTAATTTTAGTTTACTATCAAAGTTACAGTTAGCGTTAAATCTGCAGCCTTTATAATGACCTGCAGCATCCTCCTCCCTGAATGAACTGGTTAATGGTGATGGTTAGAAGTTTCAAGTTGATTCAGTCACTTTTTACGTTACTTTTGTCCAGACCTTTCAAACGGAGCAGTTTTTTTTTTACTAAAAAATAGCAAACACTCAGCCACAGTGGCTTTAAAAACCTCCTAACAGGCAGAAACTTGGAGGAAACCGAGCTCATGTTGAACAGCCCTCTGCTGAGAACGTAGAAGTGAAACAGAGGCGGAAGAAGACTTGTGCTTACTTGTTGAACTTGTTCCGTTGAAGTTTTCTGCCTTGGCATGATACATGATACTTTGTGGTGCATGCTTTTTTTTGGTCTCAACTGTGTTTTTTTGTTTTTTTTTGTTTTTTTTTTTTTTTTGACATTTTTGATTCCTGGTTTTAAATTTTGAGTCATATTTTTTGCCTGAAAAAAACAATATTGTGAATTTCTTTTTTATATATTGACCCTTTAAAAGCATTATTTTAACATCTAATTTTATGTTTTGACCTTTTGCACTAACAAGTTTGACTTTTTATCTCAGGCTTTAAGCCTTTAAGCTTAGCATTTGACTTTTTTAAATCTCAAAATCATTTTTCATCAGTGTTAATTTTTCCCCCCATAATTTATTACTGGCAAAAATGAGGTTGACAGTTTGGTTAAATGTGGACCCTGTTAGGCCCTCAGGTTAGACCTTAATTCAAAATCTGACCCCTGCTGTCATTGAGTTTGACACTACTATCCTAAATGATGGCTGTGGTTTACACATGTTGACAAAATTGTTGTTACCCTCAAACCCACAACAGTCACTGAAATAACTTAGACTGACCAAAGTTATGATAAATACAAATGTACTGAAAATTAAGTAATGAAAATCAGACATTTCATTTGAATTGTGGTTCAACAAAATCATTTGACAAAACAAACCACTGAAGCTGGCCTGGACTAAAATCATAGCTTTTTCTGTTACTCTCAATGAGACTTCTGCACCTGTCCACAGGTATTTTGGCCCACTCCTCTTTAGCAAACTGCTCCAGCTGTCTCAGGTTTGATGGGTTCCTTCTCCAGACTGCATATTTCAGCTATTTCCACAGATGTGCAATAGGATTTGGATCAGGGTTCATAGAGGGCCTCTTCAGAATAGCCCAATATTTTGCTGTTAGCCATTCTTGGGTGTTTTTAGCTCTGTGTTATGGGTCATTATCCTGTTGGAGGAGCTATGACCTGCGACTGAGACCAAGCTTTCTGCAGCACATTTGGCTCCAGAATGCCTTGATAGTCTTGAGATTTCATTGAATGCTGCACAGATTCAAGACACCCTGTGCCAGATGCAGCAAAGCAGCTCCAGAACATAACAGAGCCTCCCCCATGTTTCAAAGTAGGTTAGTCTTCTTTTCTTTCTATGCTTCATTTCTGCGTCTGTGAACACAGAGCTGATGTGACTGGCCAAAAGCTCTCCCAGAAGCTTTGTGGCTAATTGATATCCATTTTGGCAAATTCCACTCTTATTTTATGATTTGTTTTCAACAGTGGAGTCTTCCTCGGTCATCTTCCATTAAGTCCACTTTGGCTCAAACAGTGATGGATGGTGTGCCCTGACACTGACACACCTTGACCTTGGAGTTCAGTTATTCTGGGCTCTTTGGTTACCATTCCTGTTATTCATCTCTTCAATTTGTTATCAATTTTCCTCTTGCGGCCATGTCCAGGGAGGTTGGCTACAGTCCTGTAGATCTTAAACTTCTGAATAATATGTGCAGCTGTAGTCACAGGAACATCAAGCTGTTTGGAGACAGTCTTATAGCCCTCACCATTAACATGCTTGTCCATCATTGTCTTTCTAATCTCCTGGGACAACTGTCTCCTTAGCTTTCTGTGCTCCACGTTCAGTGTGGTACACACCATGATACCGAACAGCACAGTGACGACTTTTCACCCTTTGAAGAGACAGTCTGACTGATTACAAGTTTGAAGAAGCTGTCAAGCTTAATACAGGACACACCTTAGTTTAACATCCCTATGGTCACAATATTGAACCTCTGATCTAGAGGTACCACCATTTTTGTCCAGGCCAGTTTGATTAATTTATTTTGTTTGTTTTTTTTAAATGATTTTCCTGAATCACAATTCAAAAGCAATCTCAGATTTGTATTAGTTAAGTTTCAGTAACTCTTTAGTCATTTTTTTTTGTCAGTTTCAATTTATTTCAGTGACCATTGTGGGTGTTTCTTCTTTACCAACAATTTTGTCTTTGTGTGTATACTGGGGCTGACTTACACGAGTATGAGGTGCTGAGACATCTTAAAGCTGTGGTAATTGATTTATTTTTAGTATCGTATGCCCACAAAAACAACACAACCCGTCAGGGTCCAATGGCGGAGTTACCGGCGGTGTACAGTCCTATGCAGAATTTGTTCATGCTGAGATGAAGTGTTTTCTTGCCTGTAATCCGGCCATTGATTTCAGTGGAAAAGTGGAGCAACATCGCTCCATGAGAGCTTTGCCACCATCAATATTCAATTCAGCGGAGCTCAAACACTGAAGGGAGGGAGTAGAGTTGATTCTACATGGTTCTCATCAAATGATACATACTCGACCTTTAAGTGTGAGCTGCTGTCACGTCACAAACTGCACCACTAAAACCCACACTATCTACTGTTTATTGCTAGCAGCTGCTTCTTTGCTCAGAACACGCAGGAACGCATAACAACACTGACCAAGCTAACAGGGATTTGTGCAACTTTTTTAACCGCTTTTCTCCCTTGCAGGGTCAAAAGCCTGTATTATAAGAAAACAGAGAGGACACTTTTAAGTAAGTAATCCTTAAAGATCTCTGGTTTGGCACAAAACCTTATTCCTTAAAACAACAGTTGACAAATAGAAGACATGGCAACATTAAAAACACGAGTCTTGATCTTCTATGTGTACTTTAATATTTACAGCTAATAAATTGATGGCAACTTAGAGTCGCATGAACGATGGCTAAAGAACAGCTGAGGTCTAATCCATTAATCTTTTCCAATTTCTCCCTCAGTGAGCTGACATGTCAGCCCAAAAGTTGCTCCTCGAGACTCTGGAAGATCTGCTTGAAGATGACTTCAAAAAATTTAAGTGGTTCCTCTCCATGGAGATCCTTGGCCACTGCAAACCAGTTCCCCGGTCCCAACTACAGAATGCATCGCGGACCGATACTGTGGACAAGATGGTGACAAGGTATGGGAAGGAGACTGCAGTGAACCTTGCTGTGGAGATCCTTTGCGAGACGGGGAACAACCAAGCAGCAAAGACGTTACTGAGCGCATATAAAGGTGCTGATGATGATGAGAGGCAAAACAACCAAAATCAGTCAAAAACATTCACCACATTTTATTCATTAATTTGTATTTAATGTCTGTTTCTTTATTTTTTAGGGGCAGAAAGTGCTACAGCCTCCACATCCTCTTCTGCTGCTGCACCTCCTGCTGCAGCTCCTGCTGCTGCAGCTCCTGCTGCTGCTCCTGCAGCAATTTCAGTCTCAAACGGAGCTGTGCTTATCGCTCCGAATATCAGTACTGGCGGTTCAACTGGACATTGGACCTTAAACATCAAATAAATAAGCTCAGGAAACTGTGTCAGATTTAGACATCTGGAGGGTAAAGTGCATTTAGATATACTTGCTCGTGTATTCATTAACCCAAATATGTAATCAGCCAATCACATATCCACAAGCAGTGCATTTGGGCATTATAGACATGGTCAGGATATTCTGCTGAAGCTCAAACCGAGCATGAAGAAAGGTGATTTAATTGACTTTAGACGTACCATGTGAGAGCATCTCAGAACAAACGCCAAATCTTGAAACAGGTGGACTGCAGCAGTAGTCCACTCCAGTCAGCTTAGAACTGCAAACTGAGGACACACCAAAGTAGAACTGACTATTTGAATGGTAAATCAGCATTCCTCCCTGTTCTGAAACTCCATTTAAGATTCAGCACATTGTTGTGACCATGTCTACATGCCTAAAGACATAGATTACTGCAATGTGATTGACTGATTAGATATTAGCGTTAACGAGAAGCTGAACAGGTGTACCTAATGAAGTGATCATTGACTTTACCTGACTGTGTGCCATAATTCGTCATGCACAATTCGTATACACCAGGTAACACCGAAAAACCCTCCTTTTATTATCCTTGTGAGACTGTACACACATCTTTAATAAATATTTTTTAATCAAACATGAATGCTGTTCTGAGTTTTAATACTGGAGTCATGTTGTGTTTATAAGTCTCTGTTAGCCATGGCACTGTAACAGGATCACTGACCGTCTATAAAGGTAGGATTGAAATGTAGCAGGTGTGTACTCCCAGGTATAAACTTCCCATTTAGGCAAGAATATTAGGACTCTCACAGCTGTTGTTGTAGTAATTAGCTCAAACAATGTGGCTGATTGTTGATTCTCAAGGTACACCAGGGAGATCCATAGCGAAGCTATGAATTTAGCTGCAAAGCATAAAAACCAGGTGAGCCTAAATGACTCAATACTAAATCAACATCATCACAGAAATGTTTGAGAGTGACTTTGGAAATCCTCACAAGTATATCACATGAATAATCAATGTTACTGAGAAAAACAAACATATTTTGAAGTATTTTAGCAGAGCGTATCAGAGGTGAACTTGAGGACAACATAGTGCAGACTGGAAATAACACAGACTGCATTGCTCAGTTCTGTAGGGGCATCAGCAGAGGGCGCTCATGTTACACAAAGTACCAGACCAAGTGGAAACTCATTAAAACACATTATAAATAATTTTCTGCAATCAGAGTTGTAAATAAAGGCAAATGGTTGCAAGTAGAAAAATAATCATCCCTACAGAAAGTCTGATAAAATATACATTGATACAGCTGAAGTAATCAGAATGAAGTTAAACACTTCTTTTTTTCATTTGACTGCATTTATATGGACATATCTTCTGGATCAGAAGCTACAGAGTATTTTTATCTTCTTGCAGTTAAAAACTGGCTGATGCTGGGTTAGAATTTTCCAACAACAAAAAAATACTAATGAAAGATTGGAAGAGAAGATAACTAGTAGACAAGTTTTGCCAGAGTTTCAGGGTAAAACTACATGGGATGTAAAATAAATATTCACAAATGTAATGGATACAGTTTCATTAGATAAGAAGGAACTTGAGGTATTGAAGACAATATAATCACAAGTGATCATGATGGCAGAGAAGTGCTGCACAATTAACTCTTTAAAGCCTGAATACACAAATTAAAGCTAGAAAATTTCCATTTTTTGGAACTGAAATGTTTATTTCACCTTCTATTTAAATCGCAAAAAAAAAACAAAAAAAAAAAAATCAAAATTTCTGTACAATTAAACAAATTTTGTATCTCATTGGTAAATTAGATATTTTTCGTAACTAATAATCCACTTGAGGGTATTTTTATAATTTATTAGATTGTATTCAGAAATTTTTTTAGTAATTTATTGGTCATATTGATTAGATAGAGAAATCATAAAAGTATCAAATATGATACAATAGGCTTTAATGGGTTAAGCTAATTGCAATCACAGTGTCAGACTGTGCAATACAATAACATACAGTAATAGCATAAACGGCTGCTATTGTTTTGGTATTAGTAGAACTTGAAAGGTCTACAATAATATCTACAGAGACGCCTTTAAATATACAACAGTCCTGCAGCATTTGCACTGTGTAGAAGTACCTTTATTGAAATAAAGGGAATATTTTATCCTGGTGGGTTTTTTGTCTCCCTCCTTCCTCTCTCTCTCTCTGTGCCGCTCGCGCACTGAACGTGAAACTTCCGCTGAAACCGAAAGTTGTAGATGTCATTTCTGAAGAAACCATCACATCTGTCCCAGCCGCTGCTGACTCTGTAAGTATTTCCTTGTTTTATGACTCTTTAAAATGTGTTCCTAACTTTAGTTTACTATCAAAGTTACAGTTAGCGTTAAATCTGCAGCCTTTATAATGACCTGCAGCATCCTCCTCCCTGAATGAACTGGTTGATGTGATGGTTTGAAGTTTCAAGTTGATTCAGTCACTTTTTACGTTACTTTTGTCCAGACACTTAACAAACGGAGCAGTTTTTACTAACAAATAGCAAACACTCAGCCACAGTGGCTTTAAAAACCTCCTAACAGGCAGAAACTTGGAGGAAACCGAGCTCATGTTGAACAGCCCTCTGCTGAGAACGTAGAAGTGAAACAGAGGCGGAAGAAGACTTGTGCTTACTTGTTGAACTTGTTTTCCTCCTGGGATTATTTCACAACATGCACCTACAGAAAATGTCCAACTACAGCTTTTGATCAGAACCTAAAAACAGGAGAAACTGATGGAGTTGTGAAGAGAGCAAGAATGCCTCCTTAACATGTCTTCCTCTTTGTACAGTGATTGTGATGGAAGCGAAGTGGACAGAGATTTTATCATCACTCAAATTCCAGAGAATAATTTTACAGTCCACATCTTCAGTGAGAACCAAGGATTGATCTCACAGGGCCCTGGTAAAGACCAACATGAGGCCCTTCCTCCTCTCATTAACACCAATTAAAGCAAGAGAACACACTATTTTAAAACAAAAGGATTCTGAAATTAAAGGATACCACACAATCAGCTGATCAAGGTGCTTTTTAATACCTATGTTTACATTCTAAAGCAGGGCTGTCAAACTCAAGGCCTGGGGGCCAAATGTGGCCCGTGGTACAGTTACACCTGGCCCACACCATCATTTCATTTTCTTGTTATAACTGGCTCTAAAACATGAGGTCTGCAGATTTTCTGTTATAAAAATGCAAACTTAACCTTAATGATATCAAATATCCTCAAGTCATAAAAATGTGAAAAAATAATAATAATAATTTGCTAAAAAGAAATATGGTAAAATCAATTCATTTGCATTTATTATTTAATATTTAAACATTTTCATTGCACAATTATGACTTCAACCTATCATTTGGACTTTTATTTATTTTGTTGACTTTTTGTCTTGTATTTTGGATTTTTCAACTTATAATTTTGACTTTTTGTCATATTTTGACTGTCAATTTATTGTTTTACCTTTTTATTGAATATTTTGACCTTTTCAATGTATTATTTGGACCATTATCTCAGATTTTGACCTTTTCGATTCCTAGTTTTAAATTTTGAGTCATATTTTTTGCCTTAAAAACACAATTGTGCCTTTCTTTTTCATATATTGGCCTTTTAAAAGCATTATTTTAATATCTAATTTCATGTTTTGACCTTTTGAACTATTAAGTTTGACTTTTTATCTCAGGCTTTTAGCCTTTAAAGGGATCTACTTCAACATTTTGGCAAATTCACCCATTGCCATAATTCCTATAGTCTCAGTAATAGGTTCGTTCTCTTTAGTTGTCGGTGCAAGCTGTTTCTAGATCTGGGAGGACCGATATACCAGCTGCACAGCTAACACTATGTTAGCAGATGGAATTTTTGCTTTCCCTCATCAAACTTATTAATACACAATCCAACAACTCCAAAACGCTCTCGTGGACAAGTTGTGACCTGCATATTTACCATGTTATGAAATAATCATGGAACATTACGAGACGGAGATATTTTAAATTTAAATGCAAAGCCGGAACTACACTCCAGACATGGCTGCTGCACTGTGTCACTCCGCCCAGTGGTTTACTTAAGAAATAGTTCAGAGTATTTGCTTCATGTGTCGTAATGTTACATAATTATACGTTATTATTTCATAGCATGGTGAATGTGCATGTCACGACTTGTCCATGAGAGCGTTTTGGAGTTGTTGGATTGTGTATTTGATGAGTTTGATGAGGGAAAGCAAAAATTCCGTCTGCTAACATAGCGTTAGCTGTGCAGCTGGAATATCAGACCCCCCAGATCTAGAAACAGCTTGCACCGACAACGAAGCTAAAGGAAACAAACCTATTACTAAGACTACAGGAATTATGGCAATGTGCAAATTTGCCAAAATGTTGAAGTATCCCTTTAACATTTAAATGTGCGCCAGTAAAGCAGAAACAATCAAGAGTAAGCAGTGAGGTACAGTTTGTAAATCGGACTTTTCGGAATACTCAGTAGGCATCCACCAATTGTTCTCCAGTTTCAACAAACAACGAACCTATTTCTAAGACTATAGGAATTATGGCATTGCGCGAATTTGCCAAAACGTTGAAGTATCCCTTTAAACTTATCATTTTGACTTTTTAAATCTCAAAATCATTTTTCATCAGTGCTATTTTTTCCCCCTTAATTTATTACTGGCAGAAATGAGGTTGACAGTTTGGTTAAATGTGGACCCTGTTAGGCCCTCAGGTTAGACCTTAATTCAAAATCCGACCCCTGCTGTCATTGAGTTTGACACCTCTATCCTAAATGATGGCTGTGGTTTGCACATGTTGACAGAATTGTTGGTACCCTCAAACCCACAACAGTCACTGAAATAACTTAGACTGACCAAAGTTATGATAGATACAAATGTACTGAAAATTAAGTAATGAAAATCAGACATTGCATTTGAATTGTGGTTCAACAAAATCTTAGTTTAGTTTTACACCTTAGTTTAACATCCCTATGGTCACATTATTTTACATCTTATCTAGGGGTACCATCATTTTTGTCCAGACCAGTTTCATTAGTTTGTTTTCTTTAAATGATTCTCCTTGATTGATTGAAGCAATCTCTGATTTTCATTTGTTAATTTTCAGTCATTTTTTCATTTATGATTGTTTTTTTTGTTTTTTTTTGTCAGTTTTAACTTATTTCAGTGACAATTGTGGGTGTTTCTTCTTTAACAACAATTTTGTCTTTGTGTGTATACTGGGGCTGACTTACACGAGTATGAATTGCTGAGACATCTCAAATGTGAGCAGCTGCCACGTCACAAACTGCACCACTAAAATCCATACTATCCATTGTTTATTGCAAGCAGCTGCTTCTCTGCTCAGAACGTGCAGGAATGCATAACAACACTGACCAGACTAACAGGGATTGGTGCAACTTTTTAACTGCTTTTCTCCCTTGTAGGATCATAAGCCTGTATTAGAAAAAACAGAGACGACACTTTTAAGTAAGTAGTCCTTGAGGAGTTCTGGTTTGACATAAAAGCTTATTCATTAAGCAAACACGGCAACATTAAAAACACCGTTAATCCGTTAATCTTTTAAAATTTCTCCTTCAGTGAGCTGACATGTCGGCCAAAAAGGTGCTCCGTGACTCTCTGAAAGTTCTGCCTGATGACGACTTCGAAAAATTTAAGTGGTTCCTCTCCATGAAGATCTTTGACCACTGCAAACCAGTTCCCTCGTCCCAACTAGAGAATGCATTGCAGACTGATGCTGTGGACAAGATGGTGACAAGGTATGGGGAGGAGACAGCAGTGAACCTCGCTGTGGATATCCTTTACAAGATGAAGAAGGAAGAAGCAGCAAAGACGTTACTGAGCGCATATAAAGGTGCTGATGATGATGAGAGTCAAAACAACCAAAATCAGTCAAAAACAGTCACCACATTTTATTCATTGATTTGTATTTAACTTCTGTTTCTTTTGTTTTCTAGAGGCAAAAAAGGCTACAGCCTCCACATCCTCTTCTGCTGCTGCACCTCCTGCTGCTGCTCCTGCAGCAATTTCAGTCTCAAACGGAGCTGTGCTTATCGCTCCGAATGTCAGTAGTGGCAGTTCGACTGGACAATGGAATGTAACTATCAATAAATAAGCTTAGGAAACTGTGTCAGATTTCGATATCTGGAGGGTAAAGTGCATTTTAGATGTACTTGCTCGTGTATTCATTAACCCAGGTATATAATCAACCAGTCACATATCCGCAAGCAATGCATTTGGGCATTGTAGACATGGTCAGGATATTCTGCTGAAGCTCAAACCGAGCACGAAGAAAGGTGATTTAATTGACTTTGGACATACCATGTGAGAGCATCTCAGAACAAACGCCAAATCTTGAAACAGTTGGACTCCAGCAGTAGTCCACTCCAGTCAGCTTAGAACTGCAAACTGAGGACACACCAAAGCAGAATATAGATGATTTGAATGGTAAATAAGCTTTCTTCCCTGTTCTGAAGCTCCATTTAAGATTCAGCACATTGTTGTGACCATGTCTACATGCCTACAGACATAGATTGCTGCCATGTGATTGGCTGATTAGATAGCAATAGATTAGCGTTAACGAGAAGCAGGTGTACCTAATGAAGTGATCACTGGCTTTTTTCTACTATGTACCATAATTTATCATTCACAATTCAAGTATCTCAAATAAAACTGAAAAAAATTCCTTTTATTTTTGTTATGAGATGGAAAACAGATCTTTAATAAATATTTTTTTAATCAAACATGAATGCTGTTCTGAGTTTTAATACTGGAGTCATGTTGTGTTTATAAGTCTCTGTTAGCCATGGCACTGTAACAGGATCACTGACCGTCTATAAAGGTAGGATTGAAATGTAGCAGGTGTGTACTCCCAGGTATAAACTT
This sequence comes from Cheilinus undulatus, assembly GCF_018320785.1. Classification (NCBI taxonomy): domain Eukaryota; kingdom Metazoa; phylum Chordata; class Actinopteri; order Labriformes; family Labridae; genus Cheilinus; species Cheilinus undulatus. The sequence goes on from NC_054868.1 coordinate 48,136,456, forward strand.
CCCCTTAAGGCAAGAATATTAGGACTCTCACAGCTGCTTTTGTAGTAATTACCTCAAATCATGTGGCTGATTGTTGATTCACAAGGTACTCCAGGGAGATCCATAGTGAAGCTATGAATTTAGCTGCAAACATAATAACCAGGTGAGCCTAAATGACTCAATACTAAATCAACATCATCACAGAAATGTTTGAGAGTGACTTTGGAAATCCTCACAAGTATATCACATGAATAATCAATGTTACTGAGAAAAACAAACATATTTTGAAGTATTTTGGCAGAGTGTATCAGAGATGAATTTAAGGACAACATAGTGCAGACTGGAAATAACATAGACTGCATTGCTCAATTCTACGGGGGCATCAGCAAAACAAATAAGTGCAAATGGTTGCAAGTAGAATAACCTTTGCTACAGAAAAACTAATGAAATATACGTTGATACAGTCTATGGAGCTGAAGTAATCAGAATGAAGTTTTTTTTTCATTTGACTGCATTTATATGGACATATCTTCTGGATCAGAAGCCACAGAGTATTTTTATCTTTGTGCAGTTAAAAACTGGCTGATGCTGGGTTGAAGCGGCAAAAAATGCTAATGAAAGATTGGAAGAGAGGATAACTAGTAGACAAGTTTTGCCAGAGACGTAAAATAAATATTCACAAATGTAATGGATACAGTTTCATTAGTTAAGAATGAACTTGTAGTATTGAAGACAATATAATCACAGGTGATCATGATTGCAGAGAAGTGCTGCACAGTTAAGCTAACTGCAATCACAGTGTCAGACTGTGCAATAGTATACAGTATTATTAATGGCTGCAACTGTTTTGGTCTTAGTAGAACTTGAAAGGTCTACAATAATGTCTACAGAGACGCCTTTAAATATACTATAGTGCTGCAGCATTTGCACTTTTTAGAAGTGCCTTTATTTGAAAAAAGCGAAAAATGTATTTTTTCTTGCTGCCTAATATTTGTATGTTTCAAAACTATCACTGTTCTTTGTATTTCCTTGTTTCCTCGTGATACCATTTGGTTATGATATTGTACGTCAATCACATATTGCAATATTTTCCAGTATCATTCCAATCACATTTCTAACAAATCCTGCAGCAGTGTTGCAGGAGCCATAATAACAAACAGTACCCTGCTTTCAGCCCAGAGATTTGGCAATCAATAATTCAGTCAGTCTTTAATTATATTAAATTAATTATATAACTCCATTATATCGTTTGTTAAAACGGTCAATCCACTATGAGGAGCTCCTTAGAAGATGATTGGTTAGTGACTGAACTGATGCATGTAGATCCACAGCTGGTGACATGCAGAAATATGATGTTAATGCAAACAGAGAGACAGGAAAGCTCAGTGTCCCACTGAGCACTAAAACCCTTGGAGGTGTCACGCCTATTCTAACTGGTGTGGCTGGAGCTCCACTGCTTTTTCCCCAGTCTTACTGTGTTTTACTGAAATTATGACATTATTAAAGTCAAACCAAGATTTTTGATAACAATTTAATATTTTTTCTGCTACTTTTATATTATTATTATTATTATTATTATTATTATTTTAGGACATTGCTTTGGAAATGAAACTGATGATCTTTTCCATGCAAATAAAGCCAATTGAATGAATTGAACTGAACTGAATAGAATTAAATAAGCAGATAAATTCATCATCTCTGGAGGAATAAAGTAATAAAACACAAAATCTCATGTGACAGTTTCAGATCAGGATAAGAGAATATCTTCCTTTGCAAAAAAATGTCAAAAAGCAGCAGATATAAAAGTTGAAAACACAGAGTCACATTATTGTCTGTTAGAAAAATAAATCTGCCAGGTTAATGTCCTCTACAAAAATGTGACTTAAATGATGAGAAAAGGACCAGTAATTGTTCACTTTGAGTTAAAGCTCAGCAATCAAAACTTTATTGATAAAATAGTTGCCTAGAAATGCCTGGAAGAGGAAAAATCTTATGCACAATGTCTCATACCAGAATAAAATGTTTAAAATGTCTTATTCTGTTATATTTTTAATGTGACTCTGAAAAGTCAGCACATACATCAGTGCTTGTTCTTTATCAGTATTTAAGTGTATTTTCTGTTCTTTTTTTGTTCAGATCTTTTGTAGCCATAATAACTTTGAAAATGCAGAAAATGGCCTCTTTTCCCTTTTTATCACGAAGAACCCTCTAGACCAGGGGTGTCAAACTCAATCACAGCAGGGGCCGGATTCTGAACTTGGGTCTAACCTGAGGGCCTAACAGGGTCAATTTAGCCATAAAGGTCAACCTTATTTTCACCAGTAATGACTTATGGGGGTAAAAAACTTGGCAGTGATGATAAATAAATTTGCGATTAAAAGGTGAACATGATAAGTTAAAAACTCAAAATTTGAGATAAAAAGTCAAACTTATAAGTTTTAAAGTTAAAAATGTGACATTCAAAAAAGTCAAAATAATGTTTTAAAAAGGCAAAATATGAGACAGAATATTGAAACCATGAATGTTAAAAGTCAAAAACTGAAATAAAATTAAAAATCATAATTTTTTAACAGTCAAAATATGAGGTAAACATTGAAATCATGAGTTTCAAAAGTCAAAATATGAAATAAGAAAAAAAAATCATATGTTTTTAAGGTAAAAAAAATTGATAAAATTTAAAGTTAGGAGTTGAAAAAAGTCAAAATGTGAGATAAAAGTCAAAATCATGATTTGAATAGGTCAAAAAACTGAGATAAAATTAAAATCCTAAGTTTTTAAAATAAAAATGAGATAAAAGTCAAAGGTAGGAGTTGAAAAAGGTGAAAACATGAGATAAAAGTCAAAATCATGACTTTAAAAGGTCTAAATAGGATATAAATTTTAAAATAATTAATCTAAAAGGTAAAAATATGAGATAAAAAGCCAAAGTTTTGAGATGTAAAGGTTAGAATATGAAATACAAAGTCAGAACCATAACTTTTAGTCATAACTTTGAGATGTAAATTGAAAATAAAGAGAAAACACTAATTTCTTCCCTACGTTCCTGATTTTTCATCAAATTACTTTTACTGTTAACTCTTTCCAAAATTTATGACTCAACAAGGATATTATAAATCATCAAGGTCAAGTTTACATGAGGAAATCTGCAGACCTCATGCTGGGTGGGCCAGTTATAATAAAAATATCATATGATCTGGTGGGTCAGGTATGACTGCACCATGGGCCAGATTTGGCCCCTGGGCCTTGAGTTTGACACTTGTGCTCTAGCCCCGTCTTCTACATGCCCCCCAGAATTCAGGCCCCTGAAGACCCTTATCAGTGTCAGGTTTATGACTTTGATGTTTCTGTAGTTGCTTGCTATCTCCATCACAGGTCAGCAGGTGGAGCTGTGGCCCCTTAAATATGACACATAATCATCTGAAAGGAGAACTCCACTCCTTATTTCAAATTCAAAGACCCCACAGAAGAAGAAAGCCTCATGGTGACAGCTGCATGAACATATCTCAGTATAAACTTTTACAAATGTATGTTTTCATCTTTTTAAAATAGAACTCATGACACGCTTTATAGATTTAAAAAGCCTGTTTAAAAGGGAGCTAAATGCATGATGTATTAGTCCTGTTAAGTCTGTCTGAAAGAACTGAAAAGACTCCCATCATTGAGAGTTTTTAATGCAATTGCTTCTCTCTCTGTGTCTTGCAGCTACTAAGAGAAGAAAGAAAAGATTGGGAACCACTGTTTTACATGATCCTATCAATCATTTCAACATCTGAGACTGTGTCATTTGTGGTTGCAAAGCATCATAACACCTAAAATTTCAAAATTTTTATGTGGAAACAGATTCAAATGTGCATCCATAAATGCGTACTTGGCTCTGCAAATGTGTGACAGGAAGCACACCGTCAGTAAGATGATAGACAGTTATACGAGGAATCTGCTGTGAACGTGGCTGAAATCCTGAGAATGAACCACAACTATGCTGCAGAGAAGTTAGATCATATGCAGGTAGAGTGAAAGTTTGTAGATGAGGGGAGGGGGGCATGCCTGTATTCACCTACGGCCCCAAATTTGCTAAATCTGCTACTGCATAAATTAGACTGATAAATGTTTTTAAATAATGACATAACTTTCATATATTATTCTTTATTTAGTTCTGGGAATTGGGCTTCCATGTTTCTCTGTCTTTTCAATTCCTTTTTCATTTTGAGACATAAAGAGTAACACTGTTAAATGCTGAAAATGGATATGGATTTAATTTGTGTATACTAACTCGATGTGAAGCTTTTAAGCCTTTTAAGTTGATTTCAAACTTTGATTAAAGTCGATATTCCACGTGTCAAAAATGACAAACTTCATATTTCTAGTGCATACATGGCAACCTAGAGGTTTCATCCTACGTGGAGGGCCAGGGTCAGTCACGTGATCACTTCTGCCGGAAGCTCACTAAGCAAGTCACCAGCAACGGCCAAGTATTACAAGGTTTAGACAGGACTGTTTCAGTTAACGCTGGGTTATTACGTGGAAGCATACGGCATTATCGTTTTATTTTATCCTTTGTAGCTTTAAAACACACGGAACCTCCCGCTTTAGTAAATTTTGCAGATTGGTGTCGCTTTCAATGTCTTATTCGTGTCATTACACCGGAAGTACACATACTGATGATGACGTATCCATCGCAACCTTGTCCAATGTTTTGCTCGTGCTTCACCACCCGGAAGGGAGCGTTTGCCATCTACAGCCTAGCTGCTACCGTATGCGATGAGGGCACAAAAGAATCTAAAAACATAGCACAAGTTGGTATAATTTGACAAGAAACGACACGATAAAAGAGCCAAACTGTTTTTTCAAGGATTATCATAGCTGTGACTCACCTCGTACCCTGTTGGGACTGTTAGCTAGCTGGCTATTGAGCCATCTGGCAGACTCTCGCTAGCTAACATTAGCAGTTGCTCATCGTTAGCAAGTTGGTCTCTGCCTTGGTGATGGCTGTGTCACATAGAGTATGGTTTCTGGCTGGATATTTACTCGTACTACTACTAGCTGGATGCAAAGCAAGGATACACAAGCTTTCCCTGAAGGTAAATGCACTATTTTAGATAAGTTATAATAGCTAGGGAGTCATGCTGTGTCGATGATAAGAATCGTCACGGTGGCGTTTTATTAGCTAGCTAGTATGCTGTAATTAGCTTTGACATACGATGTTTGTAACATAGTAGAGTTGTCACAATACCATGATTTTAATCTCTCGTGAAATCAAACGATACGAGCATACTTGTTTTGATACCACTGCAACAAAAACAGAAGTACCTAACATCCAGTATTGTGCAATGTGTGCAATGCAATTCGTTCACGTTAGACAGTGTGCAGTACTTTACTTTCACTTTTTTGGATTAAATACATCTCCCCAACGCTCATATCTTATGAAAAAAAGTTGTAGTGGTTTTCCAACTGCTTTTCCATGCTATGATAGTAATGTGGACCGTATTGTAGGGCTCTAAAGCACACCTTTAGTCTTATGACACGTTGTCGTAGCAGTGTTATAAACTACCAGAACGGTTGTCTAACTCAGTGGTTTTCAACTGGTCCAGCCATGTAACCACCTCCTCAAATTTTAACACATCCTAAGATAAATTGAATGAAAAATGTTGCAGGTTGGACCTAATGCAATCATTATATTTCAGCTCTGTTTTGCTGTTATAACACAATTTTGGTTGTCTTTTAAATGTCTCAAGAAATCAAAACTGTAGTTTTCAAGAACGGTAGCTTTTTTGAGGTCCAGGAAGACATAAACAAGTCAAGATCTCAAGAAAAACGACCAGAATTTACTCCCTGTCCAAGAAAACAGAGTGAAATACAATATATGGATACATGTCTGCGCAGGACATCTATAGATCCTAGATATGTTGGCTGGAGAGGTCAGTGGTTTACATCACTGACTTTGATACAGGAGATTGGGGGTGTGACTCCGAGTCTGGGCACAACCATCATCCAGTGTGGACCCTTCAGCAAGGTCCTAAATGCCATGGACACCTGTCTATGTTACTGATGTACATTGCTAAATGACTTAACAGTGTAGATGTAAAGCCATCATTACTTATCCAGGTACCAGGTAATAACCCACTGAAAACAGCCCAGTGACCCACATTTGGATCCTGACCCACCACTTGGGAACCACTGATTTAATTTTTTTTACATGCTCTAATGTCTCAATGAACCTTTGTATCTTAATGTGTAGAAGCTTTAAAAGTGACTTGTATTTCATCAGACAGTTAGGAGAGGATTGGTTTCTCAGAAAATGCAAGCAGTGTCCTACACACGCAGTGCTTCTTTATCAAAATGTTTCCAGTGTTTATGCGCAGCTCAGGCTTTGTCCAGATTTGGTGGGTACTTTCAAAAACTTAGATTTCTCTCCTCTTTTTTTCTAAAATAATTCAGTCAACACCAGGGTTGTGTATCGTTTATTGTAGGGTAGTGAAATGACAAATTCAAGTCTGTATTGTAATTAGATTCGGTAGGTATCAGATGTGTTAGTACTGGCTCCATGTTGATAGCAGCTTTTGATACTCAGTCTAAACACAGCACAATTTCAAAAATGTCTTTTTCCACATGAGAGCACATAAATGCACTATTATGTTGTGTGAAGGCTAGCCAAGTCAACAGCAGTCTTTCTTCAATTTCTTTCTTCTTTCTTCAATTATTTACTGAAACGTATTTAACCAGGAAAACGTGATAGGAAGGTTGAGAATCCCATTTATAAGTGTCCTGGCAAAGGCAGGCAGCAACACAGTTAACAAAGTTTCAGGCGTAAAATATGGAAAAACTATCACTACTACTCTCATCCTCTGTCCTGTCAGTTTGAGCTTCTGAAGTCTGGGAGGCACTACAGAGCTCCTCTGGCCAAACGTCCTTTCAAAAAATCCTTTATACCAAATGCCATCGCCATCTTGAATTCGACAAGTGACCAATCCACACATATGATCTGAACTGCTCTACCTCTATGTTTTACTTATTTTACTAGATCCCATCTTATCTCTACTGGTAAATCTATTTTTTACTATATCTTACCTCTGTTTTTATTGTGTCAATTATATGTTTTTATGTATCACAGTGTTTGTATTTTAGTGCTGTCTGTCTCCTGTGTTGTGAGCCAAAGACAATTGTTCCACCTCGGTGGACAATAAAGAATTATTCTATTCTATTCTAACAACTAAATCCATGGTGACACAAATTTTCTTGTTGTTTTGTTTTTTCAAAATGTGCCACTAACCCAAACTGAGTCTTACCCAAAACCACAGACAGTTTGAGTCTTCAGGGTATTGTATGATGCAGCAATGACCTCTGAAGTTGCTTTAGGTGTCACTGTGATCATCATAATCGAGAAGCAACTGTGTGTGTATGTTAACATGTCAAAAGTCCACTCAGCAAAATTAACACTTGTTCAAGCTTGGCATCAACCGTTGCCTTGGAATTGAAGAATACACCAGTGACATCAAACAGAGGAGTAATTGATAGTGTGAAGGTAGAGGCCCTAAACTTGTTTTCTGTATCTGCACATCAATGCTGTGAGTTCGTGAAAATCTTCACCCTGAAAGGACTTTCCAAAAAGGTGCATTTTCATTAACTTGGAATGCAATTTGTATGCCTACAAAAGAATGAAATGAACAGAACAGGAAAAACACCTGTTTTCAAAGTTAAACCACTATGTATGACCTTTAAGACCGTGTACAGGAATTTCCCAACAGTTTCTGATCATTTGAATCCATTAAATTTTCCTGTCTTGGGTGCCTTGTAGAGGTGCACCAATAGGCTCTATGCATGAACTGCTTCTGCATTTGGCGTTAGACCACTCCCACACTTCCAGTTGGGAGAAGAGAAAGGCGTATGATGGCAAATTCGTTGCGGTTTACTCGCTGTTTGCATGAGTTACCTGAGCTGACTGTCGATGACGAGTGAAATTTAGCTGAAGATGTACATTGCAGCACGCAGCAATGATGTCCAGAAGTGCTTTTAATCTGTTTTTGAAACATCATTTTAGCATGTTTGGATGCCAAGCGATGATGATGGAGTAAACACAAACAACAATCGAAACCAAAAAAAAAAACAACAAAACGGACAAATTAAGGCAGTATAGGAGGGTTTAGATTCCGTTTTGGCTTAGCATGTATAATTGGGTGGAAGTTGTTAAACGGTCTTATTCTCCACCGGAAGTATGCCATCCCCTGCTGTGCATAGAGCCCATTCCCTTTCTTCCCAGACCAGGAATAAGTACTCCCAATACTGAGTACAAGAATGCAGTTACTGCAGTTCTTGAATTTATTTAAAAATTTGTTTAAATTTTTTTTTTCTAAGAGTCGGAAATAGGGAAGAGAGTGGGGAGGGACATGCAGGAGATAGTGCCACAGGCCGGATTCAAACCCGGGTCGCCTGCAAACATGGCGAGCGCCTTAACCACTCGACTACCGGCACGCTAAAGTTTGTTTAATTTTTAACAGACACCTCACCTCTCCTCTTGACAGTTTAGAAGTGCATGGTTTGTTGTCTGCTCTACATCGGTAATCCTTATTTGTGTCAAAATATCACCAAACTGCAGGCCTGACTCTGAACTTGTCTTCCTGAGTCAAACATCATGCTGTAAAAGGATACTGAATACAGTTTCTGTGATGTTTTATGAGTATGAGTACTTAGACTTGGTATTTGTGTAGATACTGTGTGCCTAGTGCCTTGGATTTTTGTTCATGTTGTTGTGATATCTAAACAGTTATTGCTTTATTTTTTATCATTTAACTTAATTTTAAAATCCTGGTACCTGGACAACCTACACGAATAAAGAGGAAGTTCATATGTTGATATGAACATTGGTTAAAACTGTGAGTAGTTTCCACAGGTCTCTCATTTTTATTCTCTCTTCTTTCCAGAATGAAATTCGGTCTGCAGTTGATCTCAACAACTTTGGTTTCTATGCCAATGGGACTCTTGATGTCAAGCTACATTCTCTGATCATCCCAGATAAGGCGGTGAACTACAGCCTGAACCCGGTAAGATGTGTTTAATTTTTCCTTGTATTCGGCTATACCTGATGGCTTGTTTTTACGCAAGCCACTCAAGTCTCAACAGGTAGAGTCGGATTCCTCAAAAAAGTCATTAAAAGATGAGGGTGAATGCACGGGATGAAGCTTTTTTTTAGCATAAATCTGGCCTTAATTTGATCCTTTGAAAAGATCCAAACTAATAATGAATCAATCTGACTTACGCCATGTATTGTCAGAGCAGCTAAAGCCGGATGAAACTATAAATAACTCCACATTAGGACACACAAGGTGAAATGTTCCTTTGAGCAAGAAACCACTGAAGATTAACGGTTATGTATTCAGGATGTGTTTTGTAACAGTAAATTGTGTCCACTGTACGAAAATGTGCTTAGGCCTACTACTACTGAGAAGTTGATTAGTCAGAACTGACTGATTCACTACCTCTGGGTTTTAGTGTCATTTGTAGACAGTATTAAATGATCAAATAAGGTCAGCCTCATCCTGAAAGTCATTCCACGGTTTGATTTAATCAGCTGCCCTTGTTTGTTGTATTCATAACCCTAAGATATATTTAGGTAACAGTTTTCTATTTAGCCACCTTATATTTTGGGGTTCAAACAAACAGCCAAAGGCAAATAGAGCAGGCACCATCATACTAGATGTTTTACTAGCCACAAAGACTGCAGTTAGATCTGATTTGCTTTCTAAGTGAAAGAAGTCCACCTAATTTGGTTCGGTTGAGTGATTATAAGGCTGAGATTTGCCCTCAATGGCAGTGATTGAAGGCCGAATGATAAGAATAACTCTGGGTAGACATCTTTGTTTTCTTGAGCAGCATCATATTTAATGCTAACATTCAAACAAATCTTCACAGTTGTGTACAAGGGTGGAAATGATACAAAACCCTGTACACAAAGCACAGTTCCTTTTGTTAATTTAACTTAAGTAGTAAAACTGCTCATGTTTGAAGGCACCCAAGTAACAGTGAGAAGTTGAAAATTGACTTTACAGTTTTAAGTATTTTACTTGAAGGATTGGGTTGAAGAAAACTAAGTTCCGGCACTTGTGTAAAGTGCAAAAATTCTGAGAACATGAATCTCTTATAGATTGATTGAAGGCTAAAGCTAAATGTTAAAGGATTCCTGAACAGTCAAACTTAAAACAACTGCCAGACCGTCTACTTCCTCACTCCTCTCTCAGCTCCAGGTGTCTGTTTATAGCAGTATCGGCTAAAATGAGTTTGGAGATACTGAAAAATTAGATATCTGATATCACACATCCCTAATATATATTAAGTACCTATACAACTGTTTGCATTAGCAGCTAAGATGATAGAAGGACTGGAATTGGTACTTATAGCAGATGAAGCTGAGCAGCTCTTGAATTTATGATAACAGATGTAAGACTCATTTTGGTAGTTGAAGCAGTTGTAGACGGCCCGCAGCAGCAGGCCTTCCATGTCCATACTTATGGTAATATTGTGTTAAGATTTACATTAACAACCACGTTGACTGATCATTCTGATATTAACACTTGCAACAATAATGGCGAGATGATTTCACTTTGGGTATTAGAAGTTGCTGGAACAATCTGTGTGCTGTTAAATAGTAATAGCTAGAGTTATCATAAATGTATTCATGAATGCTTGCACCTGAAGAGGGAAATACAGTGTTTACACAGGGAGTCACATGCTATTAAACCATGTAGTGACCACATGTACAAAACTCTCTTCAGGTTGGCTTCAGCCTCTCCAGGTCTCGAGTCAATGGAGTCTTGTCCTACACAGTGAGTACTCCCAGTTATAACATTTCTGTCTAACATTGCTCTCTCATTTATATTGCTGTTTTATGGACTTTTTAATGTAAATATCAGACACTGAAACATCAAGATATTTATTTCACAGGCAGTGGAGGTGTGAATTTCACTGTTAATGTGTGATTAATTTACCGTCCTGTGATTTTCTTCTTCTTCTCTAGGCAGAGGAGCCGGAGATCTGCCCTCTCACTCTGACAAGTGTGGCAAATAAAGAGCCTCTCGTCCTTTTTCTTATTGATATCAACACGCTCAGGTATGTATGCTTCAGCAGCAGTTCTTGGATGTTTCACTCTGTTTCAAAAGCTTGAAGTGTTATATAAATACTGATTGTATGATATGGTTTCTGTTGGTGTAGTGTCACTGTAAAAGCTATGGGTGACCAAGACAACCTGTTGATAGCAAAGCCAAAGGCTGAAACACCGAAAGGTTAGTGTCCTGAACACTTCACAGTCCTTTTGCAGTCATATTTGTTAAGCAGAATGAATGATGCATTTATCTTAATAACTAGATTTTGATTTGAAATATGATGAGGAAATTCAAATTATAGCTGACACCTTCTCCATCTTAATGTACACCAAGAGGAGTTACAGATGGTTGATGTGTCCTTTTTCTGTGCCTGGTTTCCTGTAGTTCAGAGGAAAAGGCAGGCGCCAGCTAATCCTGGTGAAGCAGCAGGTGAGCCTAAAAATCAAAAAGCTGACGACAGTGATGCAGCTAAACCAAAAGATAACCCTGTTGAGACCCAGGCAGCTGATCCAAAGCCTAAAGTCGAGCCAGAGGGAAAGACAAAGCCTGCAGTTGAAGACAAGAAAACAGATGAAAAGGAATTCCTGGTAAGATGTGTTTGTGGGATCAGCTTGTGAAAATCTGAATGTTTACATGCATGGTTAAGTCAGGGTACAGTTAAAGCTCGAGAATGGCTTTTAATTTAACCACTGTCCTCATCCCAGTGTACAAGCAACACAGAAGAATCAAGGTGTTACGCCCCCTTTCAGCCACTTACTACTGTGTTAACACGTTAGCAAGCAGCTAACTGGTTTTAAATTGAAAGGTTAAAACAAGTACAAATTTGACAGCTTTAAAAATTTCTTACATATTCTTCAGTTTTACTTTTGGGAAAATGTGATGCATGTTGTCCCTGTTGCTTGTGGTGTCATGTGAAAGCAGACAGCAAAACAACTTTAGCTATGTTCAGCATTTATGCTGTTCTTCTCAATAAAAGTCAAGTGTCAATACACTACAGAGTATCCACAAAAACAGAGTCCAGGTTGGGTCTGAATGAGGCGTATATGTGTAAGAGTAAGGGCAAGTCCACACACAGACGGATTTATTTAAGCAGGGCTTTTTTCCTGTGTTTTGACCATTCATACACATGCAAACGGCATCGTCAGTCATGCACCTTTTGCTCCTTTCAAGGTGATGATTTTTAAAAACTCTGTAAACAGCATTTATGTAAGACTAGGGAAACAGTTTTGGGTTTGTAACGTCACACTGTTTGATATCACTGGTGTTCAGTGTTATTACTTTTGTTTACCTGGCTATGGAGGAGGCCAAGCTGGTTGTTCTCTCACTGTGTTTGTGAACAAAGATGTATGAATGGACTACAGAGGTCACTGCTGATTCATACAATACTGCCACGTGGTCAGAATTATTTACAAAAATGAAGGAGGAAAACCTCAGCTTTCAAAAGTGCACACTTCCGTTTAGACCATGTCTTAATTGATCTCCAGTTGTAGTAGTCTGATGGACCGAAATGTTTCCATGCATTTTAAAAGTTCAGTTTTAAAAACTTTTATTATATGCATGTAAACTCACTAAGTGTTTTCCATTGTGTTTCTGCTTCTAGCTGGGCAAGACCAAACAGCTGAGTTTAGATTTGGGCAGAGTGAACAACTCTTACAACTTCAGCGTAAGTTTACTTCTCTTACTTGTTGCAGCTAAAGTTTGATGGGGTTGACTGTGTTCTCAGAGTTTCTTTCTGTCTCCCTCACAGTTCCACATTATTGTTGGTGAGCTGGCTGAGGGTCTCTACAGCCTCAAGTTTCACTACTGTAAGAACAGGCTGCCTGGGCTCAAACATCCCTACTCATTCACTGTAAGTTATAGTATGTATTATGTCAGTGCATGTATGCTCAGGCGTGTGCAAGGGTTAACATGATGTTTCCTCTTCAGGTGGAGGTTACAGAGAAGAATCCAGGCGGCTACCTGTCTGCAGCAGAAATTCCTCTGTCCCGCCTTTATATTGGCATGGCAGGAGTCTTCTTCACCGCTGCCTTAGTCTGGGTGTACACACTCATGAAGCACAGGTACACGTGGGAAAAGGGACACATATGCACAGTTACACTATTACAGTGCAGAATCTTTCTGATTCCTTGTATAAAGATCACTTTGTAGGGTTTGCAGGAGGACTGCTTGTACTGTCATGCTTTTTTTGCATGAGTCACATTGCAGCTTTGATTTGTATCGACAGTATTTAAAGAGCTGTAAGTAACATGCCAGGGTTTATAGTATAAGTTTAGCATGTTAACTAGTAAGCACAGCAAATTAGCAAGTATTTTTTAAAATATTTTAAAACGTAATAAAACAGGTGAGACATATTGGAATTGACTGTTTTGTAGATACCGGGCCATAAATGATAGTTTCTGGTGAATTAAAAATGTTGAGCCAATAATGTCACTTCTTCTGTCACAATGCACAGGGGGGCTTGTTACACTCAGCCTCATTCCAAATCTTTTTAGTTCTACTCTTTTTTAAGTTTTTATCAGCATTGCATTACGGGGTCTCAAATGACCTGACCTGCCTCTTTGAAATGTTCCTCTTGATATTATGTTGTCATATCAGGAGATCTGCAAGTGGAGGCTTGTTGGTGATGGTATGCACTGCAATGCTTTTTCTGAACTAAGAGTGCATCTGCTTGCTGCAGAAAACATTAAAGAGTTGGTATAAAAAGCTTCTGTTTTAAAAAAGAGGTGTCAACCTCAATTGGTGTATTTACAAGAGAGATGACCAGTGTACATTCCCTCCTCTCTTCCTTTTCTGCACACAAGAGAGCCATGCATATGGATTAAACAGAGAAAAAGTCAGAAATATTGTTGAGTAGCCTTAAAGAACCTGGCTTGCCTGTCTGAGTACTCTCTTTGTGTTGGAAGCACTGCAGGAGTTTATTCTAATAACTGATAATGAATTTCCTGGCAGAAACTTTACCACACAATGAATATTGCTTACATCTGTACTCACTACCTGAAGCACAATTATTGAGTCAAAGTTAAGAGTTGATGACAACTGTAAGCTGAAAAAATGTAGTTTTCCGTCCATAGAGATCAATGATATGCTAAAACTCAACATATGATAGCTGATTGATCCTGGGAATGCAGTAACACCCCTTGGCTCTTCATATATGCTTGTAGAATCACTAGTGGAAGATACTACATCAAGTGCAACAGAAACCAGGGCATTATTGTCTACTGCTTTCAGTTTTTGTGTATTTGATGCTTAAATTCAGAGCAGTAGTATGCTAGATTTTGGTTTGGTACACTTCAGCATCTATTTTCCATTTTTCCTTCCTTAGTTTCTTCTACCACCACCCTCTTCTATCTCTTAGCCTCAGCCTTTTTATCAACAAGACAGGCCATCTGGCTTCTTTTTAGCTGAAGGCTGATGCGTGAACCTGAGCTATAAAACTATTTACACTTTTTGTGAGAGAAACACTAGTCCGCTTTTAAAATTACGTAGTAGCAAGGGATCAAGGTGCTCTGTCGAAATGGGTTATGCCTCCTACAGACTGTGCGTTTTTAGAAATCGTCTAGGTTTCTGGCATGCTATGTTGTGCGACATGAATCTTATATGAAATCAAGTTTTATCCGTGCAGACTGCACAATGACAGCTCCTACTTAACGCCACTGAATCACAGGCAACGTACACAGATATGCAGGAAATAAACATCATCCATGTGCGATGCATCAGTGTGCATCATCCACCTACACCAAAGCAAAGCAACAACAAAGCCGTTGTAATTTTAGCATTCACATGTTTAGAAAATCCTCTGAGATGAAGATTTTCCTCCTTACTGGAATCCAACAAACCTGTCCTTTTTTGCATTGTCTCCACTCTAATGCTAACTTGTTTGTTTGTCGACACCAGTTTCACATTAATAATTACGTCATTTCTTTCTGCATTCCTCTTTGGTTGTTGGTTTGTTGGTTTGTCTGTTTTTGTAGGTTGTAGCTGCAGTCACATTGTGAGATGGTTGTCCTAAATTTATGACACTGTCAGAATTTTATCCCAGGCTGCTTTGACAATTGCCGTTTGTCAACTTTTTCACAGTGTAACATAGGACCGCTGTTTTGGAGCCACGACCAAAGAAATCACCATGATAGGTCATCTTTTGTCAGGGACAGCCCAAAATCACATGGTTTTTAGATGCCATTGAACATTCTCATACTATTAGATCAACTTTGAATCTACTATTTTAATCTGGAAATGTATGTAAGAGCTGCCAAAATATTGATAGTTTTAGTTAATCAATCATAGAGGGAAGAAATTTGTAATATTGATCATGCTTTTAATTTGTATTACATGATCTATTACAATAATGAACACCATCCAAGATAGGCATCTTTCCTCAGTCTTTTGTCCACCTTTGCCTATCTGCCTCTACACACATAGACACCACATTTGCATCATACATCTATTAAGCAGTGTGTGTTTCCAAAGCTTGTAAAAAGTCTTGAAGTCACTTAGCAGCACTTTCTTTCAATTGTTTACTTCCTATTATAATTAAATCTACCTCTAATTTAGTCCTTTATTGTTATTGTTATATTTGAGTAGTTGTGGTAAGGTAATTTAAAAAGCCTGTAGTTTGTTTGATTTTTTTGCAGTCAGTTAACTGCACTAAAGTAAATGTTGCATGTTGTTGTTGTAAGTATGAAGGTCACTCTGAAGGTTGCTGTTCCTGCAGTGGGAGTGTGATTTACCAATCGTATGTCACCTGTGTTGGGATCATAAGCTTTTTTAGAAGATGCTTATTTATTTTTTACAAATGAGATGTGGGCTCTGGCCATTGGGAATTACGTCTTTTTTCAAATCAGAGCCTATACGTCTCCATTCATTACTTGCATACAGTTTCTGATCAGTATCAAAGAAATTAAGTGACCCATTAAACCACACTTTCTTTACTTACTTACCTTTATCACCTTTGTTTATGAAGGCATATTTGTTAAACACATTTTTGTTGAGTCATACACATTTTCCATGTTCTTACATACAGGTATAGCGTGTTTAAGATCCACTGGCTGATGGCAGCGCTGGCCTTCACAAAGTCTACTTCACTGGTTTTCCACAGTGTAAGTACACATCAGCACAGAGCAGTCTCCTCTGTCATTTATCATGAGTGTATTGGCTTTTATGGCAATGTCACTGTTGTCTCTGTTTATTCTGTCTGTGCTCTACAAACAGGACACCCAAAGTCTTTGTTTTATTATTGAGTGTCTCTATTTTTTAACTCTCAGATCAACTATCACTTCATCAACACTGAGGGCCATCCTATTGAAGGCTGGGCTGTCATGTATTATATTACACACTTGTAAGTTATGCCACTGAAGCTACATTTTTCCAGGACTTTATTGGGGTTTTACTCACAGTTTATAATGATGTGTTTTCCAGGCTGAAGGGGGCACTCCTCTTCATCACACTGGCACTGATTGGCACCGGCTGGGCTTTTGTTAAATACATCCTGTCTGACAAAGAGAAGAAGATCTTCATGATTGTCATCCCCCTGCAGGTTTGTGTGTGCATGAGGCACAGTAGTATTTAATGATTGTTTAAACTCAGTGAAGTTGTTTTGGTGATCTTCTTGCATGCCTTCCTTCAGGTCTTGGCTAATGTGGCCTACATCATCATCGAGTCAACAGAGGAAGGCTCCAGCGAGTACTATCTGTGGAAGGAGATCCTCTTCCTGGTTGACCTCATCTGCTGTGGAGCCATCCTCTTCCCTGTTGTCTGGTCAGTGAGCATCTGTGGTCTGATTTATGTGTATCAGGTCCATTTTCCATTTTAAGAAATCCATTGAAAATTCCATTAAGGTAAGCTTGAGACTAGTGTATAAAGTTTCCACAGAGTTTAGTTTAGACACTCGGGGCTGTAATGCCATCATGGCACAGATTTGATTCAGTACAGCATCCTAAAATCCTCATCAGTACTTCTCAAGTACTGATAAGTACAGTCAAGAAGTCGTAGAGGGGGCTAAATGGAAGAAGTCAAAAAAATGAGGGTGGGGAATTAGATTGTTTGCATTCACACATATAGATAGCTTATTCCCAAAATTTTGCTAGATTTTTGAAGTTCATTGACTTAAATGAGTTGGAAAACCAGCTGTTTCTTCTCTACCATGTTCTTTAGAGGAAACACATCTTTGCCATGGTACTTGAGAGAGGATTTACACTTGAAGGAATGTGTCTCTTTCTTCCTGGAGGATGACACTTGCTGTTTCCCCTCATTTTCAGTTGCGTCATGAGTGTTCTTGTAAATATACTTGCTTGTACACAACACCTTTTACTGGAGGATACTGCTAGGGGGCAAATGAGAGAGCTCAGGTTGTATACAATTACCTGTAAGAGGTGGTGGATTGAGTTCAGTCTGGTATGGTTCGGTACGTCTACGTAGGTACGCTAAACCCCAAAATAGTTTGCATTTCCACAGACACCCGTACCCTCACTCGGTGGGTGGGCTGTCAAGGCTATGCATACGACG
Organism: Cheilinus undulatus; assembly: GCF_018320785.1. Lineage (NCBI taxonomy): Eukaryota > Metazoa > Chordata > Actinopteri > Labriformes > Labridae > Cheilinus > Cheilinus undulatus. The sequence goes on from NC_054868.1 coordinate 48,154,026, forward strand.
TCACATGCAGCACGAGTATGCCATCCCAGCTGCTGAGGTGTAGAGAGGATGAGTGACTGAAATCAGTAGGGAATAAGGTTACCTAAAGTAAGAAGGAGATGAATAACTAGCTACAATACAGAGAATCAACTGATCTGAAGCTTCCCATTCACAAAACTTCTACATTAATCCACTTTCACATCCATCACTGATGAACTGAGCTGATGTGTGCCTTCAGGCTCTGCTTCATGTACTTAAAATCAGGAGCAGATAAACAAAAAGAAACTTGATTTGTGGTCACATATCCACAGCCACAGTCCAGGAAACAGTCTGGATCTCTGTCAAGTCCAAATATCGCTAATTTGAGTAGATATTAGTCTGTTTTTCTCCCGTTTTCACCCACTCCTCACAGAGCAGACAGTTGTGTTTGTTTTGCAGCTTGGCTGAGTAGTCGTGTCATACACTGAAAGTGATGTCAGTGCAAACCCCTATTGTCTGTGTGTAGCTCCACCTTTTTGGGACTGCTAGTGACCCTGTTAACTCGTTACTTTCATGGATGCAGTCGTTACAAAAGAAAGAACGAGTGCTTGTGAGTAACACTTTAATTTTTCATATTAGGTCAAAATATCCTCATCAGGTATGTATGTATGTAATTAAAAAAACTAAGCTTAAACCTACAGCCAAGGACGCTCTTGACTGAAAGACACCAGTTTGCACAGTCACAGTTTGAACTGTAACACTAATCTTATTGCATCATTTTTACAGGTTTAAAAATCAATTTCCAAAACAGAATTTTCTTTCCCAGCTGGTTTGACGGACAAGTTTGTCTCTGAGTAGTAACAATAGCACATCATAAAAATGTAGAGTTGTGGACTTGGTTTATCAGTATGTCTTAAAACCTCTACACTGATGTCTCTGCTGTTGTGTTCATCGTCGCACCACTTCTACCTACAAACTGCCTGTATAACACATTTGCATGCCGCATCTCACATCTTTGTGGTGTTAATTTTTGAGAACTGGCAGAGTCGATGTGTGAAAGCGATGCTGAAGATGCATGACAGCTATGATATCTCTAGCAAGTATATTTCCAATGAATAACTGTCATATTTATTATAGTTAACAGCCCCTACTTCACAAAATCACATAAACTAACTAGAAAAGCCCTCGGAGAGCGCAGACCTCTGCCATTAGCCCTATCTCCCAATAGTAAAGAATCCTTTAAAATATTCCTGTATCCAGACGGTGATCCGGATCACTCCCAAAATCTAATCAGTTCTTCCAAGCTATTTCTGACATTTCCTGAAAATTTCATCAAAATCCTTTTTTAACTTTTTGAGTTATGTTGCTAACAAACAAACTAACAAACCCTGCTGATCACATAACCCCCTTGGCGGAGGTAATCAACTCAAATTTAGAATTTACTGGCCAAAAAGTTTACAAAATCGGACGAAAAAGCTTTGGAGTCCTTTTTTGTTGTTGTTGTTACAGTAATCTAGATTTACAGTTGTGTAAGTTGACCCATTATGGTAGCCAACATGCTGAGTGTACTTATCTTTGCAGGTCAATCCGTCACCTACAAGAGGCTTCCAGCACAGACGGCAAAGGTTAGAATCCTCAACATACAAATCTCCCAACTTTCACAAAGTTGTACAGTTTTAGAGATTATGCAGTTTTTTGAATCTAACTTTGTCTGTCTCTTTAGCTGCCATGAATCTGGAGAAGCTCAAACTCTTCCGGCATTATTATGTGATGGTAAGAGGAATTTCAGCTCAGATTTATCTTCCTCTGGCTTGCTTTCTTGCTTCATACTCTTGTATTACCAACATTTAAAGCTTTAAAGTTGTTGATTATGCTGATAATTCTGGGATGAATCAGGCTTTTTTTTAAATTTGGCATCAGTTATCATTCTATGGGTAAATTATACTGAGTCATTGCAGTTGGCAAGGCTGCTCCAGGCTTCTTATTCAGCAGAGTCACTGCTGCAGGGCCAGAACAAAAGCCTATAATGTATGTCATTGTACTTTTTGTAAAACAAGTTTAACTAACTGAAGGCAAGATAACAGTCCATAAAATATAAAATGCAGTTGCTGAAACCTTGGTTGTTCTTCTTCTTTTCAGATTGTGTGTTACATCTACTTCACAAGGATCATAGCCATTCTGCTCAAGGTCACCATGCCTTTCCAGTGGCAGTGGTGCTACGAGGTAAGATCAACAATGATGTACCATAAAATCTGACTTTATTACTTCAGATCTCTTGTTTGTAGGTCAAACACATCCTGTTCATACCACTGACTGAACAACTGCTGTGCAGGGTTGTAAGGAAGGTTTTTTTTTTTAGGATGTATCCCAGTCTGATGTTTGCTTATACTTATTTAATATCCTGTATTACTGAGCAAACAGACACGATCAGCTGTAAGCAGACTTCATTGTCTATTATGGATAAAACGTCTGAAACACTCTTTTGTGTCCTCAGTTTCTGGTGGAGGTGTCCACTCTGATCTTCTTCGTGTTGACGGGTTACAAGTTCAGACCAGCATCCAATAACCCGTACCTGCAGCTCCCCCAGGACGAGGAGGACGTGGAGATGGATGAAGTGTAAGCAGACACCTTTACACCTTCCTCTCATTTTTTACCACTTTTAATTCCACACATCTATGCGCTACATGCAGCAATCATCATTGACAGAACTTAGATTATAAATCACTATATTATGTACAGAAATAAGAGGGTAGATCAAACAAAAGAAATACAAAAAAACTAAGCATTACGTTGTCATCTGCCTTCAGTTATGACCATAAGTTTGAGGGATACTGTACATCACATTTGTTCCAAAAGTGTTCACAAAATTCACAGAGTTGTAAAGTTTTCTTTTTGCACCGTTTGACTTAAAACCATTCAGCTGCTTATTAGCTTGTTAGTATACGGTTCAATAGTTTTGGAGCTGAAAGGGTTCATATTGGCTCCACATTAGGCCTGGCCAGTAAGGCCTCATATCATTTTACAGTATTTTTCTAACCTATTATGGTAATGGCATTATATCACGATATTGCAAAATTGAAACATGATAATGTACTTAAATCTATCTTTAGGTGTTCTCCCCCTGAAATAAGCCTTTGCTGTGTTACTCAACTCATGTCTCAGCACAAAATCATGGAAAAATGATTTTTAAGTCTCTCTATGTTCAATTCTTTCTAACTGCATTCACAGTTTTATGGTTCATCTTTATACTACGGAGGTGTGTTAGTGATCTGAGACTGACATTGACGTATTTGACAAGAAGAGGCACAGGTTTTGCTGTTCTGATGACGCTATTCTTGCCCCTATGAAGCCTCTATAGCAAGCCTGGACCTTTGTTGACTTTCTGGGGTCTTTACAGATTAAATCCACACCAGTAACTCTGATAGTGAACATCTCTTTATCAAGTGACATCACCGCAGCACACATAAATTCAGGGTTAAGGATTAAGATGTTCCTGACTGATGTGGGCGTTCCCAATAAAAGCATTCCAGAAAATTCACAACTGCAGACTTTAAGAATAACTTGACTGAAGTGGCATGTTTATCATTGATTTAGCTTAGCTTTGGCTGCTATGCCAGCAAGTTTATGCAGCTACAGTTTACAATTGCCTCTCTGGCCTCGTTTAATGCCGCAGCATGGAGCTTTGACTCAGTATGGACTCAAAAAAGTCAGGAGTTTAAAAAAACACCTTTAAGCATTTGTTTAATCCATTGTAAAGTGAATCACTGCAGCACTGAGCTCCAGACAAACTGAGGCTGGCCAAAGCAGCATGCAGCATGTTATAGGCCATTGGAGACAGGGCGCACATTAGCTATGTTGCGCTGATTACAGCCACCAAACTTGAAGAAGAACCGTCATTTAACCCGTTTGCCATGTTTAATTACAGGAAGACGAGTGAGTGGTGTTTGGTCAGTTACCTGGCCACTCATAATGCTGGAGCAAAACGTGCTAATCATTCTGCTCTGCTGTATACAGTTAAACCAGACTTGACGGTGTGGTAAAAATTCATTCTCTGGCAGAAATTTTACCGGTGATGGTATTCATACCGGTTTACAGCCCACCAATACTCCAAATATAACTAAACATACTTCTGCCAATAAATGGATTTTTCCCCTGAAGGAAAAGATAAATGAAGGCCACTGAGATCACACTGGACAAAGGGCCTTGGTGGTTTCTGAGATGCGCACGTTACAAGCAGGCACTGAACAGGTGACCTTTAACCTCCAAAGTCTGATCAGTTCATCCTTGAATGAAAGTGAACATGCTTGCAAAGTTTAAGGAAAATCCTTTCACACATTCTTGGAATAGTATGTTCACAAGCAAGGGATATGCATGAGCCCCGTGACCTGTAACCTTTAACCTTCAAAATCTAATCAGTTAATCCTTGGGTCTTAGTGCACATTTGTGCTCACGGTTTTCTTTGAATATCAGGTTCAAAAGTAAGGGATGGGGACACAAAATAACTTTACTTACAGAAGAAAACATCGCTGTAATAAGGAAAAGAGTCATAGATATAACTAAAGTACATCTATAATGTCAGTGTTTACTTCACTCAGAGGAGAAAGTTGCCGTTTCCATTAGATAATAAGGACAGTTTGAATAACATGCCGTCTCTCCTCTTTGTGCCTCCTTGTTACTAGAGTGACTGAGTCGGGTGCATTGGAGGGGATTTCCAAAGTCAAGAAAACATCAAATGGACGTGATCGCCAGAAAGAGTCCACCTTGTGAGCAGGGAGCTGTGTTTTTAGGGGCTGGAGGCGGGGGAGACCCAACAGAAACATCCCCTGGGATACACATGGACCAAGGCTCCCCAACATCTCCCCACAGTGACGGCTTTCCTTTAGTAACTCTTGAAGTGGTTGCAGCCCACTGTCTGGCTATGCAAAAAACAAAAGACTTACTCTGTTTCCTTGGAGCACTCCACCCAGAAACTCTGAAAGCACGAGCTCCTGCCACATGGATGGGTGGAGCTACGGAGAGGAGCTCTGATGCTCTTCAGTCTCTCTCTCTCTTTCTCTCTCTCGCTCTCTCTCCAAAGATAATGATCATTTTAGAGGAAGCTTTGCTTTCCTTCGTGTTTATATTTAAAAATGGAACTTCTGCGAGCCTCCTAGCTGTACCTTTTGGTGTGTGATGTGAGTCCAGATGTGTGTGTGAATGTGGGACAACCCAACATTTTGACAACCGTTTTTCTCTTCCCTTTGGAGACAATGGCCCACACTCAGGTAAAGGGTGGTCAATATGTACTTCAAGTTTAGACAGCTACCAATCATTTTTCTCTCCAACTGATCATTCCCAAATACTACAGTTAGTTTTTCTTCAAACTCAAATTTTATATTGAAATATACAGATGTGAAAGCCTGTATAGTTCAATACAGTTACTTTTATATTGAAATGTTAAGTTTCAGTATTATTGTAATGTTGGAGAGATTTTTGCAGTCTTTAAAAGGACTGCTGCTGTAATTTAGTGCTTTAGTGGTTGACGTCATTCAACAAACAGGATTTTGGATGAGTCTCCTGAGCAGTGGCCCATATTGTGCTCAAACACAGCCTTTTTCTCCTTCTTTTGTTCTATTTTGGCCACGCTGGGCTGAGAAGTGACCTAATCCATTTTTTTTATTTATCAGCATTTGGTTTTACCTTCCTTGCTCTTGATGTGAAGCTTATTTTATTAATTATTGAAGACATAATGGTACAAGATCAGTTTTGTGTGCTGCAGCAGGGCGGGCGGGGCGGAGTAGACGGCCATTTGTAAATAATTTACAGAGGAAGACTGTTGATACAAAAGGAGGCACATAACACTTTGATAAGAAATGCTTTGAGGCTTTAGAGACAGTAACAGTGACACAGGCTCAGTTTCAATGAGATTTTTTGATTCCTTTAATTGACTGAGGGGACGATTATGTGAGGAATCAAGGAAAGACTACTGAGATTTGACTGCAGACGCTCCTGTACAGAGTTTACAGACTGTCGCTGGGTCTTCAGGCTCTGAGAGGACAGCAGGAAACAGTCTACAAACCAGAGGAGCAGAAACGTTTAGTGCTGGTTACAGAGGATGTTTATGTCTGTGTGAACTGTCACAATAAAGCTGGTGTTCTGGAAAAGACTCACATTGACTTTATGGATGCCTTTGTTTCACAGCTGTGATTTAAAGCAACATGGAACAAGACAGAGTCTAGATCACATTATTGCAAATCTTTCATTTTCTCTGCACTACTCTAAGTTGTGTTTTTATGTTGCTTAATTTGAAAGTTGAGTACAGTGCCTATAAAAGTATTCACCCCATTGGATGTTTTACTCTTATCAGTCAATCATGGTCGATATAATTTGGCTTTTCTGACAAAAAATCAAAAAATCTCTTTAATGTTAAAGTGAAAACAGACTTATTTAAAGTGAAGTCAATTACATAGAAAAATATGTTATGTAAAATAAGTGACTGCATAAATATTCACCCCCTTTAAAATGACTGACCCAATTCAACATATTGTAGGTCTAGCTGATTGGTGCTAGTAGTCTCACAATTAGAGAAAGGGGAACACCTGAGAGCAGGGAATGTGTCTCAAGTCACTGTAGTATAAAGACACTTTTATCTGGAAGGTCCAATCACTGGCTAATCAGTATTCCTGGCCACCAATACACCATGAAGACAAAAGAACACCCCGAGCAGCTCAGAGAAAAGGTTACTGAAAAATATAAATCAGGGGATGGATACAAAAAATATCCAAGGCACTGACCATCCTCCAGAGTTGGGTTAAATCCATCATTATGTGTAAATCTGCCTAGATCAGGCGTCCTCACAAACTGAGAGACCGCGCAAGGAGAAGAGAGAATTCACCAAGACACCTATGACTACTCTGGAGGAGTTCAAAGCTTCAGCAGCTGAGATGGGAGAGACTGCATACAGCAACTGTTACCTGGGTTCTTCATCAGTCAAAGCTTTATGGGAGAGTGAAGAAGAGAGTGAGATAGCTGGCATCTGGTGAAAAGTTTTTTATAATAATCAAATGATTTTACAGTTGACCTTTAAGGCCAGCATTTAAAACAGAGATTAGACAGTGTTCAGTTAATTATATATTACCACAGTATTCTGACACATCGAAAATAGGATGAAATGTGTCTTGTCCTAAGCAGGCCTGCCCATGAAAAATCCAGTGAATGGGCTCTCTCCAGTTGTGATTAATAGATGATAGCAACATATTTGTGTGTGATCAGTAGCATTGATTGTAATGTCCTGGCTAACAGTTTCTTCATTTGAGCTGAAGAGTGTGTCAGGCTATTGTTGGGTTCTAGTGTTGGAGCTATTTATTTGTGGCTCTTTTCAACCACTTTTCACCAAAATTTGCATCCATTCTGACATTTTTCCCCATTATCCATTTTTGCCGCCTTTTTTTTTACTTTTTAAACCCCTTTTCACCATTTTATTCTTGCCACTTTTACCCCATTATTACCACTTATCTCCCATTTTTCCTCTTCAACCAGTTTTGCCACTTTTTAACCCCTTTTCAAAATTTTTGCCACCCATTTTATGTCCTTTTTTTTTGCATTTTTGCAACCTATTTTTGCCACTTTTCAATCTGTTGACAATTTTAATCAATTTTTGCCACATTTTGCCCATTTTTACACAACTTTTCACTAAACTCCCTTTTCCTACTTTATTCATCCATTCTTTTGTGACTTAACCCTTTTGTCTCTTCAACACATTTTTGCCATAGTTTGCCCATTTTCCCTCTCTTTTAACCTCTTCACCTTTTTGTCCCTTTACTTTGTAACCCTTTTTTACCTTTTTTTCCAGCAATTTTTGGCACAATTTTCCAATTTTGCCGCTGTTTTACCCCCTTCTCAGCATTTTCCCTCCAAGTTTGTAGCATGTTTGTAGTACATTGTTGCCACGTTTTTCAAAATTTTGCAACTTTTCAATTTGTTTACAATTTTAATCCATTTTTGCCACAGTTTGTCCATTTATACCACATTTAAACCCATTTACACTACTTTATTCAGCCATTTTTTCTCACATTTTTGCCACGTTTTTTTGAATTTTTTTAGCCTTTATTTGCCTTTTTTTTTTTTTTTTACACTTTTGCCTCTTCCAACAATTCCAGGCACAATTTGTCCATTTTGCCACACTAAGTTTGACCTCTCTTTGCTTTTTTGGTAGCACATTTTTGTCACTTTTGCCAGTTTTGATCCTTTGATGCCACTTCAACCCCTTTTTTTCCCTTTTTCTGTGCAATTATTGAATTATTTTTCTGTTAAAGTTGTCTCATTTCTTTCTTTATTGTCTGGCATCCTTTTGTTTTTGCACATCATCATCATCTTCACTTTAGACATGTTTATATGTTATACAAGTGGCACATTATATAGCCTTTAAACAAACTAACTACAGACTACTCAAGTTAGTTTGTAGTTAGGATCAGCATCCACAAGAACTGTGTAGATTCAGCGTTGGACTGTGAAGAACACACAGAAATAAATAAATAAATCCCTAGGGGGTCTGGGGGTCTTTCCCCAGAACATTTTCAATTATATAGATGCCATTTCCTGTATTCTAGTGCATTTTAACACCATATTAGCACCAGATAATTCAAACTGGTTCTGTGAGATATACTAATAGTTCTGGCTCAATATAGATCAAGAAAGGGCCCAACATAAAAGTCATTGCAACAGTATTGTTTCAAAGTATTTCTTGGTCCTAATGGTCTTCTGGAGTTTAGTGTGTTTTTTCCACCCAAGAGGGCAGTTTAGTGTTTTTTGTCAACCAGGAGGGCACTTTAGCACGCCTTTTGGCTCTCGAGGGCACTTTAGCATGTGTTTTGCCTCCCAAGAGGACACTTTAGCATGCGTTTTTCAACAATTGGGCCACGAAGGGGGCGACCGCCCCCCCAGCCCCCCGCTTGTGCACACCACTGCCCCCTACTCCCCCCTTATGGACGGCCTTGGTCCTAAATATCGTGATAATATCGTGATTTCAGCCCCTAGTTATTGAAGTAATCTGTCTGATCAGGCTGAATCGTACTTTAAGTCATCCCCAGCGCTGTATCAGAGGTCCACAGCTCCATCCTCTCCATCTTCATGTTTCAGCATCATGATAGATGGATGATGGCGGACTTTTCATCATTCTTCCTCCCTGCTGAAGACACTGAGGTGATCTCTCTTATTAACTCTCCTATCATCTGTCCACTGATGCTCCTCTAGTTTGCAGTCTGCCCCGCCCACCCCGCCAGCTCCACGAGGAGGCTGCTCCTCTCCTCTCTGCAGTCTGCAGTCACTCAGAGTGCAGCACACTGCAGTCTCCATCACTCCTCCTCTCCTCCTCCTCCTCTTCCTCCCTGCGCTCCCCTGGCAGGTGGAAAGGACACGCACACGGGGCCGGGACAATGTGAGTATCAGCTTTTAGCTCTGTTTCAGTGAATATGGCACTGCTGTATTAAGAGAAATGTCTCCAGGGATGTTTGACTAGAGCTGTTAGCGACTTTTCTGCAGCGTCACGCAAAGGTGAAGTTAATTTTGCATGATTCATGATCGGCTGTGCGTGCAGGGAAATCTCTCTTTACGCAATATTTTACTGTAATACTTTTGCACAATCATTAAAGAGTAAAACAGCAGGCATGAAAGTGACGAGGACGATCCATCTCAAACCTTTATTTTGATACTACTGTCTCGGTTTAGAAGCAGTTGAGCTGCCGATAATAGTATTAAATTTGCATGATGAAGGGATGTGATAAGGTGCTGATCAATGATCCTGCGTGACCTTAAAATGCCTTTGATTTGTGAAGGAGACTGAGCCTGATGATGCAGCACATCTCTTCCTCTGTCTCTCCTCTTTGCGTCGCTCACAGAGCAGGAAAACGTGTCCCATTTCAGCTCTGCAGTGAGAAATGCAGCACACTGACGTGCATACTGATACTGCCTCACAGCTTTCTAATAGCTGTCAATCAAAGATTTAGACTGGAAAGGAAAAAGCTTTATTCCTCCTAAATGTACAGAGAAGATCTTCTACAGGTCAATGCACTGTTTTACTCTCTTAAAGTGCTTTTTAAAAAACAGAGATGTCTGATTTTCCTCCTCAGGGCTTTCATCTCAGTCTTTGCGGCTGTGCTGGCCTTAGCGCTCTCTGCTGAGGGAAGTGTTGGGTAAGTGGATCCCTTAAGAAACAGCTCACCTGCATTTTCATATGTGTACTCCCTAAAATGGAGCCATTTCTGAATTAAAGGCACTGAAATAGACCTGCATGGAGTTAACTCTGTTTGATGTCAGGAAAAATGTACCTTTCATTATGGTGGAGGGTTCAAACTCAGCAGCAGGGTTTGGGTTGAACTATTAGCGGGGTACACCCTAGAGCGGTCTTCAGTCAGTCAATCACTTACTTGTAGAGACAGACAATTACTTCACATGCACAATTGAGAGAACTAGGAAAGCACTCAGAGAGCGCAGACCTCTGCCATTAGCCCTATCTCCCAATAGTGAAGAATCCTTTAAAAAAAATTCCTGGATCCGTCCCCATGTGCCCCCCACCTCAGCATTCATGGATTACTCCCTCCCCAGTGGGGTGGAAACACAGTGAGACAGAGCATTGGCTTCGCTACGGGTAGACTGTCATGGCAGGAGCATTGCCTGCTGGTGCCAACAGATGCACTTCCAGTCTCACCCATGGTCTCACTGGATGACTGGAAGTCATGGCAGAGGGTGAATATTCCTCTATTCCTCCCAGCATTGTGAGTATTCTCGCAAAAATTTGCTGTCTTTCTCTCTGTTACGCTCCGACTTGTCTCTTCGACTGGGCGTGCATCTTTCAAACTCTATTACCTCCAAAACTTTGAATGGAAAAACACCCAAAAATGCTGCTGGGATTGTAGTTACTCGTGTCCACCATCTCCTGGTGTAAAGTGGTAACAGCGCAGAGCTCCGCCATTAGCCCTATCTCCCAATAGTATAGAATCCTTTAAAAAATTCCTGGATCCAGACAGTGATCCGGATCACTCCCAAAATCTTATCAGTTCTTCCTTATGCCATTTCTGCCATTTCCTGAAAATTTCATGAAAATCTGTCCACAACTTTTTAGGTTATGTTGCTAACAAACAAACTAACAAATCCACCCGATTACATAACCTCCTTGGCGGAGGTAATAAACCCAACAAACATATCTTTGGATTTTGGGAGGAAGCCAGAAAGCTCATGCATGCATGGGGAGAACATGCAGGAAAGGCCTTTTTTTGACAGGGGATCCAAACTAAGTGCCCTTTTGCTGTGAGGTCACAGTCGTAGCTGCACAACTGTGCAGCCTGCAGAAATCAAGATCATCGTAAACATAATAGAAATAATCCAGACAGAGACAGCAAACACGTTGACAAATAAATCACAAGGAACCAAATCATGCAATACAAGACAATTTTGATACATGTTAATTTCGTGAATTAAATTCTTAGAGTACAAATAGACGACAAGGCATGGGATGCTTTTGATTGACAAGTCATTACCATGACAACCAGTCAGCCGGAATAGAGTTGCATCCACGCTCTCTGCTTCAAAGCTGGAAGTCGAGGCAGACTTCATGTTTGATAAAGATAATAGAATAAACAGTTACCTTACTGGGGGAATGGGGCATGATAATTGATAATGAGATCAGACAATTTGATATAAAAATCAACAATGTTACTTTAATATTTTAGTTAATATCTCCAAAATCATGTATGAGTGTGCAGAAGCTTCTTTTGAAAGAGTGGTAGATATTGTATATAGAGAGAGTGGGTTGTCATCATTAGTGCACTCAGATCTACAGTTTAGCCCACGTCTGCTCTAAACCCCAGAATATCAGCTTCCTCGTGTTATGTGAGTGTTAAATTCTTTATTTCTTAACAATGGGCTTTAATCTGCTGCTGTTTCAGCCTCTACTCTTCTGGGAAAGCTTTTAAGGGCTGCAGGGATTTCTTGTTTTCTCCATTTAGACACAAGAGCTTTAAAGTGGCCAGGAAGTAATCCAGTTATTGGAAGCAGCATTAGAAAATACAAGGTCGATGGTAATAAAGCCTCCCTGGACTTCAGTAGCAGGGTACTCTGACTTCTGTTAGTCTAAAGGTCAAACATGAAACCTGAAGGTGACCTGGCCTAGCTTTCTTTTAATGGTTATTATCCAAAATCATGGCTTTTTGTTGTACATTTACTGGCTGTCTCTTTTAATGTCAAATTTCCCATTTCCTCTTCATTTAAAGCATTTCATATGTCACATTTTTGTAAATGGCATGTAAATAATGCATGCTTTATTTGCTGTTTACTCATGTGCAGTAAAAATAATAATGGTCATTTAGCTATTATTATTTTAGCTACCTAGCTCAGCAACCAGCTGCTATATTATATATTTAGCTGCCTCACTTAGCATTCTGTCACTATGTCATGGAGTTAGCTACTTAGCTTAGCAACCTTTCACTACATCATAGATTCAACTTCCTTGTTTATCAACCAGCTGCTACATTATGTATTTAGCTGCTTCTCTTAGCATCCTATCATAGAATTAGCTACTTAGCTTAGCAACCTGCCACTACGTCATAGATTCAACTTCCTCACATATAGCCCAATCAGCCGTCAGATTAACGGTTTAGCTGCCCATCTTAGCATCCTGGCACTGTGTCGTAGATTTATCTGCTTGTGTAGCAGTCTCTTTACACTTCAAAGATTTAGCTACCTAGCATAGCAGCCTGCCACTACATCAGAAATTTAGCTACATAGGTTAGCATCCTGTTTCAATGCTGTAGACTTACCCAGGCCTACTTAGCCTCCCAAGCTATCACCACATCATAGCTTTGTCTTGCTTTGGCTTTTGAAAGAGTGGGTTTTTACTCACAGACAGCCATCTTGTGTTTTTCTTGACTACCAGAGGGCTATATTTAACTGTTCATGTATGATTTGAATGTATTCCAACTCTTGTCTGTAAGCTGTCTAAGCCCACGAGCTATTACTACTTATGCTAACTTCTAATGCAGCTAGCCTCTGCACATTTACTAGCCATGTTACAATATCTGTGGAAATTAAACAAAGACAGGCTAGTTGAAGGTACAAGTTGTAGCTTAGATATTTTTGTTGTACTGAAATGTCTAAATTAATGTTAGAAAAACAGCCAAACCTGGCTTATTTTTTTGGTCGAGTTCATACATTACCTTGAATATTGTAAACAGCTTTCAAAGCCAGTGAAATTCTTAATTTTTGTAGTTGAAAAGGATTGTATCTTGTCACAAACAAAACGTCCAGGGTTTCCACAGCAATGATAAATATGCATGTCTTGTCATGGTTGCCCTGGCAGCAGCCATGACAAGACATCAATGTTCATTGCTACTAGGAAAGACTACTACGTAGAGAAGTGGGTACTGCTACTGGAAGTTATTGTTCTGTTACTACTTCATGTTTAGCTTTGCTAACTACTCATGATGACTCATGATTAATTTCTTCTAGGGCTAGGTATCACCATTGATTGCCTGAGTTGATACAATTCCAATTCACAAGGTCACGATTCGATTCAATCTAATTTAATATCGATTCATTTAGGGTTATCTTAATTAGATACTTATTTTGCGAGATTCTCAGAGAAAAAAAGTTGGCTATAGTACAAAGAATGTCCCAACCAGACACATTATTCGGGAATATCAAGACTTGCATTAAATATGACCTCAAACTAGTAGTATTGACGTTTATTTTACATCCATGTGGCACATCTTGCATATGTATAACCAGCTCATAGAGATAACATGTACCACATATCCAAAATAAGATGACTGAGCATAAGATTCAAATCTCGAATGGGAGTCTAAAGGTATAAGAAATGAGGGCAGGTCAAGTTTCAAGCTGCATAAGCGGTGCAAGTTCAAGACTTGTCGGCCAAGGAACTGTCAGGAAATCTCTGGATTACACGAATCAATATAATTATAAAATGAGAATTGATCTCAATTTGGGAATCAATTTTTTAAACCCAGTTTCAGTCTCTGAGTACAGAAACACTACTCAGCTCTGGGTTCCTCCACTGCTCACTTCCTGTTTGAATTCAGATGTCTTCTCAACAAAAACTGTAGTCCATAAGCTTTATTTACTAAAGGCCATACCAACATTATTTTTCCATAGATGATTTTAACATTGTGAGGGTGAAAAGCTGTTAAAAGTGGCACTTTATCTTCCTGCTTTGCTTGGCCAGTAATCCCTGGATGCTTTGTGTGTAGCTTTTCTCACTCGTGAAATTATCCATGAAAAATAAAAAATGTCACTATATTTTTTAGAAATACACCTTATGGAGAGCAGTTTTTCTGTTGAATAAAGTCCTCAACTCAAATCAAGAATTAAGTGGCAAAGGTGGGCAGCTCGTCTGTACTCGTCATCTTTCGTGATTGTTTTGATTGAGAGCCCCCTGGTGGTGGAATGTGCATTTACAAGCTGTTGCTTACATTTTTATTGTTCATTATGGTGTAAAATACCTCGTAAAAAGTACCTGCCTCCCTAAAACCATTTTAAAACAGTAATAGTGCTCACATGTAAATAATCAGATCCTATTTCTGTGCGAAAAATAATTTGAATGGTTGTTGAAAATGAATTATTGTACTTCCTCTGACAGGCCGAGCTCCAACACCAGCTTTTGCACAGAGTCGAAGGAATGTCTGGAGTATGAGCTGGTCTGCAAAACAGACGAATATGAGGTCAGTGACCACGAGTCTAACAGCTGGCCTACCTTCAAATCAAGCTGTGATTTTTTACTTAATGTTTTCCTTTTCAGGTCCGACACTACAGCCCCACTCGCTGGGTGTCGACTGATGCTGAGGCTTATTTCATGGGCGTAGGAGCAGCCATGGCCTTCAGGAGACTTTTCCAGTACATCACCGGAGCCAATGAGGGAGGTAAAGACAGAACAGGAGCAAAAAGTCAGGAGTGTGTTCATTTTGAGTGTGTGTTCGTTCTTAAGGTGTGATTGCTTTGTGTGCAGGCGTCCAGATGGAGATGACCGCCCCCGTCCTGGTGAAGATCCCAGAGGAGACCAAGATGTGGGAGCCGGCTGTTTACACGCTCAACTTCCCGCTGCCGTCAGCCTATCAGGAGAAGCCACCCACACCGACCAATGACAAGGTGAGCTGAGTCGACAGGTAGCGAGGGATGTGAAGGGTGGGGGGCTGTGGGTGTAGGGTGACTTTACAAAGTTTTTTCTTTCAGTGGGTGAGCTCGCCCTTGCCAGTGATGAGGTCAAATGCTGTTGTCCTGCCAGTATCAGAGTGTAATCTAATCAGGCACCGATCAATAGAGGGCATTGATGTTTGTACAGTCTTCAGTGCTGCTTTCTTTCTCTCTCAGCAGAATAGAAATAGATACTGCTGGCTCATGACTGTGTCAGGGCTATCGCTCTCTATGTGGTAAAAGGTTCATGATGGGAAGTATGAGTAATGCACTTACTATTTATTTGTGTCATTTTAAAAGATCATACATATAATTTTCTCCCAAGGTACACTAATTCCAGTGTTATTGTCACATATAGTCTCCCATTTTTATGTATTTCCTAATTTTATACCCATGTCTTGAAGTTAAATCAGCTTATTTTTACTTCCTTTTTCAGTTATTTTCCCCCTTTACTGACTGTAACTCGCTCACCTTGATTCACCTTGACTAATCTGAATAAGATATAATTAAAGAACAGTTTTTAAAGCAATTCTTTAGTTATTTTGATATCATGGCTTCTATATTACCTACAATGATAAATAAGACCATAACAGCTGTTTCAGAGTGGGTGCATGGCAGCTGTGACCAAACTGTAGGAGTTTTTTTTTTTTTTTTTAAGTATATATATTTTATTCATACATTTTCAATTTTACAAATAAACAGCTCCATCTTTTAAAGGGTTGACGAAGGTAGTAAAACAAGGAGAAAAGAGGCACATTAAATATTGACTGTTAATATAAATTTATACAAATAAGTTTAAGTTTTAAGTTGTTTTTGACAGAAAGGATAAGTATGGTTGCCACATGTTGTCAAAGGTTGCAGAGTAGAGGGAGAAACAGTATCTGACTCTTTCTGATAGATTGGTCATTTCTGCTAACCAGGTTTGAAAAAAAGCTTACCTTCTTAGATTTCCAGAGAGCTAAGATAGGTATTTCTTTTTGCTACAACCATGCCATATTCTATTGTCTTATGTTACAAGTGAGACACATTTGGTATTGGATTCTGCCCAGAATTGCTATGAGGAGGGTCATACTTCTGAGAAACACTTAAAAGCATCTGACCAGAATTTATTCAGTTCAGAGCAAGACTAGAATAAGTGTCCCAAAGTGCCCACTTTTACCTGCAGGAGTATTTTGACAAGAAGTTAAAGCAGTGTTACTCAACACTGCTCAACCAAAGAACCACATTGTTAAAAAAATGCATTTTCAAGAGCCAGAATCCAAACAAGGGAGGGGAAATCCAATAATTACAAAACAAAAAATATCAATAAGAGGATACAGAGAAATTGTTTTCAGCTTCCTTTTCATTATTTTCTCTATCTATAGTCAAGTAAGAAACTTATTTGGATCAAAAAGCTAATTTAGCCATTACTTTTTATATCCATTGTGATGTTTGCCAACTTGTTTAGCTGATGGTTTTGTTCATTTTACAAAAAAAGAATTGTTCTCTGTTTATTTTATTCTGCTTATTTGTTAAAATGCCAGCTAATCTATAGGCATTAGTAACTAATTTATTTAAAAAGATTAGTTTGATGTGGTTAATATTAAAGACTCTGTAGAGTGAAATCCAAAGGTTTTGTCTTAACACTCTAGAAATGTTGGAATATGGTTGCTGTAAACATGTGAAAACTCTGAGATCTACATGAGACTGAATTCTGGATTTAGGCCATTTCATCTCTTTCCTGGCTTGGTTTCATGTGGGCGGGGCCAATAAGTGGGCTCACAATGTCATGAGCCCACAGTAGAGAATGACTCCGCCCCTCTAACACTACAATATTGTGGAAGGAAGCAGTCACCTGGAGCAGGGACTTCTGGTTCATTTTGTGCAAAGGAATTCAATCTTGTACTCTTGTACTGTTCTATAATGTTCATGTTTCATTGCAAAGTTATAGTTATGCATGTTTTGTTTTTAGGGGAAAATATTTTTCCAAGTATGACACCATGAGTGAGGAGGTTAATGAGTGATCTATCATACAACAAACCTAAATACAGATTTATTTTTTCTTTACAGGGTCTTTAAAGATAGAGTTAGAAAATCATAACATTCTGAAATAGGATACTTAAGGTGAATGAAAATAAGTAAAAATTAGGCTTTTAAAAGAATTTAAAGATCATAACTAAATACCAATTTTAGATAACTGACAACATGACATCCATTATGAATTAATAAAATAAAAATAAAATATATTTAAGTGAGTCTGACAGTGTTGGTGAAAATCAAGAAAAAACAAAAACATATTTTGGAAAAAATGTATTAAAAATCTGTTCTTTCACACAGCTGTAAGTTGAGACCTCAACCTACATAAATTTCTGGTTCAAATGTTTGAAACCTGTTTTGCCCTTTTTCTCAAGAATCAGTGATATTTATCTTGCATTTCCTTTCTTCTTCTCATTCATATTCGATAATAAATATACAGACCAAAAATAATGGTTGTCAATTAAATTTGACATTTAAAGCTTACTGTGAAAGGTGAGAACACAACTAATTCATTTGACTTGCAATATATTATTTCTGATTTCAAAATTTCCCTTTTCTAAGGTTATTAGAGGATTCTTTCCCCAAGTAAGACTTAAAGGAGCCACAGGTCTCAATTTTCTCAATTGAGAAAATGAAAATAGCAAGCCAACCAAAGCATCACATCGAGTGGCGTTATGTTTAGTGAAAACAGGAAAATTCTACAACATAGATGAAGCATTGCTCAACTCTGCTGCTGAAGATTGTTTGTTAATGATGGGAGAGGCTGATGATGCCAAACTGGATGTGATCTTATTGTCTGACAGCACCATTCAGGTATGAAGAAACAGGCGCTGAACAGTAGTGCTGCACAATTAATCTAATCATAATTGCAATCCCAATGTCAGGCTGTGCAATTACATCATTGCATAAAATGCTGCAATAATGTTTGTACTCGAAAGGTTTACAAAAATGCCTGCAGAGGCCTTTAAGTTTGTACTTTTATTATTTTTAAAAAGGAAAACTTGGATTCTTTTTTACCTTTTTGTGTAAGATATTAAGGCATTTTGAAGCCTGTGCTCTGAAAATGTCAGGTTTTGTATTTTTATGCTGCTTAATAGTTCTGTGTTTGAGTTGAGAAACAATCAATTCAAAACTACCATTATTCCGAGCATTTTCCTTGATAATCAAGTAAGTAGACTCATCATACTATGTATGGGTTATATTGTAATTGCATTCGCAAATTGCGATATTTTCAAGTATAATTGCAACTGCAGATTATTACCAAATCATGCAACACTACTGGACAGCATTCATGAAAACCTTTTCTTTCCTATTTAATTCCCACACCATGTAAACATTCTGCACTAGGACCCCAGCATTCTAGCACCCCCACCTGGGGTTGTCAGTCAGGTGTTGCTTCATTGTTAATGATCAGAAGCACACTGATAACAAATGTTTGGATGCAGTTGAATCACATTATGATAGTAAAATTGTAGAGAAACCTGAGCAGGATTGGTAACATTAATGTTTGATATCAATTTACTGTGGTTGTCATGTGTTTTTTCCTGCTCGCTCACATCTACACACACACATGAAAGAATAAAGAGAATGAGTTAAATGCAAAAATCTGTAAAACAAAAAAAAATCAACGTTAAAAGACAACATAACTAGTGCAAAAATAACTGCAATAAGATAAAAATAACACAAACCAATGACCAACTAGATAGATGAACAGATAGAAGAAAGCTCGGGATCAGCACCTTGGAGAGCGCTGCAGCTCCTAGGGTGCATGCTTAGGGGAGAACTGTCGAGCCTCACGGTGCACCTCCCACATACAGGTCAGAGGCACCCCTTGCAGGAGACCAGGGTCTTATTTTGTTAATAATAAATAAAGGATGATGATAATGATTCATGCAGGATTTTGAGACAATAAAAGAAAATAAGGTGGTGTGCATATCATGCAATAATATTTGTAGAAGACTTTCCTTTTTTAACTGCTAGTCATGTCAGCCAGAAGATGGGAAAATGGTATGTAAAAAAATTAGTAAGGATGATAAAAAAGTGTACCGTATTAAATCTTCTTTTGCAGATATATATGTCCACATCAGTATGTTACAGGCAAGAGGACCAGCATGTTTACTCTTCTGGTTTGTGCTTTTCAAAGTAAAAGCCCAGTGACATTTCTGCAGAGAAACTCACCACTCTGTGCTGCCTTGTCTCCTCCCTGCTGTTATCAATGTCCTCTGATCTATGCGCTGCCATTGTGTCTCTGATAGTGTCTCCTCTGTGTCTCCTTCACAGCTGTATTTCACTGAGATGCCAGAGATGGACGTGTACGTGAGGAGTTATGGAGGCTGGATGCTGTCAGTCACCTCCAGGCTTCACGCTCATCTGCTCACCAAAGAGCTGGAGAGAGTCCGAGCTCCGTACAACCATAGCTTCCACTATGGAGTCGGATATGACAGGTAGTATACATCTGTGAGTCTTTTATTGTATATAAACTGTAGTAACGAATATAGAGCCACAATGATTTCACAGTAAATTCTGGGTCATATTCATGTGTACTAGTAGCATTTTAGCTCATTATTTGTCCTCATAAAAGACTTATCAATGTTTATCTTGCATGAAAATATTCTACATCCTTTAGAACCTCTATGTATCACAAGATTGCTAGTGAGTAAATGAAGTCTGCTCTTGCTTTGTACTGACCACATATGCTGGTGTATCATAACTCTAACTAAAGCATGTTTATAACATATTTCATACTACTAATAGGCCAGATTTAAAATAATAATAATATTGATGGAAATGCTGATTTATTGCCCTGTTCATTGTTAATTATATTCATGCAAAAAAAGCATTATATTGAATTAATAACTTATAAAGTGGCAGCGGTTTCTTCTTTCTCCTCACAGCCAGAGCGCCAAAGGTTATAATACTTTATTATTTTCAATAATATATGTTTTGTAACAGTGCAATCTTTTTCTACTTTGTTAATGAATAATAAAAGGGAAATAAGTGGCCAAAAACAGTGCTTAAAAAAGGAAGGATCCATCAAAAATGGAGCAAACACAAACAACTCAAATACACTGACAACATCTTGGTATCTAGACGTTGCCAGTAAACTGATATAATTTAGACAGTCTGCGTTTTCCTGCGATTTTGATAACTGCAACAACAAATGATCATATATTGAGTGCTGGGTGCCTTGGTATCAGTACAAATGTTGATACAGTTTAATACTTTTTTGTATTTTATATGAATTTAAAACTTTGATCCTCTTAACCCCTGTTCCCTGGTTCTCACTGTGGTTTAACTATAAACAAAAATAAATGCAAGCTCAGCAAATTAACCCTCTGAGGTCTAAGCACTCGTCGGTGTGTTTTCAATATGTTTTTATTAATATATTTTTCATTTTACACTGTAGAAATGCTATTTGAACACTTCCGTAACGGGAGAATCTCATCTTTCCCTTCTGCCCTCACTTGCCATCCCACATGATTCACAGCCAGAGTTACAGGGCCAATAAGAGAGCAATGAGCACATGTCATCACCTCTCACTGTTTACCACTGGTTGAATCCTTTGTCCATCAACCTTTCCCAACCAATAGACACTCTGGAATCCCTAAGGCCCTCCCTATCACAGATTTTGCAGGAGAGGTAAGGCGAGAGACCAGAGTGAAAGGAGAGAATTAGACCTGTTGAGCTGATGATGGTGAAGACAGTGATGACAGTTTTATTTTGGTGAAAATAGGATGATGGATGACAATTATGCTCAAAAAACGATATGACAAAATTTAATTTTAGACATGTTTTCTGCACATACCTATTATTTTATTCATATATTCTACTGCTTCTGTGAAGCCGTGACTTTGGTTAACCTATTACAAATACCAAAACAATTCATCCACCAAGAGTGAAGGTGTGTTTTCACAAGACAGAGATTTAAAAACTTAGCATTTTGGCTAAAATAACTCTTTACATAGTCCTCTAGGACAGAAATGGGCCACAGTATCCATAAAGCTGAGATTGTCCTGAAAATTTTGATATAAAACACTTGGGGTTTGTGTTATTTGCAAGTATCTTAAAAAGGTGAATTACAAAATAATGTGAAAAATGAGGAATACCCTTAGACCTCAGAGGGAAAACAGTCAGACAACTCAGTCTTACATATTTCTGAAGTTACCAGGAGAAGATGAGTCTGATATTTCGGCTTTCGATTGAAGCTGGAAGGGGCTATGTTTGGAGAAGAAGGTGGATCCCACACATTTAAAGCGGCTTGACGATCATAGGACAGCTTTGCTCTTAGGAATTCTCTTTTACCCTAAATGGGACCATTTTCTATTCCTAGAAACAACAGGAGGCAGACATGGAAACTAAAGATCATACAATAATTACAGCAGCTGCTACCAAACTGAAACATTTTGAAGCCCAATGAAACATGAGAACCTCCTGGTGTCCACTAAAACCCTTCTAACAATAACAAACCAAATGTATTTGCCCCATATTTTTATTAAACAGAATTTTAATGGGAACTTTTAAGTTTTCAGAGATGCTACTAGACCGACAGCTATTTTGTTTTGATTGTCCAGCTGCAAAGCCACATATTTATTTCTCATGTTCATCTCTTTAAATGTACTTTGTCAGCTTTTAAACACTCTCCGTGTAACATTTATGTCTCAAAAAGTGCTGAAAACTCACTCAATCCAGATGCGAAAAGCATAGTTAAATGTTTAATGGAGTGTCCCCAGTTATTTCAACACCAATTAAACCATGACACCATTTCTGTTCTTCACACAAATACATGACAAAAAGTTGAGTTAAGACTTCAGGCAGAATTTTGTTACTTCTGGGACTTTTTAGAAAATATATAGCACATAATCAAGCATGTTATGGTCCATTTTTTTCTTGATTTTTTTATGACTTATCTAAACATTTTTCAGTGTTTCACCCACAAACAATCCTCACTTCTATGTGTCTCTCAATTTACTTTTTTGTGTTTGTGTGTTTTGTGTGTAGTCCTTTGAAGCTGTTGAACAGACACAATGAGGTGTGGTACGTGGCAGAGGGTGAGCCCGTCTGCAGTGATCCACAGGAGCCGACTCCCCCACACACACTCAGGCCGACCCTCACCCACTCCCCTGCCAACTTGGCCTCTGACCCTCTCCCACAGACCCTCTCTGACTCCCCTGCGCTCACCCTCTCCAACCTTTCCTCCAACATCTCCTTCACATCCAACACCTCCTCTCAGACGCCCTCCGAGTCCCCTGCTCTCCCCACATCCAACGCTCCACCCAGCCCTTCATCCAACCTGCCCGCCAACGCCCCATACAGCCACCCGCCCACCTCCACCCAGATCCTCCTCGACCTGACAAACAACTCCTCCGATGTGGTCTCCGTGAGCCCGTCTCTGGAGCCACAGTCCGACACTGCCATGTGGAACAGCACGGCCCACAGCTCTGTGGACACACAAGCCGACAGCAACCCTGTGGTGGAACCAGAAGACGCTCATTAGCATTAACATTAGCAGGCAAGTTTATTTGAGCAGCTACTGCAGGTATATTCACATGCAATCTAAATAGGGAAGTCAGCAGTGTGGCTGTGCGTGATAGAAGGAGAAAGCTGCTCTATTATTCCACATCTCTGTTTCCATGTATCACTCTTTATAAATGTTTAAATCCATGTTCTGTCACAGCTTTGCACCTGCAGCTTCCTGTTAGCAAACCCACACCAGTCCACTGTGTCTCTCTGAACTAATCACAGCTTTCATTGTAGCATAAAGTACCATGTATGTATCAGTTAGAGTTAGGATTCAAGGTTAGGGGTGGAAATCAAGTTTTACTACAGCTCAGCATTTTACTGACAACATTACAACATAGTCGCTGCAATTACAAAGTCTACAAAGACGTTTCATAGGCCTGTGAACAATGTACCATATCTTTAACCTATCTGTTAGGCTTAGTGTTGTACTGATGGATCATGTGAGCCTTTATCAGGTCAGCTGACAAACATCAACATTAATAGACTATTTGCAAATAATATGGCATGCACCAAAGTCAGTAGAAACATGTATCTGTTGTGTTGCATTCGTTTACTGGTAAATAGGAGAGCTAGTTTAGCTAGGTGTTGGTTTAATGAAACTGCTCAGAAGAAGACATGTTGGACGAACTTTGATTTGTTTTCAAGCTAAAATGTGAAAGAAAATGTAGACAGCATGGAAGTCTGAGAGTTTATAAGACATGATCCAGTGAAGTTTTAGTTTCTCCCACTTATCTGGGATCAGGAGGACCTGATGATTGTGAAACCTAAGCCTTGTCTGCGAACAGGAAGTAGTTTTCACCAAGAAATTACATCTGCATATGAGGACAAGAGGCTTATAAACTGTACACCACACAAAAACGTATGTATTTATTTATTTTAATACATTTCAAGTATGTCTGCCAGTTGGTAGGGTGCTGTTCAGTCTGTAGGAAGAGTCGTCAGTCATTCAGAGATGTATTGTCTAGTTCTTTTTCTGACGATGGACCACAAGAACCTGTCAAGGCTGTGTATATGACCTAAATTTACACTTAAAGTTCTAGAGATCCTGTAAAATCCCCTGTAAAAACCACAAGAGATTCCCAAAACTTTAAAAAAATCCCTTTTAATCTCAAAAACTTTAGTGAAAATTCAAAAGTCCCTTAAAAATACACCAAAATGTTCCCTGAATGTTTCAGTAGGCTTTTCTGCATAAAGCCTAAAGATATGCATAGTATTTTTTTAACCAAAAAAATCCACTAAATTCCTGACAAATTTCAAAATTCTTTACCCAAATCTCCAAGCAAATTCCCCCAAAATAAAAAATATATTCTTCTTTTTACCATAAAAGTACTGAAATTTAAAAAGCAAACAAACAAAAAACAATAAACTTGAAATCAAACTCGTCAAAATATTTCACATATCACATAACATATCCCAAGTATTTTCAAGAAAATTCCTTATAATATTAATAATAATAAAATTCTCCAAAATTTCAACTCAAATTCATGAAAAATACACACTTCTCCCAAATTCCATGAAATTTCCAAACAAGTTCTTCCAAAAACCCAGAGAAATCCCCTAAAAATTCCATGAAATTTCAGAAAGATTTTGAAGGAAATTCCCTATCCAAATCTCCAAACAAATTTCCCAAAAATTACGAATAAGTTCTTCAGTTTCCAACAAAAACCTTTAAATCAAAATAATCAAAATATTCAAACATATCCCCAAACATTTTCAAGAATTCTGGATAATTTTCGAGCAATTGTAAGCAATTCTCCAAAAATGTCTAATTAAATTCACACACACAAAAAAAAATACAAATAAATCTCCCCCAAATTCCATGAAATTTCCAATCAAGTCCTTCCAAAAATCCAACGAATTTCCCTAAAAAATTCTATAAAATTTGGGAACATTTTGAAGGATAGTCTCCACTCAAATCTCTAGACATATCCCCAAAACTCTACAGATAAATTCCTCAAATTCCCACTAAAGTACTGAAATGTAAAAAAAAAAAAAAAAAAAAACTCAAACATGTCCCCAAAAATTTTCCTTACATTTTAAAGCAAATTCTCCAGACATTCCAAGCAAATTACTTAAACTTTTATTGTAATTCTGGTCCAGTTTCTCTAAAATTCTAATAGAAGAGAGAATGTATTGCTATGTTGTTGGAAAGTAAAAATATAACAGCGTCCTCATATGTGCACGCAGGGTCTCAGGACTTTAAAGCTGAGGCAGTTCTGATGACAATGTCAAACATCTAATCAGGCTCACAACCAGGAGGGTTTGGAGGATGTGAAAGAATCTCACAGCCAAGGGTCCAGAATGGAGGTTAGGTTGTTTATTGATTTTAAAAATAAATGTCCACATTTCAATATCGACAGCAGAAAACATTAAATTAACTCAGCAAAATAAAAACTCTGCACCAGTGGTCAGCAACCTTTTTCAACTAAAGCTCCCTATGATTACAGACATGACTTTATTTGACCTATATTTAAGCACATAGATTCAGTCTGTTCTTTAAAATGTCATTTTAATTCTATTCTTATTAAACGTTTACATGTATTTATATGTTCACACAAACTTCAGAACTTCTGCAAGAAATGAAAACATTAAAACCTTTCTAAAAACTTTAAAAGTCACAAACAAAAAGGGAGGAGGGAAAAGTCAGTTGAAGATGAAAGTGTGCATTTAAGGTTTACTCAGAGTGTCTCAGTGGTGACCCCCATGCTCTAAACCAAACAGAATGATCATCTTATGAAAGCACCACTTCAGTGATTCTGCCTCCATTCATTAATTTGTGCATGTGGCACAGCGTAGAGCAAAGCTGCTCGTAGGAGACTGTGCAGTAGAGCGCCTCTATGGTGTCTGCTCTGTAGCACATTTAGTTTGTTCTGTGAATTAGACGGCGTCTTTGACTCATATGTAAAGTTCCAGCAGGTGTAAAGCTGCGCAATCTTTTTGTGAATCAGCTCTTGGCTTTTACAACGCGTCGTGTTATTAGACTAAACATTAATCTTCCCTTCCATGTGGTGTGATTTTTTTGACCCTCTATTTGCAACCTTCTGACAACCTGATCCTGCAGGATTTGCAGTGTGCTTCAATGCAGGGGGGAGAACCTGCAGAAAATAGTCCCTTTAAAATAAAAAAGTTCCCCAAACCTGTTATCACACCTCTCGAATGTTAAAACAGCAGTAAGGAAGACAAATCCACATCTGAATCTAACTGGCTGCAAGTTTTACTTCAAAAATCTGTATCAGTCCTGATTTTCACAATTTTTTCATCTCTAAATATATTTAATAGATATATATAATCATATATAGTCCCCCCCCCCCCCCCAATCAAATATATTTCTAATTTTGTTGTTGCTTAGCTCTTACAGATGTTTAAATAAAAAAAGTCCAATTTATAAAATCTTAAATGTATGTAAATATTGGCTACATATTGGTCTGTTTGTGTGACGTGATTCTATGGCCACAGCTTTTGTATAAATGATATTAATTTGAAGGTACTTACTGACTCAGTCATCCATGTTGGCATATTTTTATCCCCTTAATCCATGTACTGTTAGTCGATCTAAAACCTAAGGCTGAGATGTTTTTAAACCCCACCTTTAATCTGAAATTACCTGAAGTTACTCTGTGTGCTCTCACAGTAGAATAAGTACACTGAATTATCAGAGGAGATATGTCTGTAATGTATTCTAGCACTGTTGTAAATGGAGTTTTATGCTTTTAGGAGAAGTGATTGTTCATGTCTCTGTTTTAGCTCAGAACATGTGAGAAGCTTCTCTCTGTTTAGCTCCATGTGGTTTTATTTCAGATGTGGTGAAACCTGAGCGGGATGTTTGGGATCTTTGGTGCAGCCTTAAACCTCTCTATGTCTGGCTCAGTGAAGTATTTCAAGCAAGTAATGTGTTAAATATCATGTTTTTAAGTGCCTGGGAAGACATTTGCTCTTTTGTTTTCTAAACTTGTCATTTAATGTGTTAAATCAACTCTCAGAGAATTACCGTCACATATTTGGTCAACAGTCGCCGCCTCTATCCTAACATAAATGACAGATAGAGAAAGCCTGTTGTTAGATTTAGCTTAGATTTGTTTAAAAAAGGACAGCAATAAATACTGCAGCATCTTTAAAGAGCAGTTAACCTAAGCCATACAAGTAAATTCTAACAGTAGAAAAAATGTATGTTTATTCATAAGGGCTGCATGGCGGTGCAGTGTTAGTGCTTCGAGTTCACAGCAGGAAGGTTCCTGGTTCAAGTCCTTATCAGACAGGAGCCCTTCCATGTGGAGCTTGTAGGTTTCAGCTCCCTCCCCCAGCCCAAAGATGTGCTCGTTAGTCCAGCCCTACTCTTACCCAGTGACAGCTGAGATCGGCTCCAGCCCCGCCTGGGTGTTGATGTTTCTTTAAGCCAGCAGAGACCCAAATGTTTTTATTTGATAACCAATAACATTTAACTGTAAGAAACAGAGGGATCTACTTTACTGTAATTAGATCCATCAATGTATCTCACATTAATTCCTTTTAATCTCCTGAATTCATGACATCCTGCATCTACATGTTTTCCAAAGGATTTCCTACAGAGTTTGGACCGTGAGTAGCAGCACATAGAGAGAGATCAGGAGTGATATTAGATGTTTGTGCAGAGCAGTGACAGCAGGTGGCAGTAGAGAGCCAGGACAAGTGCACATGTGCCATCATGTAAAGAAGACATCAGGACATGCAGGGTTTCTGAAGAAAGAATCAGACTAAGGCTCACTGATGCTATATTGCACAAATATCTTCATGTTTACTTTGGTTTGTGTACACTCCAAAAAATACCCTGATCTATTTCAGTTCTGATCATTAAATTAGAATTCCATTAAACCCCTGATGATTGATTTGATCTGAAAAGAGGTAAAAGTGCCCCAAAGATCCCAAAGACTGATGCTTGGTTGATAAATGCAATACCAGACACATCAGTTGATAGAGAACTTGTGTATTTATGAGTATCTGAGCTTCATACTGTATGTTCTGAGGAAGGTGCAATAAAAAC
Organism: Cheilinus undulatus; assembly: GCF_018320785.1. Taxonomy (NCBI): domain Eukaryota; kingdom Metazoa; phylum Chordata; class Actinopteri; order Labriformes; family Labridae; genus Cheilinus; species Cheilinus undulatus. Next base: position 48,181,714 of record NC_054868.1, read on the forward strand.
CATAACAAACTATGACTGGGCTCTGTTCAATGCTTTTTATTTTCTGAATAGCAGTGATAGAGAAAATCCAATTTTATCTCATTTCTATCTCTCACAACAATTACAGCATGTTTTTGGGCAACTTAGACATCAAAATTATCCTTGAAATCTGCTTAAATTGGTAAAATGTTACCTCTAAAGTGCCCTAAAAGTTACAGTGCTACCCGGCAAAGAACAATCTAACTCAGTGTTACTCAACCCATCTAAACCAATTAGCCAAATTGTTGATAAATACATATGCAAGAGCCAAAATCTAAGTGGTGAAAAGTGGCAAGAAAAATGGGTTCAAGGTGGCAAAAGCGGTAAAAATGGGTGAAAAGGGACAACAAAAATGAGTTACAGGTGGCAAAAATGTCCAAAGAGCAGCAAAAATGAGAAAAAATAATGGGGAAAATAAGAATATGGGCAAAATCAGGAAAAAAGGTGGGAAAAATGAGCAGAGAGTGGCAAAACGGGAAAGGGTGGCAATTAATGGCAAAAGGCAGCTTATATAGGTGAAAAGTGGCACAAGAAATGGCAAAAATAAAAAAAAAACTTGATAAAAGAGGCAAAAATGAGATGAGTGGCAAAAAATGGTGAAAAGTGACAAAAGAAGTGACAAAATGGGCTAAAAGCAGTATAAATTGATGTAAATGGCAAAGAAATGAAAAAAGTGGCAAAAAATTACTAGGGCAATAGAAATATACAGAAAAATCTAGGTTGCGATCAAGTTTAACAAATAAAGACGATTGAATAAGTGTTGGAAACAAACGACCTCAGTGTCGAGTGAAGAGTTGTGAAGGGGATTTTGCTTTGGCTTACACCCCCTCTGAAACTTCTTCCTAATCATCTGAACTATAAATTGCAAATTAATTAAATACATTACTTATCAGTTTAAATACGGGCCTGTGAACAGATCTGGAAACCAAGAAGAACCAAACTATTTCCAGGAAACAACAAGAGGAAAGAAAAAGAAAAGACAGAGCCAGAAAAATCTTGATCAGTGGAGTTTAATCCAGTTTATTTCATACATGAATGCTGGTCTGAAAAACACCATTTTAACTGTGCACTCTACGTAGAGATGGGGTTCAACAGTATTTACTGAATCTTAAACATGTCCTGAATTGAATCCAGCTCCTTTTGAATCCCTTACTGAACCTTGTAGTTTGGATGGTGACATTCCCAGTTAAAAATAAGCCTTTACGCTTCCTCTCAGAGCCACACTAAGGTTTAGATTGATATAGACGACTTTGGGGCTTTCCCTGCTAAACGTGTCACTGTGCTGCTTCAGCTGCAGAAACCACAGAGACTTCAGATAAAAACTCAGAGGAGAATAATGGCTCTACAGCATGTTATTATGCAGAGACCAGGTGAACTGCAACTTTATCTACATGCAAAATGCATTTAATGTTGCCTGGATGAAAATGTCCCTCTGCAATAGATTACAGAAAACAGTCACCCTGCACTGCAAAAACTCAAGCCTTACCAATTCTGAGCCAAAATGTCCCATTACTCTGAAATTAGGACACATTCACCAAACAAGTCCAGATAAACATCTCATATCATGATATCACAATAAAAAAACAAAGGTTTGGACTCATTTCAGATTAAAATAGCTAAATTTACTCAAGTTTCTTTAAAAATATAAATAAATAAAAACAAACATTCAAAAATCAAGACCCTGAAATGAATCTCTGCAAACAATTCAGGTTTATTTTTACCTGTCACATTTTGAAATAAGATGCTGCTTAGGCTTATCTGATGAAACTGGCTTATTCTAAGTGTAATAAAAATTTTATAGACGAAATAAGACGTCTATGTTTGCTAAGATTTGAGTTTTTGCAGTGTCATAAAGCTAGAAAGTGTTTAAAACATCTGAAATATTTTTGCTGAAACAGTAGAAAAAAATATTAGGCAGTGACTTGTAGTTCACCTATGATTCATAAGTCTATTTAATGCAAATGTTAAGGAAGCTTTTTTATTTGAACATCAGAAGTTAAGGCAATGCAGCCTTTAGGGATTCAGGTAACAATCTTGTAAGGTCGGCGTGTGTTTGTGTGCGTCACTGTTTTTCTGTAGAGCCAGAAATGAGTACAGAAAGTACTGACAAGCATACATAACAGTCCTGAAAGTTTGACAGAATCTTCAAGGTGAGCTTCATGTTTGAACTCAGACTTTACCCAGAACTTTCCTGTCAGATCCCCAGTAAAATTCCTCATAAAGTCAGAGAAAGTCAAAGTGTGACTGGGGCAGAGAATATCAAGGGAAACTAGAGCAGAGAAGCAAAGAGGGGTTATGATGGTGACCAATGATCAGTGTGATGGTTGTTCATGTAATGAAGCTGCTCCAAACTCTTTTCTGCTCACCAGTTTGTTTTTTCTGCTTGTTTTGATACTGTAAACAGGTCCAATTACACATTACATTAATCAGGGCTGCTACACATGCTTTAAAATCAAATACAAGACTAATAAAAGTCTTGTATTTGACTTATTTAACACCAAACCAAAGAAAATGTATTTTTTAATAGGATTTGTGCACCATGTAGCATTGATGCTTTTTGGACTTTCCTGCAATCCATTCCTAGTCAATTTTATCCTTCCCTTTTCCTTTTTAATTGTGATTTGTGGCTAATGCTGCTTCAAATGTCATGAATAAAAAGCAAATCAACAAAAAAAAGAGTATTATAAAATGTATATAATGCTCACCAGTGTAGATAATAAAAAGTTCTCAGAAATGCCTCAATCAAAAGTAAAATTAAGGACCTCTCAATAGTAAAAATAAGCCTTTTTTAGGGCTGTCAAGATTAATCACATTAATTGCAATTCACCAAGGTCAATAATAAATGCTTTGTTTTTATGTCACAGTAAATTGCATGATTTATTGCCCCTTTCACCTAGGGCGGGGCATCAATCGCAAATTAGATTAAATCCCAATATGGCCTGCTGAAATTTACAAATCACGAAAGTAGCAAAATATTTCTTCATACTTTTTTTGCAGCAAAGATTTTATGCACATTATGCAACATTCAAGTTTTTTTTCATCTAAAAATCCCTGTTTAACCAATGAATATGTTTTTATTATTTTAAATGGGATTGGCATAAAAATTATATTCCTCTTGAATACAGCAGTTGATGTCAAATTTGCAAAATGATTGTTTTAAATCGTTTTACCCCGGTATATTCTATCTGATATTGTGTAGATTATAATTTAGAATATGCATTTCTTGTCTTTATTGAAAAATATATAAGATGAGGAACCTAAAAATAATTGCGTATTAAATTGCAGTTACAATATTGGGGAAAAATAATTGCAATTTGATTATTTTTCACGAATCGTTCAGCCCTACTTTCACATTTTGGTCAAGCTACACAAGCATTTTCCTGCAGCCACAGTGACGTAGAATAAATCCACCACTGCTCCTTAGTGTGTCATTTCAGTGAACAGGTCAAAAGTCATCTGCACTTTCTGTCATCAAACATTCACCTTTTTACTTTTTCAGCCCATAACAAGTTCCTTTTTCTTTAATCTCCTTGCAACAGCAGGTCTGTATCCAAACATGAAGTCAATAACCCTCAGTGGAAAAATCCAAAATGACAAAAAAAAGGTTATGAATGCAAAATAGTGTAATTTAAAAATGCTTTTAAAATGATCAGATTAATCACAATTAACTACAGAAAATTTGTGATTTGAAAATGTAATCCTTTGACAGCCCTTTTTTTTTGAGACACTGTAAGACCTTTTTATTTAAAATATCATATGTAGGATTTTAAAGAGGTTTTAAGGATGTGCAGGAACCCTGATTAATACCAAAAACATTTAAATTTTCAGGAGTGCATGTGTACAGAAGACCATAAATAAAAGATTCAATAAGGGACTCAGTAGGGAATTTAGTGGTTGGTTTACAAGCTTGAATATGGAACTAAAACTGAACCCCACTCCTAATTTCGTGCAACAAACTCAGACATACTAAATGTAATCTTATGACACACATTATCCTCCATATGCAGAAAGCCTAATGATGACTGCTGTCATCTGATGCTCAAACATAAAGTCACGTTTCCTAGTAGTTTGATTAAACCTCACCTCTCCACTGTGACAGTGTTTAGAAATAAGCTTATACCAGGTACAGTAAACAACCATTCATGCTGTGGTGATCATCTCTCTGGAAACCACTGACACAGACCTTAGACGCTCACCTCTATGCTCTTACAGCTTATGGCTGACTTTAGTTTTGGTTTTGGACGTTTAAGGAAGAGCACGTTGGCTCCAAATGTCACTCACTGCTAAATCCCTCCTCTTACAGCAGCTTCCTGATCTTCATGGTTCTTCATGCTCGCTTGTTTTGGATCCACTCAGAGAAAGGCGTGTTTTTTTTTTTTCTTCTTTATCTTTCTTTAGCAAAACAAATGTGCTTAAGACTACCAATCGGCAAGTTGTTGGCAGAATTCAACTTGAATGCCATGCAAGTTTAAAGTCCTGCAGTTACTATAACATGAAAAGGCTTTTTCTCTTCTGTTTGGGTGAAAGTATAAAACGTACGACTTGACTTGGGGCCCTCGGTCCTCAGAACCAGAGTGGGAACAGACAGAAATCATGTGTCTTTTTAAGAGTTCTTCAACTTAGCATTTTCTCTAAAAAGAAAAAGGCATTTTGAGTTTGTACTTTAAAGAATGAAAGTATACATATTGAGACTTTTTAAAAGTAACTCCGTCTTGTGCCATTAACCTTACATTTATAAAACCTTCATCTGCACACTCCGGGTATGAGTGTGTCTTTGTTTGGAAAAGAAAACTGTGCCGTTAACCTTTTCATGCACATTAGAGGGGGTACAAATATTCTTAATTTTTTTATATTTGTAGTAAAATCCACGGGTGAGAGGTAAGGTGTATATGTGCACACGTTAAACTTCAGCGTGCACATAACCGCTGTTCTGTTTTCATCATAACTATAGTGTTTTCTTAATGATCTGGTTCTGTTTCACATAAAAACGTCTGCTTTAGTTCTTCTTACTTTCCTGATCCTCCCTCCTACTGTTTGTCATGTCTGACAGAAGCTGTCACTATAATTACAGTATAAAGTGTTTTTTTTTTTACTCTATCGTGGTCATGTTGGATGCTTTCATTTGGAAACTACTGCTTTCTTAGTGATGCTCGCTCTCCTGCTCCCTCCTCCTCCTCCTCCGCTTCCTCCCTGCCAAAGGTGGCTGGGGATGGTGAAGGCATCCACACTCATGCCCATGGTTTTGGAGGGGATGGCGCTGAACTGCTTTCTGTCTGAGCTGTATTTGTAGATGGACTCAACCTGGGCGGAGCTAATTGTCCGTGGGCCTACGCCGGCCAAACGTACGAGCTCCTGGGAGTCAGAGTTCATGGTGTAAACGCCTCTGAACTGGCAGTTCGAGTCACGGAAGAGGATGAGGAAGTGGTTGGCAGGACTCTTCTCCATTTCCTAAAAAAATGGAGGTGGTGTAAAAACAGACAAAGGCAAGTTATCATTATTTTGGTTTTAACGTGCTAGTTTGGTGCCTAAATGCACAAGTAAGATTGCACTTTTAACTTAATTTTCAAAACAGCAAATAAGTTGGCTTGTATTTGAGTTTTAGGGAAAATCTACCTCAACTATCTTGGTTTTCTGAGTCTCGTTGACTTTTCCAGCCAGGCAGCAGCGGGAGAGAGCGTTGTGAATGATGAATTTGTTGGACTTGAAGCTTGGTTCTTTGAAGAGCTTTGGACCTGCAAATACAAACACATGCACATGTTTTTATTCTAACAAATATCTGGTTTTAAAGAATCAAAACGTAGAATTTCTGCACTGGAGTATCGATATTAATTTGGAAAGTGACCATTCCTGTGTTTTGTATATTCAGAGGTCTTTCCTAAAGTTTTCAAAGATAGAAAACAAACATCTTAATTTTCATAATTGTACCTGGACCAGTACTTTCATGGAGGCTGCCACAGATTGTGAGTTCAACCGCCCAGACTCACCTCTGTACCACTCAGCATTTCCAGCAAGTTAAGACCAGCAATCCTCAGTGCCACACACCTCAGAGGCATCTTTCTCAATACTTTTCTAGTTTTGAACTGAGCACTTTTCAATGAAACATCCCACAAGAATGCATATTTACTACACATAAAACCAAAGTTTTGTATTCACTCATAAATTTCTCATAATGAGGAAGAAATGTACTAAAAGTGCACTTCCACATTCATGCTAGAAGCGGTCTGAGGATTCACATACGGTCTAGCTGCTGGCACACGTATGCATTCCCTTATTATGAGAAATGTATGAAAGAAAACAAAACAGTAGTTTTCTGTTTAGTAATTACATTTTATGTCTGTATGTTTAGCTAGCTAGCTAGCTAGCAGGGGTGAAAAGTAACTAATTACATTTACTGAAATTACTGTAGTTGAGTATCTTTTTTGGGTACATTTTGAAATTAGTACTTTTACTTCTAATTACATAAGTTTTAACCAGAGTAACTGTACTTTAACTGGAGTACAATTTTCAACCGATATTTTGGATATTTAATTGGGCTGTAACAGTTGTAAATACTGTCTGTTGGTGAAGTTTTTGTCTAGACTTACAGGCAATAGCAGCTGAAGCCTTTTTTCTTTATTTATTATCATCATTAACATGTAAAAGTGTGTTTTAAAGTCTGGAATTTGTTTACTTTTTTGTCCTTCACCTTTAAATTGTGTGTAAAAAGGACCAAAGGTTTAGGTCTAAAATGTTTGAATTTCCGTATCGGCTAAACTTCTTTTGCAAATATCAGCATTTTATCAGCAAAAACCCAGTATCCCAAAATTGACAGAACAATTATGCATCACATCCCCAAACAGCTGCTGTGTTTTACATTATATTAAGCGGTGACTTTAACTGGAAAACCTGGTTGTAAATCCATAATCTCTTGTTGTTTTTGCCAAGGAGGAAAGTTCACATTCTACTGTACAACTCCTCAGGAGCTATTCAGTACTCAGAATTCAAATTAAATACTCTTTACTTGTACATGAATAGATTTATAGACCAGTACTTTAACTTAAGTTATTTCTTATTAGAGTAACTGTACTTTTACTTCAGTACAATAGGTGTGTACTTTTCCCCAGGTGGGGGAATTTTATATACTGTGTGTTTATGTTGTAATGCTGAGTTCCAGATTTGTTTTCAAAGAATCTGACAAATCTATTTAATTTCTCTTCATTATAATTGATCAGCGACTGAAGAATTGATGTAAAGCAAAATTGGAAAAAGGCAAAAAAACCATAATCAAAACGATGATATCAATAACAAAGGTGCTCTCTATGGAAACAGTAAACATTAGCTTGTAACCAGGTCCTAGCTAACATAGCAGTGTAATAGCGTCAGATGCCAACGTAGAGCTCAACAGTGACTGGACGCTTTTTGGGAGGACCTGGCACTGGAATTAAATTCCAAATTCAAGGGGCGCAGGTGGCCGAGTGGTTAAGGCACACCCCATGCACGTGGACGGCCGGGGTTCGAATCTGGCCTGAGGCCATTTACCGCATGTCTCTCCCCTGCTCTTGTCCCTGTTTCTGACTCTATCCACTATCCTCCTCTATCAAATAAAGGCACAAAAATGCACAAAATAAAACTTAAAAAAAAAATTCCAAATTCAAATCCTCCACTGACATTCCAGAAAATCTTTATATTAAAACACGTAATTACGGGCTTTGTAATCAATTCATCATGACTAGGTGCATGTATAAATAACACTGATAGCACACCCTGAGTTCTGTGTTACTGTACCTGTGTATTCTGGGGCAGGTGATGTTCCATTGGAACCAGTCTCCCAGTCCTTATCTCCGTTCTGAGTGGCCAGTCTGCTCGGTGTCACACATCCTGAGGGTGAATCAGGACGGCTGAAGGAGGAAAAACAAAATATTAAAAAACAACAGTGAGAGAGCAGAGTGTGTCCTCCGACTTCAGAGAAGTGTGAGTGCTTAGAGATGTTTGTGTCTGTGAACAACTTTATGGATGCACATTTATGATGTTGAAACTTTCTCTTCATCTGTCTTCATATTATTTGCACAATTTTAACACAAGTACTGTAAATGTGTCTGTCTACTGTTCTGTTACAGCTGCATCCTTTGTTATCATGTTTATCTTAGCATCATTTGAACTCCTCAGCAATGCACAATTTTCTTCAGTAGGCTTGAATCTATTGGGCTAAAGTCATGAAGCAAAGTGAAGCAGAGTCAAATTCCCTGTATGCTAAAAGCAGTTTGGCGCCCCTTGAAGGTTCCTGAGAGCAACTGCACTGTCATAAACACACACTTAAGTGCTGATGCTATGTTACCACATTTAACATTCAGCCTGTCATATAATCTATGTGTGAAACCAATATTTAGGACTGCAACCATTAGTGATTGAACATTTCTTCAGGCCACATTCAGCAGTTATTTTAAAAGTACTATACCTTCAAATTTTCTAAAGTTCATGTGGAGCACCAATCAAAACTTAGTCATTTTGATTCATCAACCAAAATCTGAGGTTTCTAATGCAATCTAGATGTGTCTTTCAGTTGCAGAGATTTTTGGAGCAAATTTCACAGCATGTTTTTCTCTAAAGTAAAAAAAAGGCAAGTAATGGTGTCTCTAAAGACAGCAGGAGGTTCATATTTAAGCCCAATGCATCTTTGTACCTTTGGGGTTTCTTCGTGGTCTCAGCTGATGGCTTTCCTGGCTCCTCTGTTGCTGCCAGGTTGAGGGAGGAGTGAGAGTAGACTTTGGTCAGCTTAGAGCCTGAAGAGACAAATAAAGAAACATCAGAATGACTTAAATCTTTAAAAGCCATCACTTAACTGGCTGGTATACACATTTACCTGATGTTCCTTTAGCAGGACTGAGTGACAGCTTCGTCTCCTCCCTGGTCATGCTGCGAGGCCTTGATCGGGTTTTCTTGGTGGAAGATTTTCCTTGAGTGGCTGATTTCTGATGAAGAACTTTGTCCAGGTCCTCCATGATCCTGAGTTGCTGCCGCCGTGCGTACTCCCCTTTAGTGAAGTCACCTCGACGGGCTGGCGTGGCAGGAGGGGTGAGTGATGGTGAGGTTGTGCCTGCAGGAGGTGTACTGGAGGGAGATGCCATTCTTTTGTCTGAGGATGACGGCCTGAGAAGCAGAAAAAAAGTTTCTTTTACATGGGCCAATCCCAGCTTTGAATGAACTTGTGAGAGAACTCAGAGGATAGGAAAGTGTGGATGTGAAGAATGAAGTCAATCTGCTTTCTGCAGCAGTATTGATACATTTTTTGTATATTTACCTCTCTAGCTCATGCCACTGTCTCCTCCTCTTCATCTCCTCGGTTCTCTTCTGCTGTTTCTCCAACAGAACTGCTCTACGCTGGGCCATCTCTCCCTCACTGTGGCCATCCTCCTACAACCAAAATATAGAACCATGGTTTTATAGATGAAATGTTCATGCAAACAAAGCAATGGGAAATTAAATTAATGCAGAAGTACAAAAAACTGCAGTTCCATAATTTTTCCCTTGAGGCAAGCTGCAGAGGATTCACTTATGCCCCGTGTTAAAATGACCCTTTTTACAGCAGAAATAAACCTGTTTACAGCCAGGGCAGATTCCAATTTGGCTTGAATAGCTCATGTCTTTTTGGCACACATCCATGTTGATATTATGGCTAGGAGGGGCGTGGTTGGCTATCACGATTGCAGCCCCCATTAACTGGTGTCAGCAGTATGCTACAGAAACCAATGGATGACGTTGCTCAGGGATTTTACAAGCAGTTGGAGAAAGTCAAAATATTGTTTTATTCTGAAAAAAAAAACAGTTTTAAAAGCCATGTAAACATGTTAGCCTTAGACTTTACCATAAGCTTTGGGGAACAATTATTCATGTTTTTGTTTTCCATCTTAAAACTAATAAGCCGCTGCAACCAAAACTGATCCCAACAGTAACTATTTAAAGGGTGGCCAACTAGGGGTCAGGGGGTCAAATGCAACTCCCAAATGCACTAGGGGGCACTCACATACCGACACCACGGGTGTGTGGAAATAGCTGGGTCCAAGCTAGGACTGTCATTAAGTAAAAAATAATGAGCAGGTTACACTGTGTGTATGAGGTAGTACTGGCTGTTAACACTAAGTTAGCAAGATGCTAGCTTGTAGATGTGATCAGGGCAAGACTGATATTTATCATTCATAAATTCAAAGAAGATTGGACACGGTATGTTAGAAGTGTGACTGGCTTGTTAGAGTGGATGGCGCCAAAGCAAATCATGAAATTAACATTTAAATGTGTAAAGGGGCAGACCTTGATCACTGATGTGAATTATGAATGATGTCAGATGAGAGTGATGCCAACTTCCTGTGGAATTGGCGAGATATCTTTTGCTATTACCGAAAATGCCTTATTTTGAAATTGAGATGAAACTGTTGGACTTCCTGTAGAGATTTGGGCAAGAGAATTTTTTGTAGGTTTCATAATTATCCCTGTGGGGCCCTTGTGCAATGGACTTGCAAAATTCCAATATCAGTCAAAAGTTTAATAACTTTATGGAAGGTTTTTGGGACTTTTTAGTCCCGTCAAGGCCCCCAAACCAAGCTACAAAGGGCCAAAATAATTTCATCTAACAACGCCTGCAGATTCAATAGGGTCCTCACTCCGAGGTCGGTGCTAGGGTCCTAATAAATGGTAAACATGAAAAAAAAAAAGTGACAAAATCTGCAATTAAAACATATAAACCTGAAATATTTCCATGTCAATTTTGATTACTAGTATGTTTGAACTCTGTTTGAATAAACCATAGATATAACTGACAATTACATGTCTGTAAAATCTTTTTTTATATGCATTAATAAATGCAACTGTAAAAACAAGACTATTTGGCATAACTAAAATGTACAAGAACAACAAGTTAATCCTCTGTTGACTGCATTGAAAAGTTGCTTAAACTGGCTTAATGCTGTATTTAATTAAGCACTACTGTTAGTATTTGGGGTTAAAAATAAAATTGTTAGAATGATACTTTATTCTGAAGACAGCTATATGTTTGGTCCTGTTGTTAAACTAGTTATTATACTTGTTAAATTGAGAGTTTTATACATTTTGTAACAACTGGCCTTTCAATAGTGAGTTTAAAATTAATGTGGCCATTGGTTGGGACCCCCCAGGGGGCATGTCAAAGATCTTAGGGGGTCACGAGGCTTTGTCTGCTCTGAGGCTGCCAAAATTAGATTTTCAAATATTGATTAAACCATGATAAAGCAGTTATTAAGTAGTTTATACAAAGATCTTTTGATAAGAAAAGCATGCATAGGCCTTGTTTGGGATTTTATCAGTAAAACAAATCTAAGTTGATTTTTGACACACATGTAGGGGGGTGGGCCCAAAACAAAATGATTGGGAAACACCACTTTAGATGATCACATTTGCGCATCCTTGAACTAGCAAAAAAGGGCATGCCTACATGTTGGCATGTAAGTCTCATTTCCTTTTCATTAAGACTAACAAGCACTCACCTTAAAGAAGAACTGAATTCCTCCCTTAGGCCCCGCCTCATTCTGTTCTCTTGGCTCCAAAGTTTCAGTCTGTTCTCTCTCTGATTTGGTTTGTTGTTCAGGCACACTGATGGTTCCCATGGCCAGATGCAGCTGCTCTAAGGGATCTAAGGGTTCAGCTGCTAGTCTTCCAGCAGGTTCCGCATTGGATTCAGTGTTATCGCTCATAGAATCAGAGGAAAACTCATGTCCTTCATCAGTTGGTTCATCACTGCCTCCCTCTTGCCCTCCAGGAGATGACAGCGATGCTTCAATCAGGCTACAGCGGTTGCCTGCATCTCCACCCCTTGCACCTTCTCCTCCTGTGCTGTACGCAGCAGAAAGTGACAGAGTGTCGCTCTCAAATGAGCACTCGGAAAGAGCTTCAGAGCTGCTTCCACCTGCAGCTCTTGGACGATCTTGTCTTGGTTGTTGAAACACTGGCAGCCCTCCTACAGCCTCCATGTCTTCCTGCTCCAGCTCCAGGCTGAACTGGGTTGGAGTCTCACTGGAGGCTGTGTCTGAGGTGCTATCCTCAGGTGGGGGGTTAGGGTTAAGATTAGGGTTAGGCTGAGGAGATTCTTGTGGAGTCCGTGGTCCACCAATACGGAAGGAAGAGGAGGTCTGAACCTGACACTTGCTTGGGGAAACACGCCGCAAGTGGGGAATGGTGTCCACATTCTGGGTTGGCGTCAAGACTCGGTTGAGTGGCGGGAACTTGAGTTCTGAGGGTCGAGGGTGAGGCTGGTGTTGGGAACGTGGGTGATGCTTGGGGCTACGGGGAGTGGTAGAGGAATGGATCTTGGTGCGAGGAGTAGGGCAGGAAGAAGAGATGATTGAGGTTTTAGGGGAGGTGATAGCATGAGAACGCCGTGATGGTGAGGAACCAGAAGGAGTATTAGGACCAGCAGGGATCACCCAAGCTTTAGTGGCACTCTTCGTAGGAGTCTTTGTTGGAGTTCTTGGTGGTGTCTTTGTTGGGGTATGTGGAGGAGTTTTGGCATTACTTCTAGGTGTTGATTTTGGAGTGGTTTTGGAAGTATTCCTTGGTCTTTGGTTGCTCAGGAGCTGCTGTTGCTGTTCTGTAAGTTTCTGCATGTCCTTCTGTAGCGACTGCAGAGCTTCACTTAATTTCTGCACCACTTCATTGTACTCAACTATGACACCTTCACCTTTCTCCTTCTCTGCTTCCTTTTCTTTCTCTGCTCCTTTCTTACTATCGATAGAAAATGTGACCTGCTTCTCTAATCGAGGAGGATTGGACACAGATGGCTTCTCCTTCTCGCCTTCTTTCTCTTGGTCTTTCTTTGCCTTCTCTTCCTTCTCCTCTTCTTGCTTCAGCTGTTCCTCCATCCGAGTGAGTCGCTCCTCAAGGGTAAGATTATCCTCCTCCGTTCCTTCGCCTCCTCCCTCTCCTTGCTCTCTTTTCAGCTGAAGGAAAGCAGTTTTCCCAAGCCTCTGTCTATGCTTGGCAAAAATGGCTTCTATACGTCGTTTTTGGGCTTCAATACTTTTTCGCTTCTCTTCCAGGCGAGCCCCCAACTCCCAGGCCTCTGAGCCCGGCTCAGGACCTCTTGGCCCTGGGCTCTCCTGGCGCCCTGGTGCTCCTGCTGGGGTGGAAGGTGTATGAGGAGTGCCTGGGGTTGTGGGGGTTGAAGTAGACTCTTCTCCAGGGGCAGCTGGATGTCTCCGTCTACTGTCCCGTCGCTCAGCGAAGCTCGTCATACGTGGACTGTTGTTGGTGCTGTGGTTTCCTTGGCGGCTGCTACTGGGTCGAATATTACCTGGGGCGTTCCTCGGGGTGTCATCTGAGGCTTCGGAGGAGTCAACGCTTCCGTCTCGAAGAACAGAGTCGTCATCTCGTGACATATCTGAGGAGCGACCAGATCTCTCCCTCCTCTCTCCCCTTCCTTGCCTTTTTGAATCAACAACTTCTCCAACGGGTCGATAGAGGATGCCAGAGCGACAGGGGGCAGAGCTGCTTAGCTGTGGATTATCCTCCTCTGGGGAGTGAAGGAAGAAACCAGCAGGAGCTCCTTCAGGACGTAACCTTGCCTCTGGCCTTCCTCCCAGGAGTCCTCTTCCACCTTTCTCTGATGTCTTCCCCTTCTTTCGATCTTTGTTGCCCGGACTATGAACCACCTGGAGTGCCTCCTCGATGGTTGGCAGCTCTCCCAGTGGTGCCGCGTGTGCGTAAGGACCCCAGGATGAATGCTGCGATGGCACTGAAGCGCTGACCAGGTGGCTGAAGTCCTCAGGAGGTGAAGTCATGGCAGGGATGCCGGTGGTGAGGCTGTCATTGCTGACGGAGCGAAAGACAGAATCTATTGGGTTTCCCATGACAATGTCAACATCACTGTCCAGTCCAAATGGGATGCTGAAAGCCACTGCTGACAGAGGACGACTGCAGAGAGGGAGATGACGACGGCAGGGTGGACAAATGGATGAGTTGTGCCAAATGAAAATGGAAAAGCAGAAACCACAGAAGCCAAAGTAAGAAGATTAAAATGGAGATAAAACATAAACGCAACACAACATTTACTATAAAGATCAGAGGAACCTTTCAGGTTAAGTACCTGATTTGTTTCTTTGTCCAACTTTTGTTTTCTGGAAAGAGAAGCATAAAAATCTCTTAAAGTCTGCTCTGCTTTTATACCAACACTGCATTTGCAATTTGTTCTTGTTCTTACCTGGAGACACAGGGGAGGAGATTGGCACAAAGGGTTGTTTGAAGATGAAGGATGGAGAACCACTAAAACATAAAAACAACACCATGTTATTTATCCACACATACTCATCTAAAGCTAATGAAAACTGTGACTCCCATTAAGATATGCGTGTTGTGCAACTTGAATTCAAAGCCAAAATGATTTTGCTAGCCACTGCTTCAAATTTTTTCTGGGATTGTTTCATGCATGTTTCAGCTGGGTCTGCTTGAACTGTATTTTAAAATTCTATTTAGGTTTAAACTTTTTTTTATCAGATGATGTTTTTCGGTTTGGAGTTGCTGAAAGCATTCCCACCAGACAAAAAGATTTCCTGATTCCTCTAGTTGATCAGACATGTATTTGGGGTACAGATGCCTGGGGTGATCAGCCACTCACACTGAAATGCATGATTGATAGGTCGGAGTTAATGCTTTTACTCATCACCACCAAAACTGACCACCTGTGGTAAATACCTGTGGTGTCTACAGCTGAGACAAGCACTGTGTGTGTCATGTAGTATAATTATACAGGGCAATTCAACTGCTAACCATGAACTACTGCCATTACACTGTCTGCTTGTAAAGGATTGACATTATGCCTGTACAACATAGTTTCAGTTTTTGATTCTTGTTTTGTTAAATAAACTTTATTTATAAAATCTGTCGGTTACATTCATGAAATAACCACACTGCAAAAATTAGAAGATTAAGAAACATTTCATGAATGAAATAGAGAAAAAGATCAGAGGTGTGATCCAGGATTAAAGTATGCATAAATCCATTTTAGCAGTAGTTACATGAGCAGTGGCTCACTTTAGCTTCATTAGTTTTAGCTAAAGCTCACATAACAACACCACCTAGGCGGTTAAAGCTACTACAAAAACCAATGTTGCGAAGTTAGATCTAGAAACGTGAGTTTTAGCAAACGTTGCTTAAGCTAACATAGCTACATTACCTACATAATTAGCATTACTACATAAGCCAGTGTAGCTAAGTTAGATTTATCAATGTGAGCTTTAGCAAACATTGCTTAAGCTAACATAGCTACACTACCTACATAATTAAAATTAATACGTAAGCCAATGTAGCTAAGATCTCTTTAGCAACATGAGCTTTAACAAACACAGAAAAAGCTAACAAAGCTACAAAGATAATGTTTCTACTTGCTCATATGGCTGCTTTTTGGGCTTAGCTTTAGCTACATTAGCTATTTAGTTCCGTTGTTTATAGCTATGGAGATTACGTATCTACTTGCTCATATAGCTGCTTTTGAGCTTAGCTTTAGCTACATTAGCTATGGAGTTCCATTATCTGTAGCTACAGAGATAACGTATCTACCCGCTTATATAACTGCTTTGTGAACTTAGCTTTAGTTACATTTGCTAAGTAGCTATGTTATCTGCAGCTAAGTTAGCTTTAGCAATGTGAGCTTTTGCAAACATAGCCAAAGCTAACTTAGCTACGTAGATGCATAGCTGCTTTGTGTGCTTAGCTTTAGCTATACTAGCTATGTAGCTACATAGCTGCAGATTTTTTCGGTCAGCTTTATGAAACATTTTGTAATCAGGTTTCACAACTTTATTTTTTTTAACCCTGACCCTTACCTTAACCTTTACCCTAAATGGAAGTTTAATCTGATTATTTTTAGAAAGTTTTAGCGTATATTTCTGTTCTGGGATATACAGTATGTCTGTTGAATGGTCTGCTAGACTGTGTTGCCTCTATTTGCCAGTTTGATTGTTGTATGTTTTAAGTTTGGTGGGTGAAAATGACTTTAGTGTAGGTTAATAAAAGGTCATCATGATGTGTTGAAATGTTATTTCATGATTATTATTTCACGTTATTTCAAATGTAATTGTTGGTCTTGGATAAAAACAGCTCGAGGTAATTTTGTTTTCTCAGCAATATAAAATTTCATCAGTTTGATCATGCAAACAAGTGAATGTTCTGTCTACTAGACTACTTAGACTGTTTAGACTATGGGCTTATCTTTTTTAGTCTATTAACTGCACAAACTAATTTCTGGAGCACATTAAATAAATAGTTCATCACATCTTGTTTTTCACTTATCCCTTTTGCAGGATTCTTGTTGCATTGCTGCTTGGAGGTTTTTGCTCTGCTCTGTTGAACAAAGTCAGTAAAAGCATGTTTTTGACTGAATAAGGGTGACTTTTGTGCTTTTTTTATCAGGTTACACTGCCATCTGTAAGGGAGATCCATGTACACTACAAGGCTAGGTAGACAACCACTGAACCAACTGCTGTAACAAAACAAAAATATGACCAGTGTTGGTATTAGCAGAAGAAAAAATCTGATCAGGACATCCCTGAATTTGGGGTATTAAGGTTGGGAGGATGAGATGATACCTGTTGCTGTTCCCGTTCAAAGGACTGGTGCAGTCTAGAAAACCTGAGATGTCTGAAAGATAGAGGAAAATCTTTTAGATATTCATATTTCAAACACTCACGAGTCCGATTTTTAAAGCTAAAGAAATGTTTGTGATAATGTTCTGGATGTCACTTGCCTGTGAGATCAATGGGCTGGATGGGCTTGACAAAATCAGGCTTCTTCACCTCAAACCACTCCAGCAGCTCAGCGATGAAGCTCATGATGTTCAGCTGAGGAGAAAAGCACATTAGGTTACCCTGGAGGTGACTCACTATTGATGAGATCACGAAGAGCAGAATAGGGACAAAGATTTGCTGACTTCATTCACAGGAGAAGTGACACTCTGAAGAGAAATATTTGGCACAGGAACATCATCTCATGGAGCAAAGGGATTCAGATGAAAAAGTGGACTGGCACCTTAAACTGGGCTGGAAATTCTGCTTCCACTACCATCTGTTCACTCCCGTTGAATTTGATTATTATTATTTTCAAGTTATTTCAGGATCTTTATCCAACAGACACATTTCTGGTAGTGGTAGTGTTCTAGTTCCAGTTTGTCATTGGAGTAGTATTGACCCAGCACCTTTTGAGCAGGATTTGACTGCTGCAGGAAAGCAGCCCACGTTAAAAGCAAAAAATGGGAAAATACATTGGCAGAAGTGCGATCCCAGAGCCCAGAGTTAGTTATCAGACATCATTTAAGCTTTTTTATTTAGCTTTATTAACAAATATCTGCATATATGTGCAGAAAAATGTACAGATGAGATCATGAATTTCAACTCCAACTTGAAGCAATTCTCTAACCAGTGGGTACAATAATTGGCTGATATTTTGAGGTCAGTGAAGTGATGTTTTTCTTCCACTAAGTCTTCACTGTGGAGCTGCTTTTGAGCACTCTAGTGCATATTCGTCCTCAAAATAAAAACAACTGTACTGCAAATTTAAAGGGCTGAAATGCTTACATGCAGAACAGGAGGCGCGTAGAGCAGATCTTCCACAGCCAGGGGGCAGCAGCTCTGCAAACTGCTCTCACAAAACTCTTTAATGAGCTGCAGGTTGTAGAGACTGTCAGCCACTGACATGGTGTCCTTCAGGCACACATCTGTATGGAGCAGAGAGACATATTTTTAATGTGTAGTGCTGTGTATGAATTATTTGACTTGTGGATTATTTACAAAGGAGGATTTCCAAGAGTTATTCCAAAAGCGGCAAAAAATATAAGATGAATAACCAAAAACACATTTTGTATGTTTCATGTTTGTGTTTTCCATTATGTCTTTTATTATTTGTGGGTCCTTGTATTACATTATTAAGATTTAGAAATTTAAAAACTGTCTCCAAAAAGAATACAAAATTTTTCCTCCAAAGAAATAAAGTATATGTTTTTAAGAATCCAAGGGCTCTATCATACATCAAGTTGTCATTACAACAGGAGGCTAAATAACTTAAGACAGACTGGTTACAGATGGTGAATCTCTGAGGGCCACTCTTACAGACCGTTCATCTGAAACACTGTCTCTTTCAGAACAGAAGAACCATAATTTGCCGGTAAAAAGTTTTAGATTATTTTTTTAAGCTCCACTTTATTAATAAATTCTGGTTACATTCATGACCTAAAAACACTGCAAACGTTACAGACTAAGCATCATTTCATACACAAAATAGAGAAAAAGGTCAGAGGTCTAATCTGGGATTCAATTATGTATAGACCTGATTTAAAAGTTTTACTTTGATGGAGTATTGCTTTGGCTGTAGCTAAAGGTAACATAGCTACACTAACTATGTAAATAACATTACTGCACAAGCCAATGTAGCTTAGTAAGCTTCGGCAACATAAGCTCTGGCAAATGCAGCTAAAACTAATGTTGCTACATAGAGAATATGAGCTATTTAGCTAACATAGCAGCTTAGTTTTGGCTACATTTGCTACTTTATCTACAAAGCTTATGCAGCTAACAGAGCTACATTAGCTATGGGTGCTGTGTTAGTATGTTTTCACAGAGGATTACCTTTTTCCTGTAGCAGACTGTTTATTCGGCTTTATTAAATGTTTTGTAAGCAGGTTTTGCAGGTTGCGGTTTCAGCTTTTAAGATTTGGTATCATTCCCCTTTCCATAACCCTCAACAGAAGTTTGATATGAATCTATTTAGAAAGTTTAAGTGTGCATTTCTGTTCTGAAAGAAACAGTGTCTAAGATAAACATTCTGTTAGAGTGGTCGACAGAGAAGTATGGTCTGCAGCCAGACCCCTCTCAACTAACCTGCAGGTGCAATTGTCCTGTAAGGAGAAGAGATCAGGTGCAACTCTGACATTTTCCTATCTTGAGGACACAGCCAACACCTGCACCTTACTTTGTGTTCTGACAGCATGTGAGCATTAGTTATTGCATCCACAGTATCACACGTGCTTTCTACGCTGCAACCATGAAAAAAAGACATCTAGCACTTTTATTTAAAATCAGGACAAACAGAGGTGTGACACCTTGAAATGACGAGCCCATGACAGATTTGAGCTGAATAATTTTGCCCCCGAGTTGACACAAGTCTGAGCTTAACATTTCATTCATGGATGTGGATATTATTAATGCACCACTATTTATACGTTGTAAAACACACTAAAAACTTGTATCAATTCCCTACTTGCAAGGAAAGTGAAAGAAAAGGAAATATTTCTTTCTGACACTCCTGATTCTTGTCATCTCTCGCTTTCCTTGTTCCACGCCCATCTCAACGCAAGTTGCAGAGAAAAAATAGGGATAGAGAAAAATTGTTGCTATCAATAGCACTGCTTCACACTGTATCACTTGAATGCTTGCATGCTATCAAGGTACTGCACTAGGATTCAGTGTGATGAAGCTGATTTTGTCGATGACACTCTCATGTCATGCGTAGTTAGGACATGGTGTTAGACCACCTGCAAGAGAATGTAGTCTGGGATTCTGTAAAATAAATAATAATCATATGTTTTCAGCCCCAGGATCCTGTCCAATCCTGTCTGTATGTCTCTAGATTTTACTAATCAACAAGGTCACATTTTGTGGGGAAGTGTTCACCGTGTCTTTTTTGATCATTTCTGATGTTGTAGGAATGCGTCAGTTAACTAAAACTTAAATCCACAGCATTTTTCATCCAGTGACCTTTGTGGGTTCTATGTGTTCAGTAACACGATGAAAGTAGAGAGCTGAAAAAGCCAGCTGGAGTTCAGTCTATTAAAGATTTAATAACTAAAATCCACTGTGTAAACAACAATGCCAGCCTGCAGGTGCACCTGTCTCTAATTGAAAATGAGAGCTGCTTTTACTCATGTTACTCCCGTTTTAGAGATGTATAAGTCAGTAGTAAAGTGAACAGTGTTTCTGTGCAAGATTACCATTCATGATGGAAACTTTTCTAAACAACAGGACCATCTTTTAAGTGAAGATGGATGCCTACATCAGCCAGAGATAAATATTTAATCCTGACCTGTGTACATGCATGTATGTGTGTTAACATCTGAGTATGTGTGTGTACCCTCAAGAGGCAGCAGGCTGGGGCAGTAGAAGTGCAGCACAGCAGCTATAGCACAGCCATTAGACAGATCTTTGACCGCAGAAACCAGAGGGAAAGTAGGAGTCAGCTTCGACTGCACTTTGTCCTTCCTATAGCGGATCTACAGAAGAGAAGACAGAAGGAGAGGGAGGAGAGAGGAAGGTGAAAAGAGAAGGAGTTGTGCAAAGACAGGAATCAGAAAGAGCAAATGGGTAGAAAGAGGAAGGATTATAAAGCAGATTAAATCAAGTTAGAGGTATAAATAAAGGATGTGTTTAATAGGGTAAGAACAGTGATTTAAAGAAAGTAAAACCAGCAAAGACTATCCTTAAACTATGACGCCAGCCAAACTAGGGAGACTGCAGAGAAAACCCAACTGAACCAAAGCGCAAGACCAGTGATGCCTTAAATAACATTTGCACACGCACACACAACCAGGAGGTGCAATGCAAAGGTTTTTGCAAAGACAGTGCAAAATTAACAAATCATTAATACAATGGGGGAAAAGTACAACTGAAAATGTTAGTGATTGTTATGTTCTCCTCCAATGTCCATGCACAAACAGGCGACACTGTGGTGATAGGATTAAAAAAATACTTACTAATACAAGAAACAGTGTTTTTCTCGTGTATGACAAACCATTTCAACAGAATATTAGAACCACATTAGAGGAACAAATCTGACAGTTTGAGAGTAAAGTTGTCACTTTATGAGAACGAAACTAAATTTACAAGAACTTTGGAAGTTGTAATGATAAAAGAGTTTCCTGCAGCCTGGTGTATTACTAGTTAAAGATAGAGATTGCCTCCCTGCATGGCTACCTGCCACTACCTTCCTATTGGATTTATAGTTGTATTATCATTCCTTAAAGCTCCACATGAACAGGCCCCTAATGTAATGTCTGAGTTTTATTCTCTTGTGATGTAGTTTTTTATTGTATTCAGGTTCAGGTTACTTTATTTGTCCCCGTAGGTAGATTTGTTTTGCAGTCAGTGAGAATACAACATCCATTTCAGAACGCAGATCGCAGCACAGAAGCAACGCGAAACAAACAGGAAAAATGAAGGTTATTTAAAACCTCCTAAGACAGGAAGACCGTTTTAAAGCATTTGCTCCCTCATTTTGTGAAATTCATCCATGAAACCAAAATGGTGGTGTTTAGTGAAAAACTCTTGGAGTGCATTTTTTGTTGAAAATATTTCTCAATTCAAATAACTCGTGGGTGGAGTTGTGTCTAGTCAATTTGGAAATGTCTAATGGGGCCACAATGATGTACAGATTTGGGGCAAGGAAGAAGTTATGGAGCGAGATTGGGCGACAGATTTCAAAGCTGATGTCAGAGAATAATCACAAGTAAATATTACAAAAGGTGAATGAGATACAGCAACAGAACGGCAGCTTTCGATAGTAGTTTACAAGCCATATTCTGTGACGAAACATCCACCATTTTCACAGAGTTTAGAAGTATATGGATCTGTTGCACTGTGAGAAGATATGACGTATTACAACTTTAATAACTAAGCAATCCTTGGTAATATTTTAGGTTAAGTACTCTAAAAATAAATTTAACAAAGATTTTGTATTACTTTTAATTAATTCTAGATTTTAATGTGAAAATTCAGCATACAGATTGTTTGCAATCACATGATGTCAATGGCAGGTGAGCGTCAAGAAGTGAGGAACGATGATTTAGCTTCAATGGAGACGGAGGAACGTTAGTAAGAAACATACGTTGTGGAATTTCAGTTACCCGTTTTTTATATCTCTACAGCTATTAAAAAACTTCAAAAACAACTGAAAAGGTTTCATCAGGAATTATTTTATTTATCAGTTTTTCAGAAATCCCCCATTCAGCTGTTAGTTCCATTTATAATTCATGTAAAAAACACTATTAGGACATTCATGATAAAAACTGAAGCGCCACAGGCCAGATTCGAACCCAGACCAACCGCGCCACAAACCATTAGGCCACCCAAGCCCTGAGCCAGCTCTTTTAAGAGCCAGTACCATTTTTTCAATAATTTTTGCTCAGACCTTTAAACTGGCCACATTGATAACAAATGAAGAGCAGGCTGGAATCTTAAATAAGAGAGATTTTCCTCGCAATGAGGGAGGGACTTCAGCTGTGGAAAGCAAATTTAGCAAATTTAGTGTTTACAGGACCAACCGTGAGACATAAGATGAAGGTTTTTAATTCATGTCTTTGCTTTAATGTGACATTACTTTCAGGAATTGAAAGCTGCTTTCTGTGCAGAAATCACTTCCTGCCCCCCATTTGGAGTTCTTCAGTGTGATATGATGGCATCTGCAAATAATGTATTGTACCTTGGCTACTTTCTTCTCAGAATCGTTATTGTTCTTTAATGTGGCCCTAGTACTCCGAGGAAAAATATACCCAAAACAATCTTGAATGTGCATCAAGTGAAATTTAGTTTGGTTGATGTCACACAGCCTTGTTGGAGGAAGACTGGGATAAAAAAATCAGATCTGGTCTGTTTTCCTCCTACAACACAGCTTTGTAACATTTACCTTAAATCAAAGCAGCGAGACATAAATAAATATGGATAAATACTGAAAAAGCTAATGGATTTTTATTGATCTGTCCAACCTCGGGGTTGGAGTCGTCATTAGTCTGCAGTCAGTCAGTCAGTCACTGGTCAACAGTGTGGGAGAGGTGTGGCGATTGGTCAGGTCTGTCAGTCAGGTGCGTTGCTACGGGAGACATGGAGGATGAGGGTGAGAGAAGAGCGAGGTGTAATACGTTACCACAGGCGGCTTATTCCCCGACTCCTTCAAACAAAAAGCGATAGCATGCTGGATGGGGGATGGCAGAGAGAGGGAAACAAGCATAAATGACAAGGGGGCCGGTCATCATGGGAACCGCCACACCACACAGTCACTGCTCAGGGGGAGGAGAGCAACAAGGGAGGAGGAGGAGGAGAAGAGGGGAGGAGGGGGCAAACAAAAGAGGGAGGAGGTTGTTGATCAAATAAATATGGAGATATTCTCTCTCCTAAACACCTCCTTCTCCCCCTCGACTCTGATCATCTTTGAGATGAAACCAATGACACCACAATGTCTAATCATCAGTTATCAACAATAATAAAGTGATAATCAGCAGTTAGAGGGCATTTTAGTGGCTTCTCATTGGTCAGAAGAAAAGGTCAACAGATATAGAACTATCATACACAAAGGCACTTTTCATTACAGCACAGATTAGAGCTATGTGTGGCATTTCCAGCAGGCACATTAAAGTCAGCCATACAGACAGACTCAGAGAGGTACAGAGATGAAGAGTTCACTTACAGGGACTAGTTTCCAGTACCAGCGGGTGGACTGACACTGCCAGAGAGCGAGGCGTGACAAAAACAAACCGGGGGGGAGAAAACAGAAGCAGAGCGAGTGACTGTGTTAGAAGCTGTAGCAGCACAGTGGGACAAAGAATTAATAAAGAAAAACGTCATGCATGTGAGGGTTTGGGTGTGTTTGGTTACCGAGTCCTGAGCAGGCTGCAGGTCGGTGCACTGGGACCGGGGGGGCTCTTCTTCTTCTGTGCTTTCTCTTAGCTTCTGGTTCAGCTGCATTGAAACAGGGATGCATTCAAGTTTTCATTTAAAGAGAGATATGAAAAACACTTTCAGTATTTTTGCACATTTATTTGTGTATCCTCCTTGTGACATGACAACAGTATAATTGTTATAATTCTCCACCAATGTTTTCCAAGCTTAACTTTTGCAAAAGTCCACCATTAATCTACCATGAATCTCTGTTTTTGGCTTCAAAGACTGATGTGTCTTAAATCTCTCTCTGGTCTAAGAGGACCTAGAAGTGAAATAGCTGGACTTTATTTTCAAAAGAAACGTTCCTGTTCATGTGCACCAAATATTTCCTGCCCGACTGCTTCATCAACCTCGGGCAGTAGAAAGCAGTACTGGCAGCCAAAGTCCTCCCGAAACACGAGAAGGTGCCAACGGTCCGTGGCAAATCTACTGACAAGGAGAGTGTGAGTATGTTTTGTGTTTCTTCTCTACAATGTTAGTTTTGTCTAAACCCAAGAATTTTCCATGAGGGAGACAAGATTTTTGGTAATAAATTTTCGAATGAAAAGTAAGTTTAGTTTTCATCGGGGACATTAAAATGAGATTTAATGTTAGTAATGCACTATAAGATGTTCAAAAACCATGATAGGCAAACAAGCAGGCATGCTCATACTCACACTTACGGCCAGTTTAGAGTTATCAATTAACCTAACGAGCACGCGTTTGGTCTGGAAGCTGGAGTACCTGCAGAGGACTCACGCATGCATGGGTGGAACGTGCAAATGTGAAGCCCCATTAATAGAATATATAAAATAAAACTGTATTAATTACATACAAGGCCCTGCTTGTCTGGCTTCTACACATATAAGTGAATTACTCAGCCCTTCGTCTAGCAGCAACCTTCTCCAATTGTCTGATCAGGGTGTCCTAAAAGTCATTCAAATGATAAATCCTGAGGTGATCATGCATTTGCAGTGGCAGCTCCTAAACTTCCCTTTGACATCAGGTTTCTATTAAAAATGTACTAAAAACTCATTTTCATAGGTGAGCATTTTTATAAAATCTACCCCCCCAGTTTTTACCTGTGTTTATGAGGAATGTTTGCAGGTTTGTGTGATTTATTGTGGGTATGTTTGTTATGCTTGTGCGTCTGTTTGTCCCTACTAGGATTTACGGAGCACTTTGTAACTATGTGTTTCAAAAAGTGCCATATTTAAAAAAGTTTATTAGTATTGAGTTCACAGCTATTTTTTTTTAACCATTTTGTCTCGCCTTGACTTTTTTTCATAAATAGCTTGTAAAACATCAACCCTGTGGTGCACAGTCAAGTTCTAAACATCCTTTATTTCAGGACAACCTTGGCTTAATGAATATGTGTGCTGCAGTAATGTCACATGATTTTTAAAAAAAATATGGGGCTATAAAGGCAAAAAAATAAAAATAAAATAAATAATCGGACATTTTTATGTATTAAACAGTAAAAATAAATGACTCAGAGTTTTGTCTGAGAATTAAAAAATCATCATTCTGTAACATTAAGCCTCAAAATTATTTACATTTTTACAAAACAAAGTCCTTGCACTTTTGGGGATTTGAATCATTATTTAAAATGCAGTGACTCTCAATTATGAGTCATTTGGACTCGCTCCTTAATTTTTCAAGTCTGTGCACATGTGCTGTTCAGCAAAGCATGACATGACGACGGAACAGCACACCACTGGTTGTCACAATCCAGTCGCAAAGAATTTTGGGATACAAACAGACAATATGTCGGCAGGCTAACTGGTTAACTGCAGAAACGATTCAAAATGGATTCTAAATGGATAAAAAGAGGTCTAGTATCAGGTTTACTAGTGTGGATTGAATCTTTAAATATCCTGGAACATCAGCCAAGTTCCAGGCTGAGTAGAAAACGTTCTGTAAGAGCTATGAATGCATGGAGAGCGTCATTAGAAAGGCACAGAAGAGAGCTTTCAGAGGATTCATGGTTCAAAAGTTATCAAGCAAACCAGGGGTATGCCTGCAGCCCAGATTCGTGCTGCGTGTGCTCTAAGAGTTAAATCAATGTTTTTAGAAAACTAAATTGTAAACAACTATATTTTAAAACATTTATGACTTATCTCTAAACATCTTTATTTTAACATCTTAATATTTTTATATTTTGGTCTGCGTGTGTTCTTAAACATCCATCTTTCCCAGGTAATCAGTTATTTAGTTTGAGTGATGAACTTAATGCCAAAACTACCTGATCATTATGCTCTAACTCAGTAGGATCTATGAGTTTGCATCTGTTCAGATGATGCAGGATTGCATAACAGCAGATCATCCTTCATTTTCAGGCTTGCCTGGTGCTCACTTTTGATCATTGTTGATGTCAAAAACCAGCTCTTGCAGAGGCTGTCTCAGTGTTCATGGCGCTAGCTACCTTCAGTGACTGAAACTACTTTTACCTCCCATCAAAAATACCCCTGGTTTAGTCCCTAGACTCAGTGTTCTGTCCCGATATGACCCCAGGGTTCACACAACCTTGTGCTGTCATTGGCTTGTACATTTTTGCAAATTAAACACTGTGGCTGTTGAGCATCATCAAGACTGCATCGCTCTGTCATACTCCACCCAAAAGCTACTTGGTTATGTTACTTTTATGCCAGTTCCAGGTGATGTTTCCGGATTTCTTGCTTGTTTGTATGCAGGAAACCACTGCAGCTGAAACCTAGGCTATAATGTTGGAGTTGGAGCTGATATTAGCAGCTGATCATGCTGTAGTTATTAGAGAAAAGGAGAGGAGACCTCAGAGGACATAGGAGTGCTGCATCAGCTCAGGGTTATTTTTTTGCACTCGTTCAGCCACTGAGGGAGACATGAATGAGCAGCAGCTGCTGGCAAGTAGATCTGACTAGTTGTTTCACTGTCTGCAGCCATTAACTCACTCTACAGTACACACCATATGCCTGTAGACAACGTGGCGATTGGCAGTCACCCAGTGCTACTACAAGGCTAATTGCATGGCCTCTGTGAAGGGTTCAGGGCGATGTGTACCTACAGCGTTATAGTGCAGATTTTTGGATCAGGAGAATAAATCAGGATTTACAGCTGTGTTGTCCCATTCATGCAGTAGGGGTAGGTGTATTAGCATTACAGTGTATCAGTACTAGCACAATTCAGCAGTGTATTAGCACAGAAATTAACAGCTGGATATATTTCCCTGCATGCTTATCATGCAGATTTTGTGATACTAACTGTACTGCAGAAATGTTTAGTTATTTTTAAAGGTTAAAATTTGTCACAATAAATATTTTTGTTTAAATGCTTTGAAGGCCCAAATAAAGATCAGAGGCTTCAGCAGCATGGTGGAAGCATAAATGAATTACAGTTTAATTTGGTCTTCATGACTTCTAAAAACATTTTCTTTAACCAAATATGATATAAAAGAAAAGTGACTGATTTTTAACTAAAATCGTAACTGTGATATTATGATTTTCTCACCCTGTTGACCCAGAAGATCAGAGCGTTCTCCCATGGAGCCCCGACACCCATCTGCTCCGCCTCCACTGCCATCTTCACCTGATCCACCGTTTCTTTAGCCGCCAGAGTCATCAGAGACTCGATGAGAGCCAGGTGAGCTTTCTGCACCAATCACAAGAGGGAAAGTTTATCCCATTAAAGCCTGAAAACACAAATTATAGCTCGAAAATTCTAATTTTTTGGAACTGAAATATTTATTTCACTTTCAACTGAAATCCAAAAAATTGAATTTCCATAAAATTTAACATATATTTTTTGTATCTCATTTGATACATTAGGGTTTTTTGGTAACTCATAATCCACTTGAGGGCATTTTTTATCATTTATCAGATTGTACTCAGGAGTTTTGTTTTTTTTAGTAATCTATGATCATATTGATTAGATAGAGGTATCATAAAAGTATGTATCAAATATGATACAACAGGCTTTAAGGGGTTAACCACCACACCACACAAATGAATGAACATCTAAATATTGTCTGCAGACCCACCGTCTTGATGGGGACATGGCTCAGGTCCTCCTCTGTCACATCTGCATCCTGGACTTTTGCAGTGACTCCCTTCTTGATGAGAAACTGCAGCAGGGCTGAGTTGTCAACGGGAGCGCTCTGTGTAGCAGGAGGAGAGGTAGCATGAGCCTGAGCCAGCAGGGCCTGGACTCTGCAGTAGATCTCCGGGGAGAGAAGCAGCTTGGACACGGATGGCTTGAGGTGTTCTTGTTCATATTGGTCCTTATAGAGCGGCTCCCGCAACTCCACAGGAACATTTTCTGAAAAAGAAGAGGCAGATTGTGAGATTTAAAGCAACAGCAGTGTAAAGCTGGGGATGGCATCACAAAAGTAAGTCTTTCCTCTGACCCAGACTGATACACAGCAAAACAAATCTAGCATGCATTACTATGAAAAATGCACAGACAGTCATTGCTCCAAGCAGTTTGACATTTTAGAGTTTGGTTAAAGGCTGCAGCAACTTGATATAATACTTTGAAATAATAGCCAGATATGCATAATCTCCCTTCTCCTTCCCATCATTTGTGATTCATCTGTTGCCCTCTGAAGGTCAAAAGTTTCACATTTTTGTAAAATATGCTGATATTTCCCCATTCACCTGCCCAAAATTCACATCCATAGTTAACAGGGGTTAAATCTTGAATAAAATGATGATCTGAAAGTTCTGCAAAAGAGCAAGAAATTGTTTTTGGATCAAATCTAAACCCTCAAAACATTTAGATAAATTGCATCGACACACCAGATGAATAAACATGGTTAAATGTGACATTTTTACAGTCTCTGATTTCTGTCTGGTGGTATCTGAAGCCCAAATTCTTCACTTTTCTGAAAAATATTTCAACAGTTTTCTTCTTGATTTGCACAAAACACACAAAAGACCTTCATGGATGAATCCCAAAGAATACGATGATACCAAATTTCTACTAGTAAAACCTTGAAAATTTTTCATAAATCAAATTAAAATATCCCAAATATTTGCATGATTCCCAGAGGGTCACTCTCAGAAGCTTTTGGCATTTGCATATTTCTCTAGTGTCATCTGCAGGTCAAACCTGTACGTCTTCTTCCACTGCTTATCCAGGACCAGGTCACAGAGGCAGCAGGCGAAGTGGGTCAACCCAGACATCCCTCTACCCGCTGATATTTTCTAACTCTGTTCCCAGACCAGACGGGATTTAAAATCCCTCCAGCGTATTCCAGGTCTACTCTGAGGTCTCCTCCCAGGTGGACGAACCCAAAAGACCTCTAAAGGCAGGCCTGTAGGATGCATCCTGATTGGACACTCCAACCACCTCAACTGACTCCTTTAGATAGGAAGGAGCAGCAGCTCTACTTCAGGTTCCCTACCGATGTCTGAACTCCTCACCTGGCTGAGCCCAGTCACCCTCCAGAGAAAAAAATCAGGCTGCTCTGCAGTCTCCTTTTTTCAGTCACTGCTCAAAGCTCATGACCATAGATGAGGACTGGGAGGTAGATGGACAGGTAAATTGAAAGCTTTGCCTCCCTCAATGTTAAAATATCTTTAATATTTCTCTACATTTCTCTAAATAATTTGCACAGAATGAAAATATGACATTCATTGCTCACAGATGATGAATATTTGGATAATCCTGAAGTATTCCTCAAGTGCAAATGAGTTTGTGGAAACAAAAACTTCAGATTAGTTGCCATGTAAGACAATATATGAATGCAAGGTCTCCTGAGGATGAACCTGGTGCCAAATCCAGTTTAAACTTTACTTTTTTAATCAAAAAATTCACATTTTTCTCATAAAGCTGAATCAGATAAAATACAAATAAGACATGCATGGTTCTAGGATAATTCCTAGATAATTTAGTAACAGCAGAGTGTAATTATCTAAGCGGTTCGTCCTCTCTTAGCTAGTGTCTCTGCAACTCTTGTACCTGAGATCGGAGATGAGTGAAGAAATCTGTTATCGACACATCCAATACATACTGAATTGAATTAATGGATTTCAGAACCTTATTTTGGTACCCCTATGCAACCCCCACCACTCCATAAGAAAGGCAAAAAATACAATTGAAGACTTTGTAAAGACTTTCATGGTTACAAAGGATGAATCTGTCTTCCTTTGTTGCTCCTGTGGCTTATTATTCTGTGCTTTTCTGTGGTAGAATATGCAGTCAACAGCCACTCAGCTTTCTGCAAATCTAATGCCACGCAATCATGCTGAGCTGCAATCTGTGTTTATTGCTAATTTGCAAATATTAACATGTTAATGTGCCAACCAAAATCATGAACAAGGGAACATTGCATCTAATTATTATTAGCATGTTAGCATCATGGATGTGTTTGGCATTAAACTCGAAGCTTCGCCATGCAGCCTCTCAGAGCTTAAAGTGGAGGAGAGAAGGAAAGAATCCTCCATGCTAATGAACTCAGAGGAGCTCAGGATTAATATTTCAGAGCCTGAGAGAGTCCACTCCATCATTATCTGCAGGCAGGGATGATTAGTGAGTGGAGGTGCTCAGTCTGCTGCTCTCTGAGCTTTATGTGAGGAGGATAAACCCTGAAGTTTACGTTGCAGATATTTGTTGCCTTCCTGCAGAAATAAGAGGAGGGAGTAATGAGTCAGCTTCCCTGCATTGTTCTCTGACAAATAGAGGGATGCCTACTAATGCAGGGAAACGCTCTGTCGCATTGTACCACGTGGAAACACTATAAAGGTCACACAAGCTACAGCTCTGCTCTACTTTTTCTGTTATGGAGGCGCACTGGTGGACGTTTAGTGTCCTCTAAGTGGACAGAATCTGACAAAACACCTTCTCAGTGGACCAGATTTGAACAGTGTCCTATTTTGTCCTCTCTAAGAGGATGGAATTTGACTTAATACTCTCTTTTTTGCCACTGAAAAAAAAATGCACTGCTTGTCCTTTTGTGCCCTCCCACTGGACAAAATTTGACAAAAAGCCCGCTTAGGAGCCATTTGAGTGGACAAATTATGACAAAATGTCCTCTAAGTGGAAAAAATGTTAATCGTTCTTCGGTGTGCAAACTTTGACAAACTGTTCCCTTTAGAGCCTTTAGAGTGGACAAATTATCACAAATGTCCTCTAAGTGGACAAAATTTCAACGCTCCTTCTTTGGTGCCCTCTATTTGGACAATATTTGACAAAAATTCCTCTAAGGTACCGTTTTTAGTGGACAAATTATGTAATCTAAATGGATAAAATTTGCAGTGATTTCTTTGGCGTCTTCTACAACAAAATGCCCTCTAAGTGGACAAAATTTCAGAAGTATCCATTTGGCACCTTCTGAGTGAACAAAATTTGACAAAAAGTCCTCTGACATTGGCAAAAGGGCTTCCTTTGTGCCACTTGAGTGGAGGAAATTTTGCAAAAAGCCCTTTTGGTGACTTCTTTGTGGACAAACTTTGACAAAAAGTCCTCTAAGGCATCTTTTTAGTGGAAAAATTCTGACAAAATGTCCTCTTAGAAGACAACGCTAAGAAAGATCCTTCTTTGGTGTCATCTAAGTGGGCAAAATTTGACAATATGTCCTCATAGGCATGATTTGGGTGGACAATAATGACAAAAGGTCCTCTCAGAGGACAACATTTAGAGTGATCCTTTTTGGGAGCTCTATAAGTGGGCAAAATTTTCAAAGTGATTCCTTTGATGCCTACAAGGAGGACACAGTTTGGCAAAATTTCCTCTAGGTGAGCAAAATATCCAAAGTGTCGTCTTTGACGTACTATGAGAGGACACAATTAAACTTCACACTCACTTTGGCACCATTTAAATTGACAAAATTTGCAACATTCATCCATTGGTGCCCTCCACGTGGACAAAATTTGACAAAATATTTTCTAAGACACCATTTGAGTGAACAAATTATGACAAAATGTCCTCTAAGAAGACAAGTTTGAAAAGGTCTTTCTGTAGTGCCCTCTATTTGTACAATATTTGACAAAAAGTCCTCTAAGACGTCCTTTAGTGGACAAATTATTACAAAAGGTCCTCTTACAGACAACATTTAGAAAGCTCTTTCTTTGGTGTCATCTAAGAGGACAAATCTGACAAATGTCCTCTGAAATTGCCATTTGAGTGGAGGAAATTTTGCAAAAAGCCCTTTTTGGTCACTTCAGTGTGGACTAATTCTGACAAAATGTCCTCTTAGAAGACAAAACTTATTACTTACATATTGAAAAAATCCTCTTTGCTTCCATTTGAGTGGAACATTTTTGACTATTAATTTCCCTCTTATGGATAGATGATAAAGTGCCCTGTAGCATGCACTCTCAGTGGACATTACTTGATTAAAGGCTCTGTAGGGCACATGTCCAAGAGTGGAGAAAATTCATTTAAGAGCCATAAGTTCCCACGCATTAAGTTAATGTTCCCCGACATCCTCCCTTGTGTATTTTTTTTTAATAAACCAGAGAATGGTACATGATTCCTCCTATATTTTATCACAGAGGTGACGTAGGTATAATCACATAATAAAAACATGTAATCTTACCCAGGATTCTTTTGTTTTTTCAATAAATGTCTTGCAACTTTTGAGTGCTGCAGCTCCACTAAATACAGCAGGTGCTGTTTTTTGTCACCCCTGCCCCTCACACAGCCTGAGCCCACCTCTGTGGCGAACTAAACTAAATAACTAGTGAATAAAAGAGAGCTCCTGAAATGAGGTGACAGTAAGTGACAGTGTCTGACTTTAAGGAGCCTGCAGGAGGAGATAATGTCATCATGTGCATGAACAGCTCAGCCGAGCTCCTCCAGACTATTGAGTGTAGGAAGCCCAGACCGGTGTGAGTGGGTCATTTCATAGACACACACACAGTTAGGACACTCAAACGCACACTTCCCTAGCTGACCCATATTCCAGCTCTGGAAGGCTGCACCAGGAGCCGGGATAATCCTGCAGATTGGATCGGACTTCTCGAAGGCAGTATCAGAGTTCACATCGCTCCAATTTACTACAAAAGTCAGAGCTCATTTTCTTTAAGCCCACGCCAATTTTTCTGCTCCTTCATCTGTCTGTGCACATCTAACTGTGACTCATAAAGAGAGCTACAACTGCTCCTCTCTGTCTGTAACCCACTGAAGAGAGGCCGTCTTATGTAACGCCACTCCTTCTGTCTGTCCCCTCAACAATGGAGGAGAAATACCTTCATAACAATGAGAAAACCTATCTGTGCCACTGCGTAAACACTAGTTTAAGCACACACCACTGCAGTGTGACACACTCTGTTCGGAGGGTTAAACCCTTGCCTTTCACACTCTGCAGCACTGGGAGGAAATAGGACTGCTGTCGCTATGGGGACGGTGGAACTGGAAGGCAGCCATTCTGTCTCAATCACGGCAGAGACGATGAGACTGGACTGCAGAGCAGGAACCAGCTAACCCATTTAACTTAACACTGATTCAATCAGAAAGAAAACCAACGCAGAAACATGCCTCTGCAGCTAAAGAGCACAACAGCGCGATGATGCAAAGATGCTCTGCTAAAAATGTCACAAACAGGCACAATGTGGGACTCATTCAAATCTTCCTCCAGCATTATGCTGACAATAACAAGAGTGGAGCAGCGGCTAAGAGCTTTAATTGTCCGTTAATCTGCCACTTATTTCCCAGAGTAATTGTTTTTGTTTATAAAATACTAGTCCTGCCAATAATGCTGATTCTAGAGTGTCTCTGCTCGCTTCAGCAAAATGCTGCAAAGCTGATAAGATACAGTCCAGATGGAAATGACCCAAAACACACTGCAAAGTAACACAAGCATTTCTGATAGCAAAGAAAAAGGAAAATGTTTCAATGGACAAGTCCATGATGTCAGCCCAACAGAGCATGCTTTTCAGTTACTAGAGACAAAACTGAAGGTCTAAAGACCCACAAACAAGCAGCCAATGAGAAAAGCTGAAGTTTAGGCCTGGAAAGGCCTCTCCAGGGGGGAAACTCAGAATTTGGTGATGTCCTTGAGCTCCAGACTAACCATTAGCCAACCATGATAGGCATTACAGGGCACCGCATGCCAAAACAACCCAACACAGAAACGTTGTCTTCATCAGAGCCTATGGAAAAAAACTTCCATAACAGTCATGGAGTAACTCTGATGACCAATCAACAGTCACAGTCCCTCTGATGACCAATCAACAATCAGAGTTACTCTGAAGACCAATCAACAGTCACAGAGTCACTCAGGATTAATTACCAGTCACAGAGTCACTCTGATGACCAATCAACAGTCACAGAGCCACTCTGATGACTAATCAACAGTCACAGAGTCACTTTGATGAATACTTAACAGTCACAGAGTTACTCTGATGACCAATCAACAGTCACAGAGTCACTCTGATGACCAATCAACAGTCACAGAGTCACTCAGGATTAATTACCAGTCACAGAGTCACTCTGATGACCAATCAACAGTCACAGTCACTCTGATTACCTTTCAACAATCACAGAGTCACTCCGATCATCTCTCTCTAGAGACCTGAAAATGGCTGTCCACCAACGGTCCCCATCCAGTCTGACTGATTTGAGAGGATTCACCCGGAAGAATGGCAGAAAAACCCCCAATCCAGGTATGCAAAGCTTGTTGCATCATATTCTAAAGACTCTAGGCAGAAACTGCTGCCAAAGGTGTTTCAACTAAGTACTGAATAAGGTCTGAATACTTATGCCAATGTGATATTTCAGGGGTTTTATTTGTTAATAAATGCGCAAAAATGTCTAAAATTCTGTTTTGGCTATGTCATTGACTTTAGCAGCATTGGGCTGCAACATAAATTTGAAAAAAGTGTAGGGGGTCTGAATACCGTCTGAATACACAGGATATATCATAGCTTATGTCATTTTTAATTAATTTAGCCATTTTACAGAAAGGAAACCAAGAGGTAAAGACTTGAGGGACAGACCGTTTCTTTAATCTTAGCCGGGTCATTCCTGGTTTAACAAAAATATGGAGCCAATCTGAGTTCTAAAGCTTCATCCTTAGTAAATCCTACTCCGCTTGCCTGGGTAAAAGCTGATTACTTCAACATAAAAAGAAACAGACTTCATTAATATTCTACTCTCTTTACTATTTTATTTTAGAGAAGTCATCCTGTGGCCCTGTCAGCTTTTATAAATCTCAGCCGAATCAGGACTGTGCCTTATGTTGGACCTCATGTGTGGTTTTATTAGTGCTATTTTCTTCTGGGCTTCCATTAAATTTCAATGAGACACCCACTGGGCATTTTCCAGTTGATCGACAACAATGAAGTGTCCTGCTGGGAGGGTTTCAGCTCATGTTGTCTCCTGCTCCTCTGAGGGGCAGAGCGGACACAAACATGACCAGAAAGTCTGTCTAAAACTATTACTACAGATAAAATAACATGGATTATTACATAAAGAGTCACTGAGACTTCACTGTGGCGGTGGGAGCTTACAGAGTGACATCAGCGTTAGTCAGCAGAGCATTAACCCATATACACAGCTCATTACTGACAGGAGATTATCAATGAGGAATAATGCTTCAAAGACGCGATCTACAGACTACTGATAATTAATTTATGTTCAAAGCCAGTTCGCAAACATAGATGTACAAGTATTCTTTGTCAGGTTTTTCAAATGTGGCTGCTTTCTCTGTTTGGTTTCATTTTTAAATTTGATGTTTTGTTGTGATTTGTATTCATGTGTATACATTTTATTCCTTCTAACATCTTTCACATGATCCATCCATTATCTATTCCCCTTGTCCCGTTCAGGGTTGCGAGGTCTGGAGTCGACCTCAGCTGTCACTGGGTGAGTGGTAGGGTTCATCCTGGACTGGTAACCATCCAATCACAGAGCTGATACATAAGCTGCAGTTCCACCCAGTGATTCCATTCAGTTCTCTTTAAGGTATGCAATAATATGCATCAAAAGTTAGGAAAGCTTTTTTTTTGGCACCCATCTGCTGGATACCAAGCACACCTCTGCAACCTTAAAGGTGCAGTGAGACGCCCCGCAATCTGTTGTAAGATTGAAAGAATTGTCTCTTCACGTGTGCTGATAATGCACAAATACAAAATACACCATGTTCAAATATCTAGTGGATTTAACAGAGAAATTTCAGGTTGTTTTGGAGCAGTGCAGACACGGATGACCTCGGAGGGGTAGACCTTACTAAAAACTACCAACCGCCTACCAAGCAAGGGTTTGGCTGGCTGTGAAAACACAACCAAGATCAGGGTGAACATTACCACACCATACTGTACTGAACCAACCCAGACCACTTAGTGGAGGCTCAATAGACAAACAACCAGGCACACTAACATTCACAGCTCCAGACACTTCATCAATTCTTACAAATGAGCTTGTCTTTGCTCACTTGGAGTTTTTGAAAAACTCCACATGAAAGCTGAGTGGGTTTTTGTGTTTTGCAATGAGGAGAGGTTTCTTCCATCAGGTTCTTTGTCACCTCTCTTATGAAGGCCCTTCTCCCTCGATTGCTCAATTTTACTCAGCAATCAGCTCTTGTAAGAGTCCTCGTTGTGGAGGCCCCTGTGCTCTTGGGAATCTTCAGTGCAGCAGAACTATTTTTGAAGCCTTCCTTAGATCTGTGCTTCAACAAACCTGTCTCTGAGCCCTGCAGGCAGTTCCTTTGACCTCATGAAAGATCCAGAGAAATGGAGGCACTTGAGCTACATTTTAAGTGGTTTTGCAATTTGCAAAAAATCTAAAATTCTGTTTTCCCTTTGTCATGACTGAGTATACACTATGAAAGGGGAAATTACTTTTTCAACTGTAGCATCAGGCTGCAAAATAAAAATGAAAGAAGTGAAGGGAGTCTGAATATTTTCTGGCTGCATCAGTAACAATCTGTATCTGCTAAAATAAATCTATAGATATGAATCTGCCTGATATCAGCAAAAATACAATATTATGCATCTCTAATAACAAAGTAGACATGTTTATCGATAAGCTGCTATTTGCCATTTACTGCACTTTCCCCCCATTTCGACACTCTTTTTTACAGCTTTTGCAGTTTTTCCCACCATACTATTTTGTTTTGTTACTTCTCACCCATTTTTGCGACTTTCTGCACATTTTTGCCACTTTCTGCCTACTTGTCCCATTTTGACTAATTTTTTTCACCTTTAACTTATTTTTGTCATCGCTTTTACCCATTTTTGCCACCTTTCACCTCATATTTTGTGGCTCTTGCAAAGGTATTTTTCAACAATTTGGCTCTTTGGTTTAGACCATGTGTGTCCAAACTTTGACCCCCCCACCCCTGTATTTCTTGGTTTCAGCACAAGGCAGTGCTGCCGTGCTATTTCTGTAAACAAACATTTTGACAAGAAGAATTTATTGATGTGAGTTTTTGTTTTTTTCCAAGTTTATTTTGGGCATTTTAGTGCTCTTATGTGATAGAGGAGGATAGCGGATAGTCAGAAACAGAGACGAGAGCGGGGGGGGAGACATGCGGTAAAGGGCCTCAGGCTGGATTCAAACCAGGGGCGTCCACATACATGGGGTGCGCCTTAACCACTCGGCCACCTGTGCCTCTTGATCTGAGTTTTTAATGCCAAAATGAAGACAAGATTGTAAATGGAAAACATATTGGCAACCAACATAATTACACACATTAAGGGGGAAAAAAAACAATGATAAATGATTATAAGATTTTTTTAAAAAGTCAAAATTATAAGTTTAAAATCTGAGATTAAAAACTCAAAATATTAGTTTAAAGGTCAGAATACATACTTAAAAAGTTAAAATAATGTTTTCAAAGGGCAAATATATGAGATAGAAAGTAAAAATCATGAGTTTAAGGGTCAAAATATGAGATAAAATCCAAAATCATGAGTTTAAAAGGTCAAAATATGGGATTACAAATCAAAGTTAGGAGTCGAAAAAGGTCACAATATAAGATAAATCACAAAATGTTGAGTTTAAGAGGTCGAGATATAACTTAAAATTTAAGATTGTGAATCTAAAGGATAACAATATGAGATGAAATTCTAAATTGTGAGTTCAAAAAGTCAAATTGTGGGAATAAAAGTCAAAATTATGAGTTCAAAAGGGCAAAATATGAGATTAAATTTGAAATCATGATCTTAAAATTTCAGAATACGACTTGAAATTTAGAACTGGAATCTAAAAGTTCACAATATGAGCTAAAAAGTCGAAATGCTAAGATTAAGTCAGAATTTTCAGATGCAAATTGAAAATATTAAATGAAAACACAAATCAACTTCTCTCCCTCATTCTTTACTTTATACCTCATTATTTTTACTCTTTTCTTTTTATGACTTAACAAAGAATATTTTAAATCTTCTAGGTTAAATTTACATTTCTATACTGGAGGAACTCTGCAGACCTCAGACCTGTGGGCCAGTTCTAATTAAAATATGACATGATCCTGCGGGCCGGGTAAAACTGCGCCACGGGCTGGATTTGGCCCCCAGGCCTTGAGTTTGACACCCCTGTGCTATACCAATAATGACTTATCATTACACATATTGATTGATTGTTATTGACCTTTGAATTAACATATTTATGCAAAGTGAAAATAGCCATATGGTTCACACTAAAGGAGCACATTACAGTATGATGTCATCCTGCACAACAGCAGCACAATAATTAGATTTACACTGATTGACTGTTTCTGGTGATGTCCTGCTTACATAACTGCATGTGTAGTTTAGTAAATCAAACTGTTGTTACATCACAGCACTAACAAGCAGAAACATGTGTTAACCTATATTTTGAGTATTATAAAGTCTTTAAAGTCACAGTGTTAAGCTTAAACCGGTCTGGTAGATACCTGTGCTGTTGCAGTAAAACCCCATCCATTGTCTTGAAGCCCACTATGTCACCTTCACTGTGGTGCCACGCGCTACGGCAGAACGTGCGTGCGTAACACTGACACAAATATTATGCGGCCCTGACCCATTTCCAGCCAGCCTGCTCATAACCATGCAGCTGTTTCATGAAAATACAGACCAGAAGTCCTTTAATTCCTCTGCAGGTTAAATATTTGTATCTGATGAAGCCTCTACAGGCCTGCTCTGACAATAGGCTTTGTCTCTCTGCAGCGATGATAGCATCCTTCAGCTTCTGAATGCATCACGCAGCACTGAGGAGATCCCTCCAGGCAGGACTCATATGCATGCTGGTAATTGGCTGAAAACACTCCTCATTAATAACATGGTAACCCACATAAAGCTGCATGCAGGGACGGGCAGATGGAGCATGAATGCTGCGGCTGGTGAGAATGGATGTTCTGCAGGATGATGCTGGAGGTTCCCTCTGAACCCAAACACAGAGCTCAATTTATAGGCTACCCTGATCAATTATTAAGCGCCCCACCCAAGCAGCCCCTTGGAGAGGAGAGGAGAGGAGGAAAAAAGAGGGTACCTGCAGAGCCATACGATTTGGATAGCAGCCAACGAACGCTGGCGCAGATCTTAGCCCGGTTGAAGTCGTACTGGTCCAGCGGTTTGATCTCCGGCACCGAGAAGGTCTTCTTCATCGCACCCGGAGAGTCCACCATGGCCGCGGCGCGCCGCTTGGAGAGCACGCAGGCAGCAGGAGCAGCGGCAGCAGCGCCGGGGAAATGTGAGGAGGAGGGATGGAGGAGGAAGAGGAGAGGCTGAGGAGGGGGAGGAGAGGAGGGAGGAGGACCCTGTGATGCAAACTGGAGCACAAGAATGATGAGAAGGCATTAAAAATACAACAGAAAGCAAAAAGACAGAAATATCTATCCTTATATTCGCTTAAAGCTGAATATAAACCAGCTGTAGGAGAATAAAAGCGCCTACATTAGGGTGTCAGTCCGGCTCCACGCCTCCGTGAGCGTCACATGTCGACCAATGAGGATGCTGTTAAAAAATGCTTATCTAATGTTTCAGATTCCCAACACACGTGAACGCAGCAGCGACAAAAACAGATCAAAATAACAGCTTCAGACAGAAACCGTCACCTTTTTTAACCGTGAAAGATGAGAGTTTCTTCAATGGGCTAAGATAAATATTCAGTTGTAGTGCCCCCACTTGCCGCAAGGGAGAGCTGTTGAGCAAGGAAGCGACTTCAACCTCAGTGGGCACACAGGGATGGACAGTAGTTGAAAAAGTTAATTTATTTTCAAGTTTTAGAAGTTTTTCTGTTGATAATTTACTCTGAGAACACTGAAATATTCACGAAATGCAGGAAATTAAGTGGTGGATGCCCAAAATGTCCTAAGGAGGACTCATTGCAGGGACAGAGCTCCTTACATTTTAATCACCAACAAATCTGTAGGCTACATTATTTGGTCATAAACAGCATCTTCATCAAAAACATTATATCAGTTCTCAAGGCTCTTATTTGGCTGGACCCTGACAATATCAGAGAATGGGGCTTCCCTAAATGTGATTTGTTGATATAAGTGTGGGTTGGATCAGTAGCATCCTGGCTATTGGCAAATTTTAGAGCTGAAAACTGTGGCAGCTATTGTTGGGACTGGTGTTGAAGTTATTTATTTATGCTACTTTTTAACCTTTTAACCATTCTTTCGGACCAGATTTGCCACTTTTCACCCATTTTAAGCACTTTTTACCTTTTTTTTTGCCACTTTTCATTACATTTTTGCTTCTGTTAACACTTTTTGCCCCTGTTAATCCTTATTTCACTTCCTTTTCTGCCCATTTTACCACCTCTAAGCCATTTTGCCATTTCTTTTGGAACCCTTTCCACCACTTTTACTGCCCATTTTGCCTCTGTTAACCCATTTTTGCCACCATGAATCCCTTTACATCACTTTTCTGTGAATTTTAGATGATTTTAACCATATTTTACCATTTCTTATGGTAGTTTCCCCATGTGTAATCCCTTTTTACCACTTTTTCTGCCTTTTAAAAAAAAATTAAGCCATTTTTGCAACTTAAAACAATTTTATTCTACTTTAAAAAACAGGGTTCACATTTTATAGAGGGCTACATATAAGGGTACACATTTTTTTTAACCAATTTCTGCCCATTTCTGACTTTATTTAGCCACTTTTTGCCCAATTTTGGTATGTTTTTTCATCACATTTAACCCATTTTTGCCACCTTTTGCCATCTCTATGATCCCCCAGTTGTCAGGGCCCTAGAAAGCTCTCCCCTTTATCTCCCCTTATAGGCCACCTTGACTGTAACAATATTTAAAAAGTCTGTTTTGTATTGATTTAAATATGGTCTGCCTTGAGATTTTGGCTTAACCTTAGGTTTGCCTTGGGCGAAAAAAGTTTGAGAACCACTGGTATAGTGTTTACAGCCGTGGTTTTACATGCAACGTGCACAAAACCAAAGTTGAAGAAATATTGATGATGATGTCTGTACCTGCACAGCATGTCCAGGTTAGCTGAAGTAATAGTCTAAAACCTCTAATGCAGCACTTAGCAACACAAAATCAAACTGTTAACACAGCTGTCAACACGTTTAGGCTTGAGAGCATTTTTAAAGGTGACACACAAACAGCTGTTAGGCAATCTAGTTTCCATGTCCTCAATGAGTCTGACATGAAGACCTCAGACACAGAAAAACCACTAGATCACATCAAAGATTTAACACATAGATCTGATCCGAGAGGCAAAGTGCTTGAAAAAATACTCAGTTTTTATGTGATTTATAACCAAGAGGAGAAAAACAACAGTTTGACCTCAAACAAACTGCTTAAACTTGAATTTTTTTAAGCTCCTGAGGAATGCAACAAACAGGAAAACCACGGATGTGCAAACCAGCAGAAATTCTCATGTGAGCAAACATAAGTTGAAGTATTCAGAGATGTGTTTTGGTGGTTGTGCAGACGATTGTGGACGCAGAAGAAATGATCGGAGAGGGTAAAAGTGGAAAGATATTCCAACCAGGAATACATAGATGAGTGAGTGAGGGACCTTTTTAGCTGACATAGGCCATATGCATTCAGCATTTTATGAATTTACACTGGAGTTTGACTCCTCAGCTATTATATAAACATGTTTAAGACAATCAGACCTGTCCACAGAACACTGGGCCCCAAAAAGGCCTCCCTGTAAACCATATCATAATATCAGTGAATATCTAGCGTCAGCACTAGCTCCTGGTTAAAATTCGCCCCCTGGGCCTGGTCACAGCAGCCGCTATTGAGCTGATGGGGGCTGGCGTCCCTTGCCACCAGCGCTACAGGGTTTGCACCCCCACGCCCTTAAACTGCATCATCATAGACAGAGCTAAGTTGGTTAGCTTTGATGCCTAGATGACCAGTTGAAGAGTGTGCACTGTTAGTTTCAGTTCATATGTGATGCTTTGCTATTTTCTCTCGCTCAAGTGCCTTTGTGTGTAATATTTCAAGTTATTTCATGACTGTAATTTCTGACACCTTTATCTGTATTTATCTTGTCTTTTCCAATAGAAACCACACACTCATAAACATATGCATGTAATTCCCTACATGTATTGTTGTACACCCTGTAAAGATTTTAATAAATCTTCTAACTGGGACACGTGGCTCAATCTTGATTTGACCAGTCACAACAGTGGTGGGAGGTAATTTCTGGAACCTGAGTTCGAAAGAAGCCATAGTCAGCCATTCTTTCTTTTAGTCTCTGTGGTGAAACTGTCAATGACACAAGGTATGACTTAACTAGTTCCAATGTAGCGCACTTGACACCATAAATTTAGAATTTGCACCTAACCCTAACAGCTTACTGAAGTCTCATCACATCACCTAGATTTAACAAGTGCAGGCAGGTTCTAAAATAGTGGACTAGCATAAGCAGACAAAGTTCTCCTGTAATACACACACAAAAAAAGAGACCGGTTAGATGTAACCCATGAGACTGGGGAAAACTATTAAAGTAATCAAGATACTAAAGGTTTTTCTCGAGAAGATCCCTGACTTATCTTACTTCAAGACTGAACAAATTCATATTGACCTTTCCCTTTCAAATAGCATGTTTATCAAGAATGAAGACAAATTTAACATCAGTGGATTCAGATAGCACATAATATAAGACTATTTTAAATTAATGTGAAAAATTTGAGCCAAATACCTTATTTCATAATTTTTCCTTGTTGTTATTCACAGTGATGGGGAAGTTTAAAGGGATTCTTCAACATTCTGGCAAATTCCCCCATTGCCATAATTCCTATAGTCTTAGTAATAGGTTTGTTTCCTTAAGTTGTTGGTGCAAACTGTTT
The DNA here is from genome assembly GCF_018320785.1 of Cheilinus undulatus. Lineage (NCBI taxonomy): Eukaryota > Metazoa > Chordata > Actinopteri > Labriformes > Labridae > Cheilinus > Cheilinus undulatus. Next base: position 48,224,573 of record NC_054868.1, read on the forward strand.
CTAGATCTGGGGGGCTGATATGCCAGCTGCTCAGCTATCTCTATGAGACCTCCAGGTAGACACTTTCTTTTACATAATAAGGAACTAAATGGTTTTGCTCCTGTGTTATTTTTTGTTAGTTTGTTTTTCTGCCCTTTTTTCTTCTGTCTAAAGTTATGAGCACATTTAGAGGAGGTAACTGATGCACTTCCACTGTTACAGCTGCGTCATCATCTTGGCTTAATGGATGGGGCTCTCCTGATCCTCCTCTCAGCTGATCAGGAGAGGAGGGCAGAACTTTCCTCCCAGCAGGGAGGGCCAACTGAACCTGGGGGTGGGGCTAACTCCCCACATGACATCATGAGGGGAAAATCTGAGAACGGCTTGTTTCAGCACACATTATCCTGATACTTGGGGGGGTTGTGGACAGGCCAGGGGCGCATGTCTTTGCTGGAGAAGCCTGAAAAAGTGTATTTTGCATAATATGTGACCTTTAAGAAAATCAACCAATTCAGCCAAAGTGTGTTTTTAAGGTTGTGTAGAGCTTAAAAACACACTTTAGCATATGCTGGAACACCTGTTGGCATAATCCTATTTATTTAGTTGATTTTAGAGCATTCTGAAGGCACCCTGGCAGTGCCAGAAGGCAACCTGGTTGATAAAGGCTGTTAAAGCCTTTTTAGCATTTTTACAGGGCGATGTCGGCACCTCTGCCCATTTGAGAGGAGAAGACATCAGATATTTTCAAAAACTTTAGTCTAGCTATGTAAAATTAATCCAACAGGATTTAAGATGTGGGACATTTTAAATCTTTGAATCAAAACAAAGAGATTATGTAATCACATACAATCCAGTGCTCTAATCCTGGTTTTCACCCCTATGAGCTAAAAGTTGAGTTGCCCAAAACTTGAGGATCAAAATTAGTCAATGCCATAAAAATCTGGATTATTCTGAAAAACTAAGATTAGGACTATTATTGATTACTATACATCTATAAGAAAACTATTAGATTGCTAAAATCACATAGAATTTTTGCAGTGATGATGATTTCTTTGGATACATTTTCTACAGATGTCCTGATTGATCAAGAACTGATCATTATCTGACACTTTTGATCAGAGCTACATGATCAGTTGATTGGAATTGGTGCTTCTTGTCACCAATCACCAAAACTGATCCCTTTAGACACACCAAGGATATGGCTGCCTAAAATTGCTGCTTGGATGTATTCAGTGGGACTGTACCCTCTGACCTGCAGCAGTTTTTTCCAGTCTGCTTCAAAGATGATTGGAGCCAGGTCAGGTCAGGGCAGGTCTGGGGTGCATATGCCGATTTGGCACTGCATCAGCCTTGGCTCTGCACCACTCTAGCCTCCTGGCGGCCCTCGGCACCACCAGAAACATTCAGCTGACATTTGTTGTGCAGGGCCTTCATAAAAATGTAAATCCCTTTGCCTAAAAACAGAATTAGAATGAGTTGAAAATAGCAAAAATTGGTGGGAAAGGTGATGAAATGGGATTTTGAAACTAGTGAAAATGAGTAAGAAGTGGCAAAAAATAAATAAAAGTAGCAAAAACAAGCAAAAATGGGTTAAAGTGGCAAAAACGGGCATAAAAATTGATTTAGGGGATTAAAAATGGCCAATATGGGTCTAAAGTGGCGAAAATGGGTTAACTGAGGCAGAAAAATATGCAGTAATGGGTTAAACTGTCAAAAAATGGGCAAAATAAACTGTGAAATGTGGTTAAAATGGGTTGAATGGGCAAAAAAGTGGTATAATGTATAAATAGGGGTAATAATGGATCAACAGAGGCAACAATAGGCAGCATGTGGCAAAATTTGGTTTAAAAGTGGCAAAAACAGGCAGAAAAAATTGGTGGAAAGGGGTTAAAATGGACAAATCATGAATTTTAATTGGCAAAAATGTGTTAAAATTGGTAGGAAAAAGTGATGAAAACAGGTGAAAATTTGGCAAAATTGGTGTAAGGTGGCAAATGTGGGATTTAAAAAATATTCAGGTTTTTTTAGGGCATTTGAAGACCCCCTCTTAGTGTCTTGCCACTCCCAATGGGGTCCCGACCCCCACGTTGAGAATCACTGTTTTAGCAGACGCTTTTATCCAAAGCGACGTACATTCAAGAGCAAGAACAACACAAGCAAAGATCTAGACAAGAACAAACAACATCAGTATTCCCCTACGCAGGCCTTACAATCATAGGTGTCTGGGACCTTGATTTCCAAATGGCATGCAAAATTGACTTTCATCTGAAAAGAGGACTTTGGACCACTGAGCAACAGTCCAGTTCTTTTTCTCCACAGCCCAGGCAAGACGCTTCTGACATTGTCTCTGGTTCAGGAGTGGCTTGACACGAGGAATGCCAGATTTATAGCCCATGTCTATTGGTCTGTACGTAGTGGCTCTTGATGCACTGACTCCAGCCTCAGGCCACTCCTTGTGAAGCTCCCCCAAATTCTTGAATGGATTTGCTGTGGTTATCCCTTATACTGGTGCACCTTTACCTACCACTTTTTCCTTCCACTCAGCTTTCTCTGAATATGCTTGGATACAGCTCTCTGTAAACAACCAGCTTCTTTAGCAATGACCTTTTGTGGCTTACCCTCCTTTTGGAGGGTGTCAGTGTGTTCTGGACGTCTGTCAAGTCTGCAGTCTTCCCCATGATTGTGTAGCCTACTGACCCAGACCGAGAGACCATTTAAAGGCTCAGGAAACCTTTGCAGGTGTTTGGAGTTAATTAGCAGGCGAAACAGTGGTGCAGGGGTTAGTGCTGTTGCCTCACAGCAAGACCAGAGGCCAGGGCCAGGGCCTTTCTGTGCAGAGTTTGCATGTTCTCCCTGTACACGTGTGGGTTTTCTCCGGGTATTCTGGCTTCCTCCCACCCCCAAAAACATGCTCATTAGGTTAATTGGTGACTCTAAATTGCCCATAGGTGTGAATGTGAATGTGAATGTCTATATTTTCACTCTGTGATTGACTGGCGACCAATCCAGGGTGTACCCTGCCTCTCGCCCGATGACCCCCCGCGACCCTGAACAGAATAAGCGGTATAGAAAATGGATGGAGGGAGTTAATTAGCTCATTAGGGTGTGACACCATGACTTTTTTTTATTGAACTTTTTCACAAAATTCTACAAAGTTTTCATTATCTGTAAGACGTAATCATCAACATTTCAAGAAATAAAGGCTTGAAATATTTCACTCTATGTGTAATGAATCTATGTAGTATATGGGTTTTACTTTCTGAAATGAGTGACAAAAACATTAAACTTTTTCATGACATTCTCATTTTTTTGAGATGTACCTGAAATGTCTGAGGCCCTTGTTGGTTTTCTTTGATTTTTTTGTTCTTTGTACAAGCTGGAAATTTATAAAGCCCTTACAAAAAAGATCCCAAATAGTAAAAAGCCTATAGAGCTGGACATAGAAAGAGTAGATGATCATAACCAGAGATAACTAAAATCACAATAACCCTAAATTGAAAATTAAATTCGTCAATAAAATAAGAAAAACAATAAAATGTAACGATTGTGATGATACTAATAATCATAAAATAATGAAATGACACAAAAGTGAATTGATCTATTGATAAATGTATTATTTGGTCAGCAAACATCTTTGGATCCAAACTCACTACGTGTGAGTTCATCTCTCAGAGTGTGAGCTCCTGTTTGTGATCTAGCTGTGTTCCTACCATAGACTGTAGAAAAGGTTCAGTCGGCCCTCCCCTCTTGGAAGAAAGTTCTGCCCTTTTCTCCTGATCCGAGGATCAGGAGAGCCACATCCATTAAGCCACCTCCATTTACAACTATGTTACAATTTATGTAACATTTAAAGCCACAGATGCAGAAACAGCTCGTTGTAAGCAGGACTAAAACAGAGGGGTTTTTACATACTAAAATCCAATACACCAAAAAACTTCACAGGCATGTTTTGGGGACCTCTGAGACCAAAATAAGCTTGTCTTAAGGGGTAAAATATGACCTTTAATCCTTCGATTTGAGATTTTCAGACACACAGGGAAAAAAGGTAGAGAAAAGCTGGGACTGAGCTTGTATTGTGCTTTTGTTGTTGTCTGACTATTTACACACTCATGGTGAAGGCTGTTATAAAGAGTGTCCATCAATATCTCATCTGTACACATTCACACATCAATGGACATGTTGACATGTGACAGCAGGAGCTGGGGATTGAACCAACAACCTCTCAGTTGAGAGAAGTTACTTGTTTTTTAATTTCTTTAAATGGTTTTGATCGTAATATTATATATTGTGCATTGCCTCATACAAAAGGACTTTGCTGAGCATGTCCCTGCATTTCTTAAACTTCTAGGATGGCTTGAGAGTCCAGCTATGAGGCCCCTGAAGTATGCTGCAGTTTCTGAAAACACCACATTTGGGAAAGCAGAGATACAGAAAGTCTAATAAAATGTCTGAGTTCCATTTATCTGCGTCATTCTCTGGTCCTGGTGTTTTTTTCTGCAGTGTCACTGTCACTGCAGGAGGAACTGACTTTGTCTTGAACTTTTCAAGTCAAGCAGGAAGTTAAAATGCCTGCTATAAAAAAACTCTTTTCATTACACTGTTAAGACAACTATCATGATATGAACTGGCTGTAGGAGTCTGGTGACATTTCCTAGGTCGGTCTCTGAAACTGAAGCAGAGGTAGTCTCTGAGAATGTCACAGAACCAGTTTGTCTTTCTCCAGTCTGAAGGACAGCTTGTTTCTGTCGGTCTTATCATTGGTTCAGGAGTAGAAACTGCCACTATCTGATCTGGTCCATCGAAGCGTATGTGATGAAAAGAGTAAAGACAGAGTCTTCATTTTTAGGTCCAGTTTTTGCATTAAGACGGAGGACAGAGAAGACTTTCTGTTCAGACTGACTGCTGAAGAAACCAGGTGTGTATGAGCTGCTTTAGTCTGTAGGTCAGTGTGAGAGTGTGTTTGGTAAGGAGTGTAAACAGGAGCACATGTAGACTTCACCTGCTGACTAGAATACGGTCTGATGGTTAATGCTGAATCTAACTTTAGGCATGTTCCAAAACTTTTCCCCTCATTTACTCACTGTTTCTTTGTCAAGTCTCCTCTTCTTTTGTTTGACACACTTTATTGATTTTGTCTAGAAAACTAAAATTACATACTTAAAAAATGTTTAATCCTGATACTTCTGGTTACAGCTTCCATCATTACTTTGCAATTTTTACAATTTTCCTTTTTTTCTCTGCTGCATTTAAGAGTGCTGACTTTAGATCAACTGGCCCTTTAAAATTAATTTCTCTAGTCAACTGCATCCTTTTTATCGCATTTTTAAATTCACTATTTGCATTCAAACCTGTTTTTGTTTCATTCTTCATGTTTTTACTGTCTTAATTTAAGGGTGACTGACTTCCTGATTGAATTAAAGCTGCTTTTATAGCTGGATCAAAGATTTTAATACAAACTTAATCACAGAAAAAAGAGCTTGTTATGGATATAAAAGGAGAAAAAAATGTTTGATGACAAAATGTGCAGACAACTTCTGACTTGTCCACAGAGCTGTCTGATTTTTTTTTTTTAAGTGAATGAGACATTAAGGAGCAGTACTGGACTTAACTTACATCACTGTGACTGCAGGGAGACGCTGACCTGGCTTAACCAAAGTGTTCTGAAAAGACAATAAATCATGCAATTAAAAAATGTATGTAATTTGATTTTAAAATGTGCACTAATTCCATGAATTACCAACAATTTCTGTGAAATTCTTAACAAAAATATCCCTTAAAAATCACCCAAATTTAATTTTTCCCCTCAAAATGTCAGTGGAACTTCCTTATAAAGCACATTACAATAAAAAAGTAAATTCCTAAAAAGGTTCAAGCTTATTTTGCAAAATTTCAATTAAAATTCCATCCTATAATATTCCCCCAAATTTACAAATACTTTTAAAAAAATTTCCATGAAAATTTCAAAGGACCACACCCCCAGCAAAAAAAAATATAAACAATAATAATAATAATTAACCCATTTAATTCCTCCAATGAAAAAAAAAATTAACAAATACCTCCAAATTTACACCCCCCAAAAATTAATTCAAATCCCTGAAAATTACCAAAAAATTTCTCTAATATTTACATGAAAATTTAAAAGGACCACACCCCCAGCAAAATAATAATAAACCCATTTAATTCCGCAAAATAAACAAATATATTAACAAATACCCCCAAATCTCCCCCAAAAATCAATTCAAATTCATCCAAATTACCAAAACATTTGAAAATTTAAAAGGACCACACCTGCAGCATAATGATAATGATGATAATCATAAAATAAAATATATTTATTTCCCCCAAATTGACAAATAAATTAACACATACGCCCAAATTTTCCACAAAAAAATCAAATAAAATTCCCCAAAATTACCAATACAATTCCTAAATATTTCCATGAAGATTCCTGAAAATTTCACAGCAGATTTTCCTAACAGTACAAACAAATTACTAAAAATTTATGGATATTTTGGGCAACTATCTCTAAATAACAACAGCAGAAATTATAACTTTGTAGTAGGAAAGACCAACTGCAATGACCTCATATGTGCATGCAGGGTCTTAGGAGGTTAAATTGTCTCCATACAAACCAACAAATAGGTCAAGTTTTTCTCTGGAAGAAAAGAAAAACTTTATCAATGACATTAACTTAGATTTTTGTTTGGTTTTTTTTGCATTGATTAAAATCTAAATTTTGGGCTTGCTGGTGTGTTTGAAAATACAAAACTATCATACTTTTGGTTAAATTTATTTTCCCCCTTACTTCCACTGAACAAGACTGGCTTAAACACCTCATGATTGCATACCTTCAAGTTTCCTTTCTTTCCTTCATGCTTCAGTTTGAGATGATCCACATCCCTCCACAGCCATCTCTGTATCCAGGTTCATGACATTTTTCTTCTCCTCCTGCAGGCAAGCTGGTGAGCCAGCGATGGGAGGTTCATCCTCTAAGAAAGCTTTCTTCTGGCAGAGGAAGAAAAGGTCGCCTCTGAATAAAGCCTGGAGTCGCCTGAGGGGGGCGCTGCCTTTTAAGAAACGCAGGAAGAAGGGTGTTCTGGAGAAACTGAACCTGGATAACCTGAGGAGGGAAAAACACTCCCAGAAGAGATTTTCTCTGCCAACAGACAAGAAAGAGCCGATATCACTGAAGAGATTCTCTCTGGGTAACATAAGGAAGGAGTCTACAAAGAAAAATTCACCGGGAGGGAAGGAGAAGGAGGCAGGAGAGGAGATGAAGACTAGGAAGAGCTCAGTGTTCAACGACAGGTTTTCTTTACCTCCATCCAGGAAGGACTGCAAGAAAATGAGACCAATCGATTAAAAGAGGCCAAAGTCTCTTTGAACAGACTCAGTGGGATTTTATTTGTCCAAAAGCAGCTAAAACAGAAGGAAAAAACTCAGATTAGATGTAAAGAGGCCAAAGAAGAGTCTGACACATTTGATTATTCAAAGTTTTTAATGACGTCACTGTCAGTTACTGAGAGCAGACTATCAGAGCTAAAACAAGACACATCAAACCAAAACACATCTGTTATACCTCTTACTAACATCTCATCACTTTTACTCAACTGTAGCATAAATTAGCTGCAATACATCAACCCTTAAAGCTTCACATAACTTTCCTCACTGTCTTGTTTGCTCAGTTTTGCTCAACAACCAAAATAATTTCTAAACACATTTCTGTATGCTTTCCTTATAAAAAGACTAGATTTATCCCCCTTAAAGATGTATTTTTTTGAGTTGGCAATCTGCCTAAGTGCACTAAATACTGTACATGATATCTACAGTTACAATGTGGTCATAAATAAAGCTTTATATCACAATCAATTCACAATAAAACATTATTTGTTGTTCAAGCATAGAGAGAGTTTACACAACTACAAAACTGACGAGCCTTAGGGAGCAAACGGTGTACAGTCTGTTACTGCAGAAGGACTGTTTGAGTTTAAAACTCGGCACTGCTTTAAGGCACAAACAGGATCTAACAGAGTCAGCATCAAGGGGACTGACTAGACAACACATCTGCTTCAAAAACAAACTATCAACAATGCTGAAGAGCTGCTGTGTGCACAAATCTGAATCTATTAGACTTTAGTTTTAGATTATAAGCACAGAGGCCAGTGGGAGAACACTGTGGCTGCAGGCCATTCAATGGGAGGTCGAGTTTTCTGGTATGTGGGAGCCAGAATCTACACATGTAGATCTTTAGTAGGGACTGCATCTCAACTAACTTTATTTATGTTTACCATAACCACACAGGGGTGAACTTTTTCAGAGCTACCATGAATGTTGGTTTCATTTATAAAGTGGAGAGTAATTTATCATGCCTACAGCAAAAGTTCATATTTTACCAGGTGGTTCAAGGAGGTAGCAAACTGTATTTGGGAACACCTCAGGCCTCTGAGAGGGCCCATTCTTGCAGTCTTTTACAGCGTCCAGATTATAATCTGCTTGTTGAGTTTCTGCAAAGCTGAAACACCATCGTGCCATTGTATGAATGTCTCAAAGTGTAACAACTGCTTCCTGTCAGCTATCAGTGTCCACTCAGTGCTGGGTAAACTGGTGATAGTCCAGTACAATCCATGTTAACCTTGGAATTGTGCTGCTGCCACCCCTATTAACAGAAAGCCTGCAGAGACATTAACATCACAGGAAAGTGTGGTGTAGTGACGTAACGTCTTGGTGCAGAAGCTAGTTCAAAATATGTAAAACAGCCATGGCATGCCATGAAGAACTTGCTAATTTTTTCAAGTGCCATTGTGTGTGAATCTGATGGATTTGCAAATATTTGTACCTATACACAGTCTGAATCAAGCCCTCTGCTTGGATGAGAAAATCCAGACATTTTGGATCAACATTATCCTGATCCGACTCAAGTGTTGAACTCAAACTAACAGTTTTTATTTGGGTTACAGCACAGATTGCATTTCCCGATCCAATCCAAAATTGTAATCCTTTTTTTCTATTTAATAAGCCATTTTTAAATTTTGCTACAATCAGGTATTTTAAGACAAGTTTATATTGTCTCAGAGGTCCCCAAAGCATGCCTGTGAAGTTTTTTGCTGAAAAAACACTCCAGTATTGGATTTTTGCATGTCTAAAAACCCCTCTGTTTCAGCCCTGCTCATAACGAGCCGTTTCTGCGTCTGTGTCTTTAAATGTTACTAAGCTGTCTGACTCTGCCCCTGACCACACCCCTCTCAGGAAATGGATGTAGCTCTCCTGATCAGGAGAGGGAGGAACCTTCTCCAAATGAGGAAGGCCAATCGAACCTGGGGGTGGGGCTAACTCCCAACATGACATCATGAGGGGAAAATCTGAGAACACCTTGTTTTAGCACACATTTTCTGAAAGGTGGAGAAAGAGAGCGGGGGAGGGAATTTCTGGTACTTGAGGGGATTGTGGACAGGCCAGGCGCACATTTTTTGTTAGAAAAGCCTGAAAAAGTGATTTTTGCATATGTCCCCTTTAAGTTGAACTTGGATTGCTTGTGAATATCTAGACTGGATGAATTTTTAGTGGCCTATGATGTCAGCTTGTTTATATCATGAATAATGTGGCTCTGCACTCACACTTACCTATACTTAGACATACAGACTTAATTTATCATGTACTCTTGAGCCTCTCCTAAGTTTTAACTGGATTGCATTCATGTATTTCTACTATTTTGTTCACCCTGCATGTATGAGTGAATGACAGAACTGCAGAATATTTCACCATCAGACCTGCAGCTTCAAACAATCACACAGTGGATCAAACACCTCTGGTAAACATTATTACCTTCATTACTGCCGGGCATAAGCTCAACCATTGTGTTACAGAACCTTTAATAACTTATTACTGTCAGTTCTTCCATGTACTGCCAGTTTGTTTTGTGTCCTTCCTCCTTGGCGAGCAGGAAAAATGGTGCTTCATTTACGTCTCCACAGGATATGAGCACTCTATCGTCTCCTCATGTTTGTTTTAAATGGACCAATAATGGACGGTTTGTCTTCTCTCTTCACCTGAAAGTCAATTAATGAGTGCAAATGAGCCTCTTCTGCTACCACAATTAAGTTTTATACTGAGGTCACGTTAAGTCGATTACAAGAGGTTCCTCTCATCCCGTGACGAAGAAACAAACAGGATGACCATTGTGTGCTTCAAGAGAGGTAAATCTACACGTCACCTATAGGATAAACAGTCTCTGACCCTGCCTTACTCCCCACTAAGGGCTCACGCTGTGTTTATGTGTTCATACCCAGCTGGGAGGATTTCAGTGTCAAGTGTCCGTCTGCAGTCCGTCTCCCTTGTGCTGAAAGTTTATGGTTGTTTGTGTTAATTCCACTTTTCTGAGGGGATGGGCGTCTCCTCCAAGCCCTGGCGGATGAGAAGCGTCCCGTTGCTCCTCTCCGTCAACTCGGCGGCACGAGACTTATACTTCTGAAGACAAGAGGTGGAGAGACAGATAAGAGTGAGAGGTGGGAGTAGGAATGGAGGGAGGAATCCAGAGAAGAGAGGGAGGAAGAAAAAACAAAGGAGCGGGGATTAGATGAGGCAGAAAACAAGGACAGAAGAGAGAAACTGGGTTAGTCGTGTTTGAACTAGCAAGAGAACGGAACAAGCTTAGAGAGAAAAATATGAAGAACATGTTTGTTCCTCAGGCAGCATTTCCACACAGGCTGGCATGATTCCAAAATTAATATGGCACTGGTTATCACAAAAGCAATCGTGCTGAAAAGCAGACGGACGAGAGCAAACACAGCACAAATGGAGGCAGATTTAGGCATTTATTCATATTAGATGCAACAAAGTTCAATGTACAAAAATAAACCCTAAACATGAAAATGTTACCAAACATCACTTAGCCTTTATTTATGTGAAAAACAAGCAGAAAATGCTGATGTGTGTGAAATATCAAAGCAAAGAAAGCATCCTTTTATTATCATCTAAAGGAAATCCCTTTAGAATGAATGATTTTACCAATCCATAAATGTTTTATTTCCTTTTACAAGCACAACTCACTGCACATTTTACCATCAGTACAAACAAAAAACAAAATTGTCCAAAAAATCTCCTTTTTCTTTCAAGCCTCTTTTCTAATTTTAAGGTAACTAACAAACAGGTATGTCAAGATGCCAGCTTTTGGAATCGGAATTTGGGACATGATACTCATAAAAATGAAATTAAAATAATACTCAGTTTGAAATCACGGCAATGAAAAATGTTATGGTCTTCAGTATCAAAGATTGCAGGCAAACAATCTGCATTGCACGAACTTTGGCAAAATTTTGGCTCTGCAGTGTCGCATTTCTGTAATTTTTTATGAAGTTAGATAAAGTTAAATTATTGTGTTAGCTGGCCTTAAAGTAGACTTTTAAAATGCATAGATGTTTGACTTAAATCATAGTAAAACAAATTTCCTGGAGTTAGGTTAAGCACATGCATAATGCAGATGGAGATCAATCTACTCTTACATGTGAATTAGACCCAGACTGCACCAGGACATCTATGTGTGCTCCACTACATCCACAGAAAAGCAGAAGTCATATCTCGGCCTCAGAATTACCACCAAACGCAGGAGGGTACAATGCATGCAAAGTAATGCCTAGAGTATGCACAATGTAAAGTAGGCATAGACCAATTTTCAGCTTGGCTGATATTTGGCAATCAGCCAATTTCAGTCACCATTTTAGTTGAGCTATAATTGATAGAAAGTGTGCAACTCCACTGCAAGGTGCGTCTTCCCCTTTGGTTTTGTTTTCATTCTCTACAGTCTCGCTTACATCCCCACAGCGCTGTCAGACTGGCTTGATGTCACACAGCTACCAGCCAATCAACACTGAGGCCTGGGTGGCAGTCACTGGGGAGCGTATGACATCACTTCACATTAATTATTTCTCGACCTTGTTTCTGCAAAGACACCCCTTAAAATCTGAAGTCGTTTGAAACAATACGTAGTGATAGAAAACTAACATTCTAGATTTCTACGACTGCGGAGGGACTCATTTAGTTATAGAATTAAAATGATAAATCTCTTAAACAATCTCTAAAGACAATTAAAATGCCCATATTATAAAAAAAAAGGTTGTTGTAGACCTTAAAAACACTTTGACACATTTTGACAACTGTTTACCTGGCATAAGCGTTGACATTCACTGCTAATGTAATTACAGGAGAAGGGCATAAGAGACAATTTTGATTTACTCTGCTTCATAATTTGCACATTTCTAGTACTTATTGGTTGATTTTAAAGCATTTTGAAGGCATCCCTGACAATGCCAGATGGCAGCACCCAGGTTCAAGGTTATATAGTTTTGGATTTTTCATTAGTTTTTATTTCTATTTCCTTTTCACTTTCTTTGATCGGTTTCAGTTTAGTTTTTATTAGTTTTAGTTTTTTTCCGATACGGATTTCGGGGCTGAGTGAGCGTCATACATTTTTAAAAACATATTAAAACAGGCTACTTTTCACTTATCATTTTATTAACTTAATGATGATGTTTGAATACAACTCCAGACAATTTTACACTCCCCAGACTTGTGTGTAGGTGCCTGTCAGTATGGTTGTGTCAAAGACTAAAACTAAGGCTATTTTGTCTCAATTTTTATCTTATCTTAGTTTTGTAAGTGCACTACACAGTTTTAGTTAGTTTTCATTTTTTTGGTAAAGCTTAGTTTTTATTTAGTTTCATTTAACTAAAATGTTTTTTCAATTTCAGTTTTAGTTATTTAGTTATTTTTAGTTAACTATAACAAGCTTGCCAAGGTTGAGAAAGGCTAGCCTAGAGCACCACTCACTCATGAAGGCCTACTGCGAGCCCTGAACATTTTTAATGAACCCCCAAACTTAAAACAACTACCAGACTGTCTACTTCCTTGTTCCTCTCTAAGCTCTGCTTGACTCTGCCTCTCTAGGCCAGATTCCATCATCAGGCAGATCCATCTTGCAAAGCTCTAATTTGAAATGTTTGTGTCTGGTCTGAGAATGGACCAGACCAATCAGCATCATTTTAAGGAGAGAGAATACAGGTGGGGTTGGTTGTACTTCAAGCTAGTAAGCCATGGCTTTCTTGGTGGAAAGCTTTTGCTTGCTCTCCTCTGACCAACTTTGGCATGATTTTACGGAAGCTACAGGCAGGGTTAAACTGTAAGCCGGTATATGATAACTTCTAGTGGAGCAATTAGCTTGGATGTAGCTACAGTAGCCGTTTCATCAGAACTGAACCGCATTTCTTTATTAAAGAAGAGCAAAGAAGCGCACTGGAAACTTTCTTTGGTGTAAAAAATATTTCTATTCTTTTCCTGACCAGTAAGAGTTTGATTTACCAGCTGTCTCCACTGATAGCATCAATAGCTGTTATTATGCTGGAAGCACTTTTCAGCACTCTGATTGGCCGGCTATAACTGAGACAGGCAGAATGTTTGTCCAGGTTCTGCCCTTCCCAAATATGCGAGATGTAAAACAGTCTATCTGGCACGTTACGGGGTGCTCAATGATGCTGCCCTGGACGCTGAGGTGTTTGCACCACCAAACCTACGGTGCATGCCAGACGCCCCTCGTATGTCTAACAGATCAGATGTAGGTTTTTAAAGTTTTGTTAGTTTGATTCTATTATCATAAAAATAGCAGAAATTCTTCCATCTAAAAATATGGTATTGAAATAATGAACATTTGGCAGCCTTACTGACAAAAATGTGTAACACAATGTTTACAAAAACTCAAAGGGGACCACACAGTCATGACTGCACTTCCTGCTAACAGCGTTAACAGCCTGCACGCGTGTTTGTGTGTACGTGTGTGAGGGAATGACACAGAGCATGTCTCCAACATACACACATGCCAGAATAACAAGTCAGAGGAAATGTGGCGAGGAGCGTGACCCACTCGACCACAAGCACACATCTGGACACGTTTAACACGAGCACGCAATCTGACTGATGCAGACACGAATGCACAAATCAGCAAACAGCTCAGAGAGGATGCAGAAATGTTGTTCTCTATTTAAACTCACTGAAAGAGCGGGGTGATTCAGGGCATTTAAATAAACTTGTTTACAGTGAGAGGAAATGTGACGTTAAAGTCTACATCTGAAAGGTTCTTCAGGGGTCATCCGCATGTTTTGATCAAGATCGCCTCATGGAAACTAACATCCAGACCAGATGTATGGGATTATATCTTTGTCTCAGTTCTGCATACATGATTGGATATATATTGAGCACATCACCACATGCACCCATAAATACCAGGCACTGTATTTATGGGTGCATTAGAGGACAAATGGGGCCAAGCAAGGACACTTTTATTTTAAATGGCTCTCAACCACTCCTACATCTGTGATAGGCTCACAATTGTGCTGATTGCAGCCATTAATGTGCCTCTTTGCACTCGCTTTGCATGTCTTTGTAGTGGTTTCGTCGCAGTTCTGATAGTCTCCATGCTCTTGTCGCATATCTCGGAGGTTGTTTTGCATTTATTTAAAGCCATTTGTATCTGATTGTGGTCATTTTGAAAGACTTTATTGTTGTTTTGTGGCTCTCTTGATGGAGTTTAAAGTCCTTTTGATAGTTTTTTTGATTGGCTGTACAGGATTTGGACAGGATCACTTTGCATATCTTCTTTTGTGTTTTGCAGCCATCAATGCATAATAGAGGTTAATTTGCATGTTTTTTTGCAAATTTTGTTCCACTAATGTTATTTCAAATATGTTTAGTTCCTTAGTTTTATAGTTGAGGGTTTTGTCTGGATATTTTGTGTTCCTTTAATGTTGGTCAGTTCCTTTTTTTGTTATCACTTTGTAAGTCTTAGTAGTTGTTAAGCAGCTCTTTGTGGATCTTTTGTCCCTTTTTGATTGGCTGTTTTATATTTGTGATCATTTTCATGTCTTGTTTTATCTCTTCGTGGTCATTTATTACATAATAAAAGTTAGTTTGAAGATTTTTGCAGTGTATGTACCTTTGTTTTGTGGCTCTACGTTTGTATTTGAGGGTATTTGCATTTTTCTGTGTTCCTTCAAAGTTGCTTTATCCCTCTTTGTCGTCATTTTGCACATCTTTGATGCTACATGGCTTCTACTGAGATTTGAAGTCAGTTGTGGGTATTTTCTAATAATTTGTTGTTTTGTGCCTCTTTGCAGTTATTTTGCATATACATGTAGTTGTTATGTTTCTATTTTTCATCATTTTGTATATACAGTCATGTGCATAAGGGATTTAGGGTGCTAAAGATTCATCACGAGGCCTGAGGTGCCAAAACCTGTGGTTTGAGAGAGTGTTGGGAGGGCAGCCAAGTTTAAGCTAGACACATGTTTTCACCTTGCAGCCAAGGTCAAGCTCAACAGCATTTCTGTTGTCCAGGCCTTTTACCCCTGGTGATGCACCTGAAGACCACCAGCATTTTTAGGGTCCCAGGGGCTAGTGGTAACCCTACTACCTGATCAAACCTCTTGAAGCTCACAGGCAGCTTACCTGCCTACTACAGAGCTACTCCTTAATGCAGTCTAAATACAGTGCATTATACATAATGTGTTAGAAGATATTATGCCATTTTATAGCTGTTGTATGTCTTTGTACTTGTTTTGAATTTCTTTGCAGAGATTTCACGTATTTGTAGATGCTTACGTTGTGTTTAAATGTAATTTAAGTATATTTTGGCATCTGTTTTGCACCATTTTAGGGTGATTTGGGACTTTTGTGGCTGTTTTGTTTCTATTGTAGTAATTTTATATCTCTGTGACCATTGTGCATATCTTTATATTTGTTTTGTGTCAATTAGTGGGGGATTTTCTAGTCTTTGTAGTTGCATTGTGTATGCTTTTGGTAATTTTGCATGCTTTTGTTTGGCTGTGTGGTCAGTTTGTGTGAATTTCATAGATTTTTGTGCCTTATTGTAGTGGTTTGCCTATCTTTTATAGTTGTTTTGTGTCTCTTTGCTGCAATATTGTGTCTCGTTTTTCATATTTTTGTGGCTTTTTGTTGTGTTATTGCCTCTATGGTACATCCGATTATCGTTTCCATATTCATTTGCATCTCTTTGAGGTCTTAAGCATATTTTGTCTTAGTTATGCAACCCTTCACAGTTGCTGGTGTCTATCTGTAGTCATTTTACATTTCTATGTTGTTGATTCGTGTCTCTTTTAGTCATCTGTTTCTGTTTGAGGCCGTTAATCTGTTTCTCTGACTTTCTAACAAGAAGTGATATCATCGTCTTTGAGCAGAGGCTCTGGATAAGACGTCCCCTGACCCTGTAAGCCGTCCAGTCATGCCAGTACTTCCACTACGGATCAATTTAGAGCTTAAGCAGCCAATCAGAGACTTCACCAGTTGAGCAAGAGCCTGAAGGTTCCAGAAACCGAGTGAGAACATTATTATTATGAACAGCTGTAGATGACAGAAACTGCTGTGATTTATTGAGCGTAAAAGTGATTTTGGTTTCTTCATAATATCATTTTCTTATGCCATAATAATTTTACAAAAAAATACACTTTTTGTGGGTCTAAAAAGCACAAAATGTCCCATCAGATCATGGAGTTGTCACACAAATGTGATGCAACTCACATGAAAGCTAAGAGAGAAATGCTCAAGCACTGCCCTAACAAGAGCCGATATTCCTTAGAAAATCTTAGTTTAGTTAATTTTACTTCAGTTCTTCAGTTTTGATGCATCAACAAAGTAAGTCTGCACACTTAAGAAGGAGGAAAATGTGACATCCTTCCCCTTAGCCATTACTTCTATGGCAAAATAGAAAGTATAGCTTTCATGTTTATCCACCATAATTGCACTGGTCTCTTGCCGCTGCTTGCTTACGTCACGACCAAGCCACGCCCAAAAGTACTGCCCCTCGACGCTGATCGGTCCTGTCACTTTCTAACCGGGGCCCAAACTATTCAGATGGGAGCTTTGCAAGATGGTTTCGCCAGTGAGAAACACGGAAACAGGCTTATCCGTCTGCTTTGCAAGGTTAGACCTATGGTGCATGCTGTCGCAAATATTTGATACAGTATAAATCTGGCTGAAGCCTACAGTGCAAATTGCTGACTAAAAAATGAACACTACACAGTTCCCCACAGCCTGTAGCCTCTGTCTGTTATGATATGAAATAAGAGAGCAAACTTGTGATCCATACTGTAGCTCCACTGACTGGCGTTTATGTTAACTATTTTAATGTTGAGTTTTGTTGCTTGTGTAATCATCTGAACTCTGGTGAATGCCTTGGACATGCATTACTTTGGTTCATTTTTTTTTTGGATAGCATGGAATTAAATAAGGTTATGACCTCATCCTACATCCTTTATAAACAGAAGTGTCTACAAAATATCTGTAGATATTGTCTTTGCTTGTCTATGATTTTTATACATTTTAATACCTTTAAAAATGCACAAATACACAAATTAATGTAAAATTGTATGATTATGGATACCAAATTTCCTGTCTGTATTAAAGTTGCAGCACCACTGCTGTTAAACTGACCTCATTCATCATTAGAGTCTAAATCTGATCGCTTTAAAGTGTCAAAAAGGAACCGTAAATCCAAAACACAGACAGGAAGCTCTGCAATCTCCAACAAAACCCGCTGTTTAACCACAAATCAGGATGTGCATAGAGGTTTTTAGAGAACAGTGAGTTCCATGCTTGTATTTTCTCACTAATTTGTTAGCTTTCGTATCAAGCAGCTACTACAGAGGTGAACACTGTTGATTTTCTTAGCTGTGCTGCTACAGAAGCATGGACAAACCACAGCGTGAAGCTCTGCAACATGAACAGTTATCAACTCTCTTAACATCAGTTGTCACTGGGATGCCACAAGACAACAGAGTTAAAAGAAGGTGGTTTTTATCTTCAACAAAGTGTTAAGAGCGCCTAAAGAGCTGAAGCACATTTATTTATATTTGGTCAGAGAAGGACAGAAACAAAGTTAAGGCTGGATACACACAAGACTATTTCTTTATCAATAATCATAGACGAGATAGCTCGGACATAAGAACAGTTTCACTGATTTTAACATAATGAACATCCATCATCAAATTTATGACTCCAGATTACAGAGGCTCTGACTTGATCACAAGAAGTTTAATGCCTCACAAATTTGGGGATGTTTTGGACAAATACCTGGTTGCATCAAGGCTTGATTCAGGCCACAAGAAGGGCAATAACTGGGGCACAAAATCGTCGAGTATGTAGCCAGCCTAACTGCATTGACTGAACAGTATGAACAGTTTAACTTCAGGAAACAAAACCGGTCACTTTGAAACAGTAAACCACAAATTTTGCGTCTCATGACTGTCTGTATATCTGTGAGAAAGCATCATGTGCATGCAGTTTTTTGTACAATGCCTTTATCAGCTGTTTCTGAGAAAATGAAAATGAGATTTTAAACAGATTCTGGAGTGCACTGCATCTAAAATGTATGTTCTTTATTAAAAATGAGTTCCCTTTTACTGTAACTTACCCCTGTAACTTACAAACATTGGCTTAAAACTGATAAAAAAAATAAAAAGCTCTGAATTTTGTCATCTCTTAGCTGTGATAGCTTATTTTGATTGCTACCTGTGGCAGCAGTAAAAGTCTTTACACAACATGAAGCATCAATGTCATCATTTTAGAGTAACTAAACCCTTGGACCACTTTGGTCGGATGATAACCCGTGTGCATGGGGATTCAGTCGTACTAACAGTGGGAGTTTCAGTCCAGATCTTAACATCTGAGCACAAAGTATTTAAATTCTACATTTTCTTTCCGTGACTGCTCTTTACTGGCAGAAACCTGCTTCAACAGAATTTCCCTTTTGGCAAGTGTGGTGGCATGTTGTGTATTTGGTGCCAATATTAGTCACCACAGATCTGAACAGTTGCCACACACTTTTTCCATTATCGTTAACTTCACTAGCAGCAGCTGATTCAGGGGTCACAGTTGGCTCCATCAATCAGAAAGATCGCTGTGTTATTCTGGGGTTGTAGGAAGTGTAGTGCCTTTAGCTCATATTGCAGAAAAACTTAATTTGCTTAAAAAGAAGCTGATGAACACACAAGCTTGTATTGTTTTTACATGATCATAAACCAACATTTCCCTGGTTAAACCGTCTATTGTCATAAACCTAGTAGCAGAACACAGAAGCTTCACAGGAAAAGGTGGGTTCAACTAATCCGAGATTGTCATTGTGACACTCTAGGACTATGGTAGTGGCGGACTCAGGCTGTGTGAGGGGTAGGGGTGAAGAAGGTTACAATATATTAATAGTGAAAATTAAAAAAAACCCTCGTTAAGATTAAAGGTTTTTAAACATTTGATTATACGAACTTCATATCTGTGATAAAACAGATGAGAAATTATGTTCTACTCACTGATCAATATAAAAATACACAAAGGAGGATGCCAGTGAAAATTAACTTAGTGCTAAGGAGCGCATTTCTCCACTCTTGGGCATATTTTCAGTTTTTGTCCACTGATAGAAAATCATACAGGGCACTTCACGGTCTTTTCCAAATAACAGGGTGACTTACAGTGAATTTTTTTAAAATTTGGTCCACTTCCATTTTTCTAAATGTTGTCCACACAGGGGAACTTATCAAATCTGTCCACTGAGAAGGCACTAATCATGTTTATCTACCATAAAGGCAACCAACAGGGCTCCCAACCTTTTTCCTTAGGTCCCCCCTATTTGTAACTAAGAAAAGCTAAGCACCCCCAGAACCCACTTGGAAAATGTAAACATCAATTTAATTTGTTTTCAGTGATAAAATCGTAACATAAAGGCCTACTACTCAGGTCCCTCTTGTAAAAGAGATCTTGATCTCAGGGGGTCTTAATCTGGTTAAATGTATAAAACATCGATTATAACAACAGAAGTTGAAAATCAAACTGCTATTTTCAGTTTTGTTTCTTGTACATATTTGACTAAACACTTTTTTAAATGTAGGATTTGAAAAACTTGATATTTTTGAGTTTGCAAAACTCTTTAAACTTGGAAACTGAAGTTTTTTTTTGTAAATTTCCACCCCCCCCAAGTTTTTTCCACTAAGAGGGCAAATGACAGAGCATGTTTAAATTTTGTCAACTTACAGGGCACCAAAAAGAATATTCTGTAATTCATTTTCCACTTAGAGAGTACAAAGGAGGACATGTAGTCAATTTTGTCTACCTGGAGAGCTCTTCATTAACTTTGTCCACTCAGCGAACAATTTGCCAAATCTGTGCACTTACAGGGCACTCATGTTTATCCACCATAAAGGCATCCAAGAGGGCACTTTTGGGCCCAAAAAGGGGGGACCAGGCCCCCCTTTACCCCCCTGAGTCCACCAGTGGACTGTGGTTAATGTAGTGCTATTACCCAAGATCACAACTAAACCATGTTGTTCTTAAAAGGAAGCAGAAAATATGAAACTTGTGTCCTCTACATGAGCAGACTCAGGTACCTTGTGGTAAATCTACCTTGAATGATTATGCCAATATGGCTAATAATAAAATCTTAAGAGCAGCTTGGACTGAATGATGCTGTGGCTGATGAAGATAGTATTAAAGAGGTAGTGGGGATGTCTTGTCCTCCCTCAATCCCAGCTCTGCAAAGGATATTCTAAAAGGCATTTCCTTTAAATTCCAAGGTAGATGCATCTGAAACTTTAGGGTTTAGTTACTCTTTTGTTTGCTAAATTACTAAGTCAGTTAAGACAGTCACTTTGATTTGGATTTATCTGTCTTATATCAACTAAAAAGGCCCCTTGGCTACAAAGTAGTAGCAAAAAGCTACTACATGTTCAGTAGCTTGAGGCTAACTGGGTTAATCTGCTGTTTTATTTACAATTGTTTTAGTCATAGAAAATAACTCCCTGCTGTATCGATGTTTAGAGAGCAAAAAAGCATCCAATGTAGAGCTAAATAATAAGTTGGAAAAGATCTGATAACATAAAAAGACTAATGGTGTTTCTATTGGACTTGATCCACATCTGGATACTACGAACTCTTTCTTCAGGAAAAGGTGAACAGATTTAAGTTAATACAAAACTGTACTTTAAGGGCAAAAAGTAAAACTGAAACTAAGAAACCAAATCTAAAAGTGACCTAAAGTAGCAAAGTCATCAGTCTATGCTAGGCTGATTTAATATAACTTGTTTTTGAGTCCTTAGTGTTTGTCTAGTGTGTGACTGCTGTCCTCAGCTCCGTTGCTCTCTGAAAGTACCTCGTTATCCATGGTGTTAAAGTGAACTCCGGAGCTGCCATTTCTGCTTCTGCCCCGACTGCCCCGGCAGCACAAGATCTCCTTGAAGGTCATCCTCATGTCATTGTCCCTGAACGAGTAGATGATGGGGTTGACAAAGGAGTTGCACTCAGCCAGCACCAGGCAGTACTTCTCATAGCGCAGCACCTTGCACTTGTCGCAGCCGAGACCGTCGAGAAGCAGCACCACCAGGCCAGGCGTCCAGCAGAGCACAAAGCAGCCTGACGGGGAGGACGGAGAGGGAGACGAGGGGGTACATAAGGTCGTTAGGAGACTTGTAATAACACTGAAAATCAACAAGAGGAGTCACAGATAAAAGAAGAGGAAAGAAAATGAACAGATGAGCTGTCAAGAATGTGAGGAAGAAGACGAAGAAGGGGGAGCTTAGGGAGAAGGGGAATGTACTGTAAATTCCTCTCTGGACCATGTGCACACCCACACACAAACAGATACATAACATGTCGGCGTGTGGACAGGGTTTAGTCTGTATGATCAGATTTCACTATCATAACACTCCATTAGGCAGCTTAGGAATTTATTATGTGCACACACACGCAGCACGTTCAGCGCTGATTTATGCACACACATCAGCTGCAGACAGAAACGATGTGGTAACACTGAAGGCTGGACCACACGAACCAAAATTCAGGGTTTAATTTTTTTAACCAAATAATGAGACATAAAGTTGCAGAAACATTGAACCTTATGGGTTGAATGTCATGGCTGTCAAACTGGAGAGGGGTTAGGATATCTCTTGGGCCAATGGCAGGTGAGATAAGAGAGGGTTGCTGTCTTGATTAGCTGAGACAGGCAGATGTGCCAGGGGACAGTAGGACTATAAGAGGTGGGGTTACAGTTGCCAGTCAGTCACAGGGATGACATGATACGCAATGCAATCACACCTTTGGTCAATTTAGAGTCACCAATTAACCAAAAGGAAATGTTATTGGGCTGTGGCAAGAAGCCACAAGGGAAGGGAACCCATGCATGCAAGGGAGAGTATGTAAACTCCACTGTCTGACTGGAACTTGATCCAGGAACCTTCTTGCTGCATGGCGAGGTGCCCAAACTTTTTCCATTGAGGGCCACATATTGAACTATATAAAAATGGTGGGGCCACTTTCATTTTCCACACCTTGAGGATATTACAGTTACAAACCAGTCTAATTTAGATTAAGATATTCTTAGTGATTGAGTGTACTCACATGAATAGTTAATGGTTGACAAAGTAAACAGCCAGTCAATTTAAGGATGTTGTGGAGGTCAGTGAGATTTCAGGGGGGCTTGGTTGGTCTTAGCTAACACTGGCTATGCACCTGGAACACTATTGGTGCCACTATTTTGTGGGGTAATTAATAAGGGCATTATAATTCATGATAACATTATTACATTTATTGCCAATATCTTTGTCATTTACAGGGTCATCATAGTGTAGTCAGAAATTAATAAAAACATCAGTAAAGTCTTCTTGTCAAAATGTTTGTTTACAGAATTAGCATGGTAGCACTGCCTTGTGCTGAAACTGAGAAGTGCAATACAGTCAAGCAAAAGCTTGGTGTTCTAATTTCATTTTATAGTCAAATATTGCTGCAGGCTAATCAAAAGTGGGTCGTGGGCCGCATTTGGCCCCAGGGCAATAGTTTGGACACCCCTGCTGTCCGGCAACAGTACCAACCCCTGCACTGCCGTGCAACCACTCTCAGGTACCATGTGCTCAAAATACCAAAATCTGTTATTTTAATGATGGTATTAAAAATTACAAAGTCGTCATTAACTATTCTTCATGATATTTAATTATAATTTCAACAAGCTGAGAGATGGAGCACTGTAACCTTGCAAAGCAGATGGACTGGTCAGGCTCCATGTCTGTCATCAGGCAGATTTATTTTTCAAAGCTCCAATCCAAATGATTGTGTCTAGTCTGAGAACAGACCTGACCAATGAGCATCATTTCAGGAGAATGAGGATGTAGTTACATGAGTCAGGCACGGTTCAGTTGTAATGGAAGCCAAGAGCAATGGCTGTTGCCCTAGTAGCGATTAACTCACATGTAGTTATAGTACAGCGGTAATTTAATCAGAACTGGACAACAATTTTTTATTAGAAGAGCAAAGAGCCACACTGAAATCTTCTCCTGGTGGAGAAGATTTTTTTTGCAATTCTCCTTATTGACACAGGCACTAGTTCTATCCACCAAGAAGCTCAACTGTTTAAAAAACTGCAGCAGTGGTTGAATGTACATGCCTGTTACCTCATTTTGTTTTGTTGCTCTGATTGGCCGATAAGGAAAGTGACAGACAGAGCATTGGTCCAATCAACTTATGAGAAAAAATAGACTTTTACATCTCTATTGATGGAAGAGAACAATGGATAGAATCAGAAACAGGGATGAGAGAGTGGGGGAGAAACATGCTGAAAGGAGCCACAGGTCGGACCTGAACCTGGGCCGCCCTTGTACATGGAGCGGAACCTAACAAAAAGGCCTTCTGCGCACAAATACAGCAGGAGTTTCCCTGCAATTTTTGTTAGTGATAAAAGTCAAAATTACTCAGCACTGGGTGTATTGGACCACTATTTTTGTTGCTGTAGAAACACAAATCAGTATCATCTCATTTTTAATATTAATACAAATGCTCCTTATTTAAACAAAATAGATAAAATGATAATTCTCCATTTAGACTAAACATTTCTGATACGATATCTCAGGAGCCATAAGCTTTTGGGCTGTCAAATTTAACCACATTAATTGTGTTTAACTGAGATTTTTAATTGCTGCATTCATTTTTTTAAATCTCTATTAATCTCATGACTAACAGCACATTTAGTTAAGCCACTGCAGCATCTCTCTGCAGCCACGGTGATGTAAAATAGTCCAAAACTGCTCCTTGATGTCTTATTTTACTACTTCACTTTTCCCTTAATTCCTTCTCAGTACATAACAAGTTCCTTTTTCCATAGTGAAGTTATGTTAAAATCTTAGATGTACCTCTAAAAGCAGGTCTGGATCCAAACAGGAAGTCAATTACCCTTAGTTTAAGAGAGTAAGAAAATCTAAAATGATGTACAAACAGTTTAAAATGCAAAAAAATATATATATATTATAAAAGGATGGTATAAATTACAATTAACAATAGAAATTGTGAAATTAATCATTATTAAAAATTGTAATAATTTGACAGCCCTGATAAGCATATTACTGTCAGTGGTTCCTACTGAAAACAACCTTTTTTTACAGAGCATTCAGCGTGGCACCTATGCATTCTTTTTTCAAACCAATATTAACATAAACAATATCAAAACAAACAATATCTTTACCTTTATATTGATTGAAAATATACTGATCCATTTTTAAAGCTCTATATAATTTCCAGCCCTAGCCACACACACTCTGCATGTCAGCGCTGATGAATGCACATGTATGAGCGACAGATGGAAATGATGTGGTAACACACTCACGCTCATATACATGATGAGTGTGTAATGCATTCCTCAGACCCTGACCGTAACCCTAAGTGTCACAATGACATGCTGAACCTCGCATTAAAACCTAAATCCAAGTCTTAACCCTGCAAGAGGAATGTGTCGATATGAGGAAAAGCCAAAACATTTGAGCATAAAAAGTCTTCACAGTCAAGGTCAGAACTTTTAAGTTAGTCTTCAAAATAGAACAAGTTCACACCCTCCTCATGCTCCTATAGGTGTCATGTGTTCAGGAGAGGAGCTGTTTTCTGTCACAGAAACTGAACTATGCAGCTCCCTGTCAGGACACGCTCAGGGTTGTCCTCGCCCTCCTCACATGCCAGAGGTGCTGAGTACCGGCTGCTGGGCGACGGAGAAAGACAAGTAACATTGTGAAAACTTTGAGGAATTTAATCGAAAGTTCAGAATAGGAGAGCTGGAGCAAGGGGAGGCTGAGAAAAAGAGCAGAGGAGCAAGAAAGTTCTGCAGAAAACAAGAGAAATCAGGGAGGAGAAGGAGTGAGATGATGGGGGAGTAAAGTCTGGTTTAACAAGTGAAGACATGCTGAGAGAGGAGCCTGCATGCCTGCCTGCGTGTGTGTTTGTGTGTGAAGTTACAGGTTTAAAGGTTTAAGAGACTGTCACAGTTGGTATTTATTCTGTCAGGATTCAGATGAACCTTTTCCCTAACAATGCCCTGGATCCTTGGTTCAACAAGCAATCTACAACTACCATCTGGTGGTAATAAGCCTCTGCAAGGTACATGAGGACAGAATTATTAGCCCCCCTGTGAAAATGTCAGTTTTTCTCAAATATTTCCCAAGTGCTGTTAAACAGAGTGGAGAGTTTTTAACACAGCTTTTTCAAACATCCTAGTTTTATTTTGAATGCTTACATTATTTTACTTGACACAAAGAAACAAAATGATTTCACTAAAACCAAAACCAGGGGCAAAATTATTAGCTGCCTTTAGAACTGACCTTTTAGTCGGGCCATAGCAAAAACCACTGTTAGTCAATGATGTGCCTTAACTTTGCAAAGCTCAAAGCTCGTAAAATCAAGATAAAACCAAAAGTTCTTTCCCAATTTACACACAGTATGAAAGTCCCAGAAAGAGTTTAGGCTGTCACTGGAGAAGGCACCATGCCAAAACCAAAAGAAATCAGTTTAGACTTGAGAAAAAGAATTGTTGATGCTCACAAAGCAGGGGAAGGATATACAAAATTATCACCGAGAGTCAACAACTGGAATGAGAAGGATAATTCAGAAATTCAATGAGAGCCACACAGTCCAGAACAAGCCTGGCAGAGGTAGGAAGAGAAAGATTTCCAAGACTCTGGAAAGAAAACTAGTGAGAGGTGTGTCCAAAGACCCCAGAACAACTGACAAGACTCTGGTGAAGGACTTAGCCAAGTCAGCAATCGTAGACTCAAAGAAGACCATCACTAGAGCCCTGCACAGGAATGGACTGCGAGGGTGCAGACCAAGAAAAACTCAACTTTTGCAGAAGAGACACCTTCAAGTCTTACTGAAGTGTGCTAAGGACAACCTGGAGAAGGATTATGAATACTGGAAGCGTATCCTGTGTTAAAAATTCTTTGTTTTGTTTAACAGCACTGAAGAAATACATTTAAATCAATGAAACTTTCATAAGAGGGGCTAATAACTTTGTCCTCAAGTGCATACAGTTACTAGACAGTGAAAGAGCAGTCTGTGTAACTGATTTGAGATCTTATTTTTTCAGTGGTGTGGATGTAATCTGACATGCCAGAAAGCTTCAATAGGAAGCGTTTGGGAAAAGGCAGAGGCTTTGAAAAAACTCGCAGTGTGATTGGATGAATGTTCTGTCTGTCAAATCTCTATGTGCCAATCAGAGCAACAAAATACATGAAGTAGCCGCTATTGAGCTGCGCATGAGCAGCTATGGAGGAATAACTTGAAACATGGCCACTATAGACATGTAAGTACTCGACTTTGGTCGTTTTTGAAAAGAAAACAACTCACTGCTGTTCCTTGTTCGTATTTTAACAAATAAATGTCATCAAGTTTTGATAAAACTGGTGCTTTAGCAGCATCCACACTAAGCTCTTCCGCCATAACAGATATGATCAAAAGTATAAAATTTGCAATGATGAGGGCAGGTTTAAATCAGGTTGAAGATAATTTACATTAATCAGTGCAAATGTGTACATGAGGGGAGGTATTTTCCTACTGTCAGATTTCTTACAGTGTTTAAGTAGTAAAGAGACAGTGCAAAATATTGGACTGGTTAAGCATTCATATAGCACCAACCGGGAGGACGAAACGGCTCCTGTCTTCTGTTGTTTTGTTGTGAAAATAATAATTTTATTTTGTTTAACCATATTTAATATTTTAATCAAACTTGCTGTGGTTAATATTGGCTTTTCTAAGAATGTGTGGGCCAAGACAGACAGCAGCAATAACCTTCAACCTGCAAAATGTAGTCAGTTCATCCTCAATTTCAAGTGCACCTATGTGCCAAATTTTACAATAATAACTCAACGTATTCTTGAAATATTGTGCTCACAACATTTGAGGTCCCAGAGGGTTAACCTTGTACCTCAAAAACACCCTTATCAATCCTTTTTTATTCAGTTCTATTTTGAAGTCGCCACTTGAAGCCCTAGACTTCTCTGTTGCAAATTAACACATAACACATAATGTGTTGTTTGTAAGTTATTTTCAAATTAAGATTTGTCCCTTGATTTTTTGTAAGAGGTGTGCGTTTCCTCACCCAGGATCATGGAGACCGTCTTCATCAGGTTGAACACCGTCTCTCTGTGCCTCATCTGGGTGGTGTGCTGCGACATCTGCTTGCTCTTGTGCCTCACGTAGATGAAGATCCGGGTGTAGACGGCCACCATAATGGAGAAGGTGATGAGGTTGAGGACAGCCCAGAACACCAGGTAGCTGCGGCTGTACAATGGCGCCATCGTGGAGCAGTTCTCCAGGTCGCACAGGCAGTGCCAGCCCATGGTGGGGACGAGGCCCATGATGATCGCTACCAGCCAGATGAAGAGCATTAGGATGAAGACGCGCCGCGTGCTCATCTTACTGTGCAGCTGCATGTTGAAGATGGTTTGATGTCGCTCCACGGCTACAGCTAGTAAGTTTAACACCGACGCTGTCAGGCTGGTGTCGATCAGCCCCTGGCGCACAAACCACTGGTGCTTGGACAGCTTAATGGTCCAGGGACCAGTATGAAACATCAAGTGCAGGTAGGAGACACCTGGAGGGAGGAAAGTGAAGGTGAATACCAGACTACAGGCTGTGCAGATAAACAACATTCACACAGTGGCCTACTGTTCTATTTTCAGGGAAGAGTTCTGAGTCTCCTGTCTTTGCATGCTCAGTGTTTACACTGTGTTAGGACATGTGCATGTTCCAACAGTCACTTAGTTTACACTGTTGAGTCAAGCTCCAGTTATACAGCATTTATCTGAACTTCTGTCCTTATTCCTGTTAACAAACACCAGTGAGCATGTCACAAAGCCTTCAGTACAGAAAAAAAAGCTTAAAGAGAAAAAGACAATTAGATGCAACAACACCTGGAAAAACTGTGAACATAAACCAACACTATCGATCTAAAAACTGCAACCCTAAAGCAAAAAAGGATTCATCTGAAAAAGAAAAGCAGATTCTGATGCCTTGAGGGCATACGATATGAGATGAAATACCAGCAGCTTTTATTTCTAGAGCCAGGAATACACTGTGTGATTTCAAGGCGACTCTCTAAACAGTCATGGTGGAAGCCAGCTCACAGGGTTATATCCTCACACTATATGATCTGAGTGAAGTCGGGCTGGTCCTTCACAAATGTTAGTGGTGTTTTCTTTATAGAGTCTCAAACAGAGATGTTAAAGTCAGCTCTATTGTCTCCAAACAGCTACAAACGGTGACAAAACTGCAAACACCACAAGCAGCTAAATAACAACAAATATCAGCTGGCAGTCTGTGGGTAGGCCTATTTCCTGCTTGTTTATTTCCTTTATTAAAAGGAAGACACATCTGAAAATCATTCCTGCTGTTTTCATGGAGATTTAACACACTGTCTTAACAGTTAACAAATAAAAAAAATGCCCCAAAGTTGGTGAATCTGCCCGTAGCTCAGCCTCACTGTGCAAGTGTGTAGAGTCACATGACCAAAACATCAACATGCCTGAAATCCATCTGACTAATCAGGAGCAGCTGGTTAGGCTCAGACTGGAAGTAAGCCCAAATTCCAGATTAATCTTACTATTCAAAATTTTGTCTGAATCTGCAGAAAATCACACAAATATGCTGGCTTAAAGGGATATTTTGGTATTTCAGAAGTTGGGTTGTATAAGGTACTTGGCAATAGTAATGGCGTTACCCTCTAGAGCAGGGGTTCCCAAACTTTTCAGCCCGTGACCCCCAAAATAACAGTGAGGAAGACCGGGGGACCCCCACTGTCCTTAAGATTGTTGTGGCATAGTTTAACACAGCCATGCACATTCAAGAATAGCCATGTGCATGACTTTTTAAAACATTGCTTTGATTTCAGCATAAATCTCAACAAATTACCATGTTTTTATTTCAACTGAACCAATTTTATGCATATATTCCTACATAAATGTACAAAATATACAGTTTAAAACCATTTAAAAACACTCTGTTTCTTGGAAGGCATCTTGTGATGCACAATCAGTGTCTTGCAACCCCTACTTTGGGAACCAACGCTCTTGAGCAGGGGTCATCAATTAAAATCAAACAACGCTCAGTTTTAAAAAGTTCCCTTCAGTGAAGGTCCAAAACATAATATAATCTAACCTCTAAAATAATCAGTCCAGTTCATAATAATAATAATAAAAAAAAAACGCTGAAAACAGTAAAATTTGTACAAACTGGAGGTAGCAACAGTTAAACCCATTCTAATAAAAAAAAACTGTTTTTGCAAGTATAAGGATCTTTGTTGGTTATTTAAATAAAAAATGGTAACTACAGACAACTCTGAAAAAAGTCTGATTCAAATCAGCAGTTTAATTATGAAAAAGAAAATAAAGGGTGAAGTGTGGGTTTACCCATTTCTTGTTTTTTTTTGGATATTCATTTTCAAAGCCAATTTTTAATATAAAAACATCTTAACACTTAACACTTAACACAAAGATGCAAGTGAAAGAAAAAAAGCTGCACAGGTTCTGATAGGAGTGCTCGTCAGAATGGTATAACAGGTACACACGAGTCCAGATAGGATTACAACTGGGTCCGGACCTGGACCGCAGTGTGCTTATTAGTGACCTCGGTTTTAGAGATTCCAGTGAGCTCTTTCAGCAGAGTGCACTCCAGATGGGTTCAGTCACTCCTTGCAATTTATTAAGTTTTAGGTAAAAATGGGTCAAAAAGCACTGTTGCCTTAAATGCATACTATACCGGAAAAGTTTAAGGGGTTTTATTTTTCACCCCCTCTGTGTTAGGCACTATTTTGAAATGAAACCTGCTGCTATGTGTTCTTCCACCTCAGCTTATTATCATGTCCTGATCAGCTGTTTCAACAAAGATAACAACAAACTAAACTATAACTTCATCTTACAGTGGCTTAAACAGGCTGTTCTTACTAGGTTGGGACAATGCACATCCCTAACTCTGATGTCTCGTCTCTTTTTTGTCTGCTGCTCCAGTTAAACGCACTTGGTTTCTTATTTTGAAAATGACAACGAAGACCTTGGTCTTGATCCAGACCTTGGTTTACAGTCTATGCCCTCCATTTAAAATAAGAACAGGAATATTGAAAGTAAAGGTGTTGTACCTGAGAAGAGGTCTGCCAGAGCCAGGTTACCCAGCAGGTAGTAGATGGGGAAGTGAAAGCGTCTGTTTTTTAGAATGGCTCCTATCACCAAAAGGTTGGAGAAGATGACAACGAAGCACACCGACATTCCCAAAGTGACGATGACATAGTCACGTGTTCTCCAGAAGTTACTGATGTTCTTCCCACTCTTCTCGTAGAAAAACTTGACGCTCCTGTTGAAGTAGCATCCCGCCGTGTCCTCGGTCAGTGTATCCATGGTGAGGTGTCGGCTGGCTGCTGATCAGAGAAGAGGAAGGGAGGATGCGAAAGAGAGCTGTGTCACAGAGAGGAAGCAGGGAGGAAGGTTCAGGGCGGCATTCAGACTCGCCCTCTCTGATAGGCTGGAGATCGGCATGCCATCAGCTGGACAGGTGAGGACTGGAGGGATCCAGTTTAAAGTCTGAGGTCTGAACAGGGTGGCTGGAGTCAGTGGTCTTCAATCTGTGGAGAAAAGAGGTATTAAAATGAAAAATAGAACTGAAATATCTCTTAGTTCATTCCTGTCTTCATCATTTTTAAACTAATAAAGGTAAATCCCATTCATCATTAAGAAATAAGAAGAAACTTACTATCCATGACCATGACAAACAAGCCAAATACATTCGAAATAGCTTACTAGGGATGGGGATTGATAAGATTTTATCGATAACGATGCCGTTATCAGTTCTTCTTATCAATTCAATTATCAATTCCCTTATAGATTCCTTTCTTTGATTTTTTTTTGGCGATAGCTAAAAACATTAAGCATCAATTGTTTGGGAGAAAAACATCCTTAAATATACAAAAAAAAAATCTTTTTTCATTCGATATGTCTCAGTTAAAACAAACTGCTCTCTGGATCTTTAATCTGTGAACATGGAATTAGAATACAATACTACTGCTCATTTTCTTTAAAAGGTACAACCTTAAATATAAAAGTAGTCTTTGGATCCTAGATCTCCAGACGTATCAAAATAAATTGAACTCTTGTGCAAAATTAACAGTTCTTGGGCAAAAAGATGCATGTCATGCATCAGACATCACTGTTTGACAGATGTTTCACAATACCATGTGTGAGTCATTTTTGGAGAAATGAAGCAACCCTTTTTACCGCTTTAGTCTGTGTTAATGACAGTTCAACAGAAATGGGTGGTAATATGGTAATACTGTACCCTGGGGTACTAAAAATAGCCACGGTGTTGCTTTGATTACCATTATGAAGATGGGGCTGTGTGATGAGCACACCATTAATAATCACTTCCTCGAGAAAACGTATATTTTTCCACTCACAGCACCACTGCCTGTAGGGGTGAGTATTGGCAAGAACCTCACGATACGATAAGCATCACGATACTTGGGTCACGATACGATAGTATCACGATATATCAGGATATCATGATATTGTGATATTATGCAATGTTCTACACAATTAACTAAGAAAAATATAGAGATGATGTATATGTAAATCACACAATATGTTGGTGGTGTTCCCGCTTTATTTCACGGCAGCAAGACAGAGCTTGTAAACGGCATTTCCTTTCTTTAACTCGCTGTTTGTGCTCACACAAACATGTGAGCAAGTCATATTTTACTAACAACTCAGCTAAAATATAAATTTTTATTTTGTACCAAAAAAATCGATATTATGAGTTGAAGTATCGATATTGTATTGGATGTCAAAGTATCGCAATATCTTGCCGTATCAGTATTTTTCCACAGCTCTAACTGCCTTTGTATGACACTTTAAAGGTGATGAAAGAACTCCTGTTAATCATGTCAGGACAGTTTTGCAAAAGATGAACGCGCACATATAGACCGGTGCACCGATACACGCACGCCATGGCGCAGGCACAGTTCTGGCACCGCAGTATTGTCTTCTCTACAGTCAAACTGTTAAACGTGCACCGCTGGCTCTAATGTGATCTAAGACAACATGAGTTTAAAAACGCTCTAATTCTTCTTTCTGTGTATACATCAGTGATGAGAAATTATAACACACACTCACAGGTACAATCAGAATCACTGAGGGTTTTTTAAAACGTTTAAACTTATCTTTACCCACTTTTCATAAGATTGTCGTAAAATAAACTCTCGGCAGGACGGAGTTCGCCATTGAATCACAACGCGGACATAATGATAATAAAGTCCAATCTTAATCTGTTTAAAAGCAAACAGAATATTACTTCACATTCACAGATTCTATGATATTAGATTACGATTATCACTTCCTATATGACCTCTTAGAGGAGTGCAGGGTAGGGAGGAAAAAGAGCACACGTCTGTGTCATTGAGAGAGAAAAAAAAGAAACTTCATTTGATCCCCTGCCTTGATTTAACCTGTTTTACTTAAATAATTCACTTCTTCCGCTCCTGTAAATGTCTCCTTATAAATTATGTTTTATTTTAGACTCTAAACATTTTGATAAAGGATTAGATGAAGCGCAGCAGAGGTGCACGCTCCCCTCGTGCGTGCTCATGCATGCTGATAAATGCTTGTGTAATGCCTTTTTTAAACACCTTGCGGATACTGTATAGTGCTGTAAATGTTTATTTCTTCAACTTCTCTGTTCATGTTTGCTGACTGCCAGATGTAAGGCCTGTATTTTATGGCACATGAGAGTGAGGCATCGATAAGGGAATCGTTAAAATGTAAATGATGTCGATGGATCGAGCCAGTTGGAACCGGTTCCCGTTGAGAACCGGTTCTGGTTCCTATCCCTACTTATCATTATTCCAATCTGCTGTTAAAACTTAAAAAGCCTCTCAATTTATTTACCTTAGTCTATGAAATGACCCTGCCTTTACTTGTGATGAGAAATAATACAAGATAAGACATGTATCATTTCAAACAAAACCTGTGTATAGTAAAGGTGGGCCAGACCAACAGTACATCTATGCATGGAGCTAGAGAAGATGAGGTGATTAGAGCGCTCTGGGCTGTTCGCCCTAAACGGATTCCAGGAACATCTGAGATCTCTGTCTGCTAATCTAAGGCACACAGCCCTCAGGCCCCAAGGCCTCTGGACCTGAGCACAAACATCCCACACTAACAGATTTATTCACAAACAACCAGAGTCTCCACTCTATAAACACCGAATCCTGTGTGGTCAAACGTGTCTTTATAGTAAACAAGCTCACATGGATACAGCTAGCTGTTAGCTGAATTCACGGCTGAAACTATTTTGCCCCAATATGTTGCCTTGTCAGCTTGATTTCTGCATCTTTTACAGCCCACATAGTACTCTTGTGTTGTTTCCAAGATGGTCCTTCATTTCTGATGTCCACGTAACTTGTGTCACGTTTATTATCCTTACCATGGCTGTGTTTGTTGTGCTTCCTCCTTGGATCAGCATTTAAGTGCCATTTTTTTAATATAGTCTGCAAAAAATCTAATTATCTTCATTTTTGTACGTTTCTCTTATTGAATTTGAGAATGACAAAAATGATCACTCCCTTTAATAGAAGAATTCATATCCGATTTGCAATACGAGTCAAAATAATCACAATAACTTACTTTTTCAAAATTGTTCAGCCCTTCTTTAATGTAATATTGTGGGTATAATATAGAATGATTACCTGCTTGAGTTAGTTGGAAAATACATAAGATGAGAAACTTCAGAAATAATCACATATCAAATTGCAATCGCAATATTGGGGGGAAAAAAAGCAATTCGAATATTTTCCCAAATCATTCAGAAATGTTCTCATCTGTTAATTAGGGCTGGGCAACTAATCAAAAATTAGATTAAATTGCAATATGTCCTGCTGCAATTTTCTAATCCCAGAAATGGCAATATTTCTTTAACCTGAAATTTGTGTCAAAATCGCAGTTCAAAACTTTTTTTTTTTTTGCAGCAGAGGGGTTATGCATTACCAATCATGCAATCATCCACAGGCAATTTTTTAGAATAGTCACAAAAATCCTACTTTTTTCTTATTAAATATGAGAACAACAATGATTTTAACTTGTATGAGTCAAAATCATTACTATTAGATATTTTTTCAAAAAGTTTCAGCTCTGATTTTATCATATATTTGTTGGTTATAATACAGGATGTTTCATTGCTTGTGTTTGTTGGTAAAAAAAAAAAAATTATATAAGGAACTTGAGAAATAATTGCATATCAAATTGCAATTGCAATACTGGAGGAAAAAATAACGATTAGATTTTTTTGCAAATTGTTCAGCCCTACTGTGAACTACCAATACCAATAATTCACTTTTTAAGCAACTATCTGCTGATAACACCATCCATCTCTACTAATAATCTGGCCTTTTGCTGACTTTGTTTGGAATCTGACCCTAAATCAGCTGATTATATAGTAGTCTGTAACCTACTTAAGTTATTGTTTTAAATCTAGCCCGTAAAAAAAGGATATGATCAGGGATGCAACACCTGCTCCAAAGTTTAAATTTTGGCTCACATGACTAAACGCTTACACTAGTCTTTAAGGCTCACAGAATAAAAAATGGGAAATGCAGCATGCCAAATATTCCTTGAGGATTTTTGTCGTTTCTGCTTTTAAATCTTTAAAAACTGTTAATGACATCTGCGCCAATGTCAAAAAATGTTGTACCCATAAAGAAAGTGATGAGTCAGCGATGTAAGAACCAGAAAATCTTGACAAGCAGAACCAGTAGTTATTATCTGATTACTATAGAGCTCAATGAGCAGCATCTATACAGGCTTACGACAAGTCAGGGCAGGAACATTGAGAGCTTCATGGCTGTGACGCTGTAATGGAACCAACCAGCGCTCAGGGCAGAGCCTAACTCAACTCACGCATCAAAATGTGGCCAAAAACAACACCGTGCTTTAATCCTCCGTTTACTGTAAATTTGTATGGTGTGTTTTGAGTCAACATTCTTCCTCACATGTCCTTAAGTTTTCTTATGAACAACAACACTCACTACACTGCAGTGCACTGTCCATTTCAAGTTCAACTCTGTCGACAATGGAAACAGCAGAGCGGCTCCCTACAGCAGAGACACACCTCACAATTACACAATCCAGCTATGTAACTCTATCTCAATCCAAACATGCACAAGACATGCACGCACACACAGGGAGGGAGCCTCAGTGACCCACTCTGCAGCGGAGGGTGTGTGGAGAGAAATCAGAAAAATGTGCAAAGAGTGAAAACTTCAGAGACTTGAGAATGAAATAAAGGAGACAGCTCAGAGAAGAGGGTCTGATTTAGAGGAATATGAAGCATTTGGGGGAAGTGCAGAACAAGAGGAGGTACTTACTGTACAGGAATAGATGAAGTGTTTGTGGTGTGTGGGTGCAGATGTATTTCTGTGACAAAGCTTGATTTAAATTTCTCATCTGTGTGGTTTTGAGACAAAGCGAGGAACTTCTCTCTGTCTCTGTTTCTGTTAAACGCCTCTTTTCCTCCCGTACACGAGCCATCGATCAAGCACCAGAACTACAGCTGATCTTTGACATCACTGCCTTCAGATCAAAGTGGTGCTGTACACACACTCACTCCGTTTCCTTCCCTCTTTGGCTGACCGTTCTGATCATCTCTGTGCCTCTGTAACTATCACCATGTTATGTTTGAATACAAGCTTTCAGAGATAATCTCTCCAGTGTTAAAGCTAACTGTCTTTACAAGCACACCTCACCTCTGCACTCTTGTCAGACAGCACATGAAAAAAACCATGCACATCGCTGGAAAGGAAGCACACAGGAAGTCCACTTCTAACACCCAGACGCATTTTCATTTCCCATCAGTGTCAGGTTGACAAGAGACGCTCTGCTCTGGTCGTTCCTCCTGAAAAACTGTTGACAGTATTTTTCTTGAAGCTTCTATGAACAGGGTAGTAGGTTGGCATAATAAATCATTTTTTTCATTGTTTTTATGACTATGCACAATAAACCCAAAGCAAAAGATATTAAAGGGCAGTAAAGTGGAGCCTATAGCCTCACCAGTACTATCATCATCAACAAATATTTGGTAATGTGCACATGTGAGCAGAGGTTTCACTAGACTTTATTGCTGTCTGTCATTTTTATGAACAAGGTTGCAAAAATTCCGTTGCTTAACCAGAAATTCTTACCAATATCAATAATGACGTGTCTCAGTGTAGATCAAACTAGGGGCATAGGACTATCTTTGATCATGAAGAAAAAGAATGTATCTGCGATCTGCTGAGGCTGAGAGACCAGGAGAATTGTATTCTACTCAACTGGATCTATTCTCTCACCCTGTCCCTTCC
The DNA here is from genome assembly GCF_018320785.1 of Cheilinus undulatus. Lineage (NCBI taxonomy): Eukaryota > Metazoa > Chordata > Actinopteri > Labriformes > Labridae > Cheilinus > Cheilinus undulatus. The sequence continues at coordinate 48,261,270 of NC_054868.1, forward strand.
TGCTTCTGATGGAGCAGGGATAGACGACTTAAAATGAAAGTGAAACAAAGATTTCAACCTTAAAAAGAGCCCTAACTGTCTCATATGGAACTGGTTCTGGTTTTTCTAAACTGTAAGGGTGCAAGGAGCAGTTTCCTTTGCACAATCTGCACAAAGTTTGAATTTTTTTTATAACCTCAAGAGATAGCAACCTCAGAGTCAACAGGTGAGAGACAGAGACACCGCAGTCTCAACATAGTCTTTGTTACATTAGCATGTATCACAGAGAGAGTAGTGGAGGTAGATTGTTGTTTTATTTTTTATAGCTGATATTATTCTGCTGTCCTCATGTTTTACCACATTTTTACAAGTTCCTCCACCTCTCCACACAAGGCTCAATCTGTCGAGATAATAGCATCAGAAACAGTGAAACAGTGGTAACAGTGAAACTTGAGTCTTTTTTACAGAGGGAAGTGCTGAAGTCCGCAATGTCTGGATGTTGGTTGTTATTTAAACATTTTTAGACAATATAATTATTGATTTTTACCAGTGTTTCCCAGTCATTTTCCCTTGGCGCCCCCCCTGTATGTACCTAAGAAAAGCAAAGCCACTCAGGACCCAAGAGAGAAGAAAAAGTTACATATGCGGTAAAAAAATCAATATGGATTGTAATTGTTTCACTGATAAAATCCTAAAAAAAGGCTGTGCATGCTTTTCTTATCAAAAGATCCCCCCTAAGATTGGCGCCACCTCCGGGGGTCCTGAACCCCAGGCTGGGAAACAATGATTTACACAAACATGCATGCAGCTCCTGCTGCTCTCTGTATGCTTCAGAGTGCTGCAGGCAGGTGTGACTAACGTCATCATAAATCCACTTTTGCATGACCATGTGTTACAGAAATAAATCTAATTCTGGGTTATGTTTCAATTAGCTCATTTTACAATTCACATCTACAAATACAACATAAGTCTTCTAAATAATACTGAATATGAGCTGGTTACTTGTATAAAACTACATCTGTGAGAATCTGCTTAAAGTCCACTTAAAAAAATAACTGTAAAATTGTGCCTGATGAAAAAACTAAAATAGATCTAAAAACACAAAGGAGGAGAAGCAACAAAATCATGATTTTATAGTGATAAATGCAGGGAGATTAAAAAAAAAACGTTGCTTAAAATGGTGCTTAAAATATTCAGGAGAAGACCTCCAGACCCCCTTTACCTGCTCCTGCCAACTGTTGAATGTCAAATATTTTAATATTTCTTGCACTGACCAACAGGCTGTTTCTGAATAAAGTTATTAAAAACTATAGTTCACTTTGAAACACAGTATTTGTGCAGTGAAAAAATAAATATGGGGAGTAAGCTTGTTTTTGGTCAGTAACATAAAAATTAGCCTGACAAATCAAAATGAAAATAAATAAATAAATAAATAAATTGGGATGATTCTTTTCTGTATTGCCCACCCCTTGTTCAAACCTAAAACTTCAGTCCTGAAATCAACTCTACTAACTTAAATGTTAGTAAAGCCAGTATCCACAGCTGATTTAGGCAGATTTTTACAGCTAAAATTTCCGTTTTAAATACCAGCAGAAATTTTCATATCTAATTGTGATATCAATGTCATGCTTATTATATTGTGCTTTGCTATTTAGTTTAGAAATCACAATGTTCTCAAACAATATCTTATACAAAGAGCAATATCTGAGGTTATGCACCCCATTAAAATGCACTGAACATAACACTGCTTGTGTTGTTTTTATCGTGCAGTGAAGTAGAGCGCAATCCCCGTCTTGTACGTTTTTTCCTGCTCTGACCATTACAGCACGCATGGAAACATGCGTCAAAACACATCTGCACCCGCACAACTTCAGTCCATTCCATAGTCCAACATTTAGATTTATGATTACTTACTATTACTTTACTATTAAATTTAATGAATTAAATGAGACAAGAAACAACAGCTGGATGTAGGGCTGAATGATTTGGGAAAATAATGCAAAATAATCCAAGGCTGGCCACATATGGGAGACCACAGACATAAGGACAGTTTTAAACACTTTTTCCTCTTGTTCCTCTTTCATCCTTATACAACAGGAGGATGGAACATTGGTATATCTTTCCTTATAAAGCTATTTTACATGAATTACCTTCTTATCTCTGTTCTTTACTGACCCCTAAAGTTGCCAGTAGCTGTAATCTTCATTCTCATGGATTCATCATGTATGAGATTCCTCGCACTCGCTCTGTCTTTGGTCAAAGAGCTTTTAATGTTTTTGCTCCATCATCTTGGTCTGAGTTATGGGGCCATCTTAAACTTGAGCACTGTGTAGTTCAGGAGATTTCAAAGCTAGAATTAGGGAACATTTGACCAGTGTGTGCACATGTTTTTTGTGCTGAAAGCTGCTGATTTGGTGATGTAAATTTGTTCTATGTCCCGTTTAATGTCATATATGTGAAACTTTTGTGCTGCTGTCTTGGCCAGGACTCCCTTGTAAAAGAGACTTTAGTATCTCAATGGGAATAAATTCTGGTTAAATAAAGGTTAGGCCTAAATAAAATAAATAGCCTGAGGTTGACCGTTACACCATTGTTGACCACACGCCTGCCAACGACCTCACAGTGAAGATTCCCCACATACAAAATTTCACAGACTCTTGCAAGATCAAACATATCCTTGGCTTGCTGTCCTGGCATGAATTACAGGTGCAGCAAAAATAATAAAACAAGGAAAAGAATCAGGATGAAATCCTGGAAGAAATTAAGGTACAGTTGTGTTTATGTTTTATGAGAAAGTGAAAGTACATAAACCCGTCCCCGTTTTTGGGGGACATAATGGGAAGGTGAGGATATGGGTTGTCAATTTAAGTTGGGATTAAAATGTATAAATAACTTATATGAAAGACGGGAAGGGAGACACTGTAAGGATGCAGTATATACTGATGTAGGTCAGTATATGGAAAGAAATAGTTTAAGTGGAAGGCTACCTCCTTATTCCCAATCAAACTCCCAAAATTGAGAAAATATATTTCTGAAATTTCCATGAGCATGCCTAAAAATTTCCAAGAAAATGTTTCCCAAAAGACTCAACTAAAATTCTTCAAAAAATACAAATACATTAACAAAACTAACAAAACAATTACAAAAAATCCCCAAACATTCATATCAGAATCTTAAGTTTTCATGTAAACACTAAAAAATATTACTTGAAAAAAACGTTCAAAAAAACTCTTGAAAATAAACAAAAATATCCCAAAACTTCCAAGAAAATTCCCAGAGTTTTCATAGATATATTCACAAAAATATCCATGAAAATTCCTGAATATTTTACAGCAAATTCTCCCAGTATTTCAAGTGAATAACTTAGACTTTAGTGGAGAGTCCAAACAATTTTCTCATAAATTCTAAAAGTGGAAATTATGCTTTAGGAAATCTCGGATGTGATGTCCTTATATGTGCATGCAGGGTCTTAGGAGGTTAATAATACGTCTCAGAAATTTGACATATTGCAGAGCCCTAGCATATTCAGCCAAAACAAGCTCTGTATTTCCCTGTCCATCTCAAAGCTAAATCAAATCCTAAACAGACCATCCTCTCTGATGGACTTTGCATGCAGACAAATGCTGATTCAGAGCAGTAATATGTGTAAATTGTGTACCAAAGGTCACTAAGCTCTAGGTCAACACACCTCTTGTTACTGCCCTATTTTAAGACATACTAGTATAAAGATGGGGGATGAAGACATCCTTTATGAGTTAACATTACATGGACTAATGTTGGTCAGCATACTCCAACTTAAGGCCAAGAGCTCCTGAGAGGCTGAACAAACTGTGAGTGACTTTGTTTTATCTATTGACGGTGCACCCTTATCCTAAAAGTTAACCATTTTTTCTCAGACACAGATGAAACAGGAACCAGGACATGCTGCTACAGGTCTAAGACTCTTGCAGCTGCAATCACAGGATGTGAGACCCACAGATCTAAATCAGCGGCAAAGAGTCCCCATAGAAACCATGATCTCATCACACCTGTTTCCAGCTGCAGAGGAGGCTGGTTTTAACCGAGAAAGTCCAAAAAACAACTCCACATTACACGCTTTGCACCAAACAGTAGAAAATGTGCAGATCAGTGGACCGATTTCTAGATATGAATTATAGAATTATTTATCTTGTGCGTCTTGTTTTTGTTGTACAATTTATTTGTATGTTACTGAACCATCACCACTGAACAGATGTTGATATCATGAGGCAATCTGGAGAGCAAGGAAGTGGGTGAATCATATCTAATCATATTGCCGATAATTTCCTGTATCTTTATAGAAAACATTGCATTTGCTGCTGCTACCTGTTGTTTCATACTGAAGCTAGCACAGAGTTTAATTACCTTTATTGGAAACGACATACAGTTTATGCATTTTTAAATATTTTTTGGTTGTTGAATAACCATTTGGTTTTGTTTCTCACTGAAGCTAAGATTGTCCTGTCTTTACGCCTTTAATATACTAATATAGTTAACTTCCCACCATCATCAACACTATTTTGCTGAGAGTGAAGCTCTGATTTACATGGTGCTTCTGTATGGTTTATGCTGGTCACACAAGGTTTTTAAAAACAGTTCGGCTCTGACTTCTTGCTGGGCAAACAGCAGAAATTTCAGTTACTGGTTGTGGCCAAGAAAAGTTGTAGTACTCCATCTTTTTTTGTTAACATGTTGCACAACATGGCCTCGGTTCTCTGTTTTCCCAGTAACTGTGCTAAGCTAAGACATCTGCTGGCATTATCATGTATCATTGTATTAGGACAGACACTGCTTTAATCTTGATCTCAATGTTTACAAGATGAGTGTCTCTTTCCAAAGAAACTTCCTGAGTTTTTTGCCTCCATGAGTCACCAGGTTCATTGCAGGGCTTTCTCACTGTGTGGCTTGCATTTGCATGACTGTGTGCTTTTATGCACCATATGTCTGTGTTTGTGTGTGAATGGACTGGGCTGAATCAGTAAACACTAGTTTGAATGCAAACCAGTCATTACAAGAGCAGCCACACCCGAGTCTCTCCTCTTCCTCCTCCTCCTCGCTTTCTCTCCCTCTCTCTGAAAGTAGATCCTCAGCACGTCAGCGAGGAAAGATTTACTCCAAACACATCCGTGACTAAAACCCAAACTACAGCGGAGGTGGCGCTGCGTGGAGAGACCGTTTTTGACCTCTAATTCCAGGTAGAAACAGAAATTCGGCTCAAACCCCCAGGGGTTTTCTCTTAGAGGTTCACTTTTTGTAATTAACTTCCTCCTCTGAACTGCATCCATCCAGCTGTGAAGTGTGGACATGCAACTGGTGGGACCAACGGGGTGTCATCTGATTATCTTTAGCGGTTTAATCACACAGACACATGCAAAGACAGACACTTCTTCTTATAGACCTGAAACCTTCTATGCTTATCTAAGAGAGGTCTTATTTATCAAACATGACTCCAGAGTCTAACTTAAACAGCAAGCTTATCAACTTTAGAGAAATACATTCAGTTAACACAGTTTCAAATAGAAACTAATAAACTAAAATCACTGAAGCTGACATCTTTGCATCTCAGCAGCAGGAGGACAGTGATGCAGCACAAAGACAAGGTTCTGCTTTAGTTGTAGGGCATAACATCCAAACAGTGAGGAGAATTTTCTAGAAATGTACAATATTATCCCCATGTTATATAAATCAGCAGATAAAAGCTAAAAAAGTTTTTAAAAGTTTTGCAGATCTAAAATTTTCTGATGCATCTGGTGTGAATATCGGCACCATTTACCAATACGTTTGTGGAGTTTAAGGCAAAACCAACAGACCTGAGTCAGCTGAAGTCTTCTTCTTTGTTCATCCTGATTCCTTCAACTTTAAAGTGTGTTTCAAGGACTGAAGTTTGTTTCTTTGTTCAACCCTTAACTGTAAAGAGTGCAGACTTTAGTTTTAAGTCCGAACTACATGAACATATTGGTATCTAGATTAACATCTGCTGAAATATGTGGAAACATCAGTATATCAGATATCAGCAAAAATCCCAAACTGTACATCCCTATATTTTCTAAATGCAGCGTTTGCTACAGCGCTGCCTCCTGTCTAATTAAAGAGGCCAAACCTAACCTCTGTTAACTATTGTTAATCCTCAGACAGCAACAAAAATGTTCATAAAATATGACAAATTTTATGCTTAGGTGGTAACTGGAGCCTACACCTTTGATCTACAGCCAACGTAAATTAGAAAAACAGTGACACTGAGTGGTTAAATCATAAACAATGTGATATAATTCATTAGCATGCCATTGTCAGATGAATGAAATCATATCTGCTCATGGAAAACAAAAGCAGGAGAATCATCAAACATTTCAATTATGTAATTTACCACAGAGAACACACAGCTGAAACCAGGAAGCTGGAAAAACCCTCTGTAACTCCTAATCCTCTGAGTCATCTACCCTGTAAAAATCATATATACCAATGACTACAAACTTTTTTTAACACCTTCTAGAACCTTATAGGTGTTGGATTTAACCTGGAACTTCAGCCTGTATGTTTGGGCTGTCTCAGCTAGTGCAACAACTTAAATGTCAATCGTAGGGCTGGAAAATTTATCAAAATTTAGATTAAATCACAGTACGTCCTACTGCAATTTTCAAATTTCAGAGCGTGCAATATTTCTTAGACCTGAAATTTGTTTCAAAATGCCAGTTTAATTCATTTTTGCAATGTTGTAAACATTTAAGTGTCAGTTGTTTCTAGAAAAACTATTAAAAAAAAATCATACTTTCCATTTGTTGTATGTCTATTAAAAATGAGACAAAAATAAAAATGATGGCATAAAATCATCATTCTCTTCAATAAACTGATTCATAGCAAATTTGCAATAAGTCAAAATAATTGCAATTAATATTTTTCAAAATTGTTCAGTCTAAGTTTAGTCTACCAGATTATGGTTTCTTTATAATATAGAATGATTTATTGTCTGTTTGTTGCAAAATGCAGATCAAATTGCAATTGCAATGTTGAGGGGGAAAAAACTGCATTTAGATTATTTTCCCAAACTGCTCAGTGCTAGTTAATAATGCATAAGCTCCACCAAAAGTGTGAATTTTTGCTCAAACTAGGCTATATTTGAACTTACACAGAGCTGGAGCAACCCAGTACTGAACTATTACTGCTGGTATCCCATCTGACATCACGGGTCATGGAGATCAAATGACTGCAAACAACCATAGTTCACATGACAGTATTATTCCCCTCTTTGTCCCACATGTACCTTATTCTAATCTCATGAAAAGTGATCTCCTTGGTTCATTTTTAAATCCTATAAGAAGTTGTTTTACACCCTCCTGGCTCATCTGTCCCTCATCATGCACAAACATACAATCAGAGTCAGGTTCATGGCTATTTGTGTTTACACAAGGACTCTGTTTTTATTTTTTGGTGACTGAAAAAAACCACAACAAGCATAGCCAGCAGCTGTTGGAATCACTTCATCTCATAAGTCAATTTACTGAGCAAAGTCTTCAAATCCTTTAATTTCAGTTTCTCAGGTCAGAAGATTTATTACTTATTGGTTTGTCATTTTTAGTCTAACATCTTTGTGGTTTTTTTAACTGCTTGTGGGACAAATTAAACTTTTAAGACATCTGAGATTTCTTTAAATATTAATGAAATTACACTCCAGTGCTTGTTTGACATATTACAGAGCTACCAGTGAATGGAGTCTATCATCAGTCTGATACGGGTTTATTTATGATCTTGGATGCCGATAAAAACCTTCTTTAATTTACTCAATTTTTCATGTGTTAAATCTTAACTGTGCCTGTCTGAAGGTCTTATTTTGTCTTTGGGTCACACATAATATACATAGGGATGAATGTTGTTGTTTTTAAGATATTAGCTTAAAAAAATTTAATATTGGTATCAGCAGAAATGTCTATTTCTGCAGATATTTTGTGCCAATATATCAGCTGTATATCTAGGCAGTATAAATCATATGATGGCCTTAAATATCAGCAAAATATATAACTGTACAATCAGGTACAGGTGGTTTCCCAGGGTGCCAAACACCCAAAGGGGGCCAACTGTGAGCCCTGAACATTTTGAACGAAACCTCAAAGGTAAAACAACTTCCTGACTGTCTACTTCTCTGGTCCTCTCTCCGCCTGACTCATCTTCTCTTTGCACTGGAGATCCTTGGTGTTCTTTACACTGAAAAATGTGAATAAATAGTGGTAGTGAAGAAAAAATTAGTTTGAAAATAACAACATATCTGATACTGGCAAAAATCCAATATTGTGCATCCCTAATGCTAGGATAAATGATATTTGAAAATACCCAAGACTCAGTCCAACTCTTCTTTAAACCTTTCTTTAAAAAGTGCACACTAGAAAACAGAAATGTGAACCCAAAACACAAGATTTATGGCAAGAAACTGTCAAAGAAAAACTGCAAGAATAAAAACGTGACAAGACACTGAGAGGAAAACTGTGGTCATTCTGTCAGTGTTTAACATGGGCCAGAGACACATTTATCTTGTTTGTACAAGTATTTATGAGCACATTAGTGCATCATTCTTTTTGTTTGATCATCGGCTTATTTGGTAAGTGTTTTTAATCTTCTGTAAAGCATGCAACATACAAAAAAACAGTGAAAGCTCAGACTGTAGAAAGAATTGGACAAACCCTGTGTGACGTCAGTCGTCTGCTTACAATTGGCAGACTCAAACAGCTCTTGAAGCCGATCCGCGGCTGCTTCCATATTAGAAAGCAGTAGTAGTAGTAGTAAAAATGGCTTTTTAACAGGTGTTCACACAGGACTTCCAGTGTTCCTGCAGCCAGCCTCAAGTGGACACTCGCCATATTGCAATTTTTGCACTTCCTCATTGGCTTCTTTTTTCAGGACCCGAGGTTGACGCTTGATTCAGATTCTACACTTTGCTAATGTTTCACTATGTGGCTATAGATAACATTAACCCTTTAAACCCCAATGGCCCACCTGCAGGCTGACAGATTTTTACTTTCCTATTCAGTTATTTACAAAATGACTGCTCATAGGTGAATACACGAACAGAACGTTCTGATTGTTGGGATTCTGACCAGTCCAAGATAAAACAAACACAGCAGCCACAATAAATGCATTAAAGTGACACAGCACTCCATTAGAAGCTCTCCTGTGCTCCCCTGACCAGACTATTCCATCAGAAACAGTCCTACTGCATCAGAAATAGTCCCCACAATCTATATCCAGTCAAATCTTTTGTCCAAAAACAGAATTAGATCCATAAAGATCCATGGACTGGTTTTATATAATTTCAGATTTGACATTGTTGTTCTAAATAGTCCTCTGTATTTGCTGTAACTATGTCTTTTCCAGGCAATCACCAGAAATGCTGCATAGAAAAAGAATTATTCAAATGATTTCAACCAGGAAAACCTCACTGAGATCAAGAATCTCATTTATGAAGGTGTCCTGGTCAAGGCAGGAAAGCAGGCAGCATCACAGTCAACAGAGAATTGAAATATAACAGTTGAAAACACACATCAACCAATCCTGAGTCACAGAGCTCCAGGGGTCAAAACATCTGCAGTCTGAAGCATCATCCTCCAGTGCCTTTAATCTACTTTTTAAAGATTTAAAGAGACTAACTCCCTAGGACATGGTGTCTCCTGTAGAACGTTCCAGTCTGCAGCAGCAGTGTACCTCAAACTCCGTTTACCCATGACAAGACAGACTTTGGGTACAGAGAGCAAAAGTAAGTCTTTGACTGAGTCACAGAGCAAAGACTGAAACTTCCAGAACTTCCAGATGGAGTCTGATTAAGTATAGCCTTATAAATAAGGACATGCAAATGATTTATCCTCTGCGCTTTGATAACGAGGGCCACTGGACTTGATCATACAGAGTTCAAAGATGAGTTAAGGACTCAAGATTAGCAATGAACCTCTGCACCCCATGGTATACAGCAGTGATCATCAACTGCTGGCCCTGGGGCCACATCAGGCACCCCCACAGCTCCCATCCGGCCCCCAGAGGATTATTAAATCAAAACCATGAGAAGGAAAACTATGGATTTGAAAACTTATCAGTCTAATCTTGATTAAAACCGTGTTTTTTCTCATCAAATTTCCACAGAAGACTCTTTGAGAGAGCAATTTTCCTGATCTGAAGATCTATGTCCCGCATATGTTTCTGGCCAATCACGACACAGGACACTAGAATTAACTCAGTCATAGACATCAAGAGGACTCCAGAAATATGTGGCCAAAATATTTCAATCGCCCCCTTGTGGCTGGCTGTGGTATAGGTGATAGGTTGAGATCACTGTCAAAGCCAGAAGTTCCATTATTTTGGATGGAAAAAAACAATTTTTTACAAGAATATGTTATCTACACCAAATAGATTTTCTATTTATCTTTGTTTATTGAACCTTTCTATAAAAAGTAATTATTTTAGTATTCAACAGTATTTTGAAAGTTTATTTCAATGTCCAGCCCCTACAGCATCTGTCAAGAAAAAAAGCTGACCCTTGTGCAAATGGACTTGATGACCCCGGTATACAGTAGGGCTGAACGATTCACAAAAATAATCTAATTACAAATATTGGGATTAGGATTTAATGTGTGATTATTATTAGGTTCCTCATCTTATGTATTTTTCAACAAATACAAGCAATAAATCACCCGATATGTAACCAACATTCAGTAACATGAATGCAGAGAGAAGGCTCTGCTCTAAAAATGCTCCCTGGATTAGTCAGCTGCATGCTTTGTCTTTCCAGAGAGCACATTGCTAGAATCCACCATATGGATAGACACATTCATGACAATGTGTATTCAAATTCTGAAATTATTTCAGAAGCAATTAATCCATAATAGTATGAATCTGAGTATGAGGGTGCAACAAGCATTAAGGTGTAAGGGAGGAGGCTGGGGTGGAGGAGGTTAAGCTTTTGCAGCAGCAGCAGCAGCGTGATGCATCAGCATTAATGCAAGCAGGGATTAGTGAGAACTAAGTCATATCTAAAAACACCACTGTGTTCTCAGTAGGGCTTAACGATATGCAAAAATAAACTAATTGCGATTTTTCCCCTAATGTTGTGATTGCCATTTAATATGTGATTATTCTTCGGTTAATCTTATGAAATATAAGACCATGTGTATTGAAAACAATGAAATTGTTTCAGAATCTGAGTGTGAATATGAGAGTGCAACAAGCTTTAAGCTATAAAGGAGGAGGAGGTGGGGGAGGTGAGGCTGGGCTATGACTTTCGTGAAGTAACGCTAGGCTTCATCAGTTTTAGATAGAATGAGCTAACTACTTTTGCTTGTATTGTAATTGTGATGTCATTTGCTTTGTTTAAGGGCATTACCATTTTTACGTCACTCATTTTGATTCAGAAAAACATACATAAAACACAAAAAGGAGGACTTTTGTAAACCATAATAAAAAAATTGACACTTGAATGTTTGCACAATGTGCATAAAATCTCTAGCATTGCAAAAAAAACTGATTTATTAAACTGGTATTTTGACACATTTCAAGTTAAAGAAATATTGCAACTTCTGAGATTTAAAAATTGCAGTAGGCCATATTGCACTTTAATCTAATTTGAGATTAATTGCCCAGCCCTAGTTTTCAGTTTGATTAAGAAAAACATGCATAAAAACTGAAAAAGAGGATGTTTTCATACCATTCTGAAAAGATGACATTTGAATGTTTGCATAATGTGAACAAAATTTTGCATTAAACACACTTCAAGTTAAAGAAATATTGCACATTCTGCGATTTGTAAATTGTAGCAGGCGATACTGCAATTTAATCTAATTTGACAGCCTTACAGTATGTAAAGATTTCAGGCATCGAGAAGATGCATGCATTTATATATATAAAAAACACACACAAATAAAAGGTATGAAATCCTCTTTTTCTGTTCTTTTGCTTTCAACTTTGAGCCTGAGCTAGCTAAGGCTTCATGCCTTGGTTGTAGGGCTAAATGATTTGTGAAAATAATCTAATTGTGATTTTTCCTCCAATATTGCAAGTGTGATTTAATATGTGGTTATTTTAAGGTTCGTAATCTTATGCATTGTTCAGCAAACACAAGCAATAAGTCATTCTAAATTATAACCAGCACAATATTAGATCAATTAAACTGGGCATGAAAGACCTTAAAGAATTCTAAATGTGATCTGGCTCATATTGCAAATTTGATATCAACTGCTATACTGAAAGGAATGATACTTTTTTTCATTTTATTCTAATATTGTTTAAGAAAATCACATACACAAACAGCAAAAGTAGGATTTTTGTAAACTATTCCAATAAAAGACACTTGAATGTATGCATAATCTGTGGAGCAGAAAATGGTATTTTTGACACATTTCAGGTAAAAAAAAAATATTGCACTGTCTGCGATTTGAAAATTGCAGCAAGTCATATTGCAATTTAATCTAATTTGCAATTAATTTCCCAGCCCTGTTTGGTTGAGTTGAGTTTTACAGCTAATACTGTTCAGCTTCAGTCATCGACAGGCCTCTGTTTCACTAAATGAATTCACACAAGATAAAAAATAAATGTGTTTTTTGCTGTATTACTCAACACCAGTAGCAGCTACAGTGAGTTACAGTTTGGGAAAAAACCTCAGCGTGTTACCTTTCTAGAGACACCTTCTTTGTGCTTTTACTCATAATGGTTCAAACACAGCTTTCATTTTAATGTAGGTATTCATGGAAAGGCGTTTTGGGCTTATTTTACCCAGAATTCTAAAAACTGAAGCTCTAATAAACTTCAAAATGGTTTGAATTTAAACATTTAATTGATGATTGAGCCAATTAAAAGGGCAAAAACAGTTTAAAACACTGCATAGCTGCTCATAGTTTATTGTTTTACAACGTCTCATGACTGTAGTATAAAAAAACTCAACCACACATGCTAATTTATTGTGGTCAAGCACATTACCATCACTATTTATAGCCTCAGAAAACTCCACAGAGGTGAGTCAACACAATGTCAACAGAAGATGAACTGCACATCCTCCATAATGACTGGATTTATGACAGCACTGCTGTACAGGATTTCATTCAACTGTACAGGTAGCACCTGTGCTACTATAAAATGTTAACCGGCAAAGCTTATCTTGTTCCTAGGCTATGTGTGGAATCAGACAGCCAGTTTATACTTTTTCATTCTGACAAATGCAAGGTTTATCCAAGGAGAGGAGGAATAATAACTTTTAGACTGTCTTAAACGAAGTCTAACACCGCCTTTTCTGAGACATAAATCTGTTGCATTACAGCATGTCATCATTTCTCAGAAAGGGCATGATCTAACTGACAGTGATGAGGATGTTCAGGCTATAATGAGCTCCAGACTTTGGAGACAGTGCAGCATGCTAATCAACATGAGGAGGAACAACAAAAGCTCACAAACACACTCATTTTCTCAAACTGCGCACTTTTTAAAGTTACAATACATCTAACAATTAAATTATGTAAGAGGGAGAAGTGTTTCACTCACCTTTCCGTGTGAATATGAACTCGTTCGTCAAGTAAATCCAGATCCTCGTCGAGTAAAGGAACAAAGTAGTGCCGTACCTGTAGCCACCTCCACGAGGACTTTTATCTCCGAGTTTTAAAAAAATCGACTAATTTAAAAACAATTTTCGGAGTCTCTTCTGCTTCTACCACAGCTCCATTCCAGGCATTTCTCTCCCTTCCAAAACAGCCAAACTTTGGGTAAAAGTGTCCGTCACCTGTATTTGTACTTTCTGCGCTTTTCCGGTACTTTAGGGCGGTTGTTACCTGCGCGCAGTAATCCCAGCACGGGTAGAAAGGGTGCGGCACGGCTCCTCCACTGCTGCTGGTGCTGCTGCTGCTGCTCTGTGACAAAGGAGCGGGTTGGAGATCTTTGGTATGCTGCTTCTGCCAACCTGTGCGCGGCGTACCGCCCCCGTCTGCCCCCCCTAGCTGAGGAGGAGGATTACAGCCAATGAGAGTGGAGCTGAGGATGACTGACACAGCACGGAGGGGGGTTATTCTGGAGGATTTTGACAAAGGTGGGAGGTAAATAATTTATGACCAAGGTTAGCTGGAGGTCAGCGCAGTGTTTCCCAGTCTGTGGTGGTTGGTAAGTACAGCAATATTATTCATTCATTCATTCTGATTCATTTTCATTCATAATTTGAATTAAATAATGGAAAATACCAACTCATGAGCTTTAAATGGTTCATTTTAATAAAAGAAGGTGGGGAAGCCACCCAGCTCAAATGTTTCATTGTGCCAGTAAATATCAGAATAGGGACATTAAAATATTACCAACATTTCTATAGTACAACCACATCAAAATACTGCCCTTTTTGGTTGCCTTGAGTCTATAATTTAAACTGCTCTTAGAATAAACAGTTACAAAAGTAGTAACAGATCCAGCCAGATAGGTGCAGCTCACTGCCAGGATGTCGTTTTTTTTGTTTTTTTTGTTTTTTTTTTTACTTATTATTGCCCGCATCCTGTAGCTGTGTTCAGGTCTGTGCAGCTGACTAGGCAGTAGACCTTTAGTAGTCCCTCTGATAAATCCATAGGCGGAGTTAAGGGGGGCTTAAGGGGCTTAAGCCCTGAATGTTTAGTTGAAAATCCTGAATCTTTCAGGTGGTTCTAAGTATGTTGCTTTTGTGAGTGTTATGATAGATAAATCCAAAAATAAATAAGCTATAAACTATTGGGTCACAAGATGGAAATTAAATTCTTAAAGCCAAACTTAATTTAAAAAATTCCAATCTCTTTAGAATTTGAGAATGTATGCACTCACTGCAGTTTAAAAATAATTTAAAGCATTGTACTAAAAATTACATTTTCAGCATTTTTGTGAATAAATCAACACCTTTAGCCACAATTTACGGTGGCTGAGAGGTCTCACATGAATGCAAATTCAAAACGCTTTGCAAAAAGAAAAAAACACGACATTTGAGAAAAACACAAAAATAAAAGTTCACAACACAAATACAAAAACTTGCTGCAGCGCATGAATACAAACACTCAGCGCCACACATGGATACATAAACTCCTGAATCTGAGATCCGGAAACTCCTGCCTGTGAGCTTGCAGATACATCCTTCTCATGTCCCTGGTAATATGCAAGGACATCCAGAGGACTACCAGGATTGTGTCAACCCTTGCACCCTCAGGTGGGCTTACTTGACATTAAACACCTTACTTTAGCCTCAAGTTTTGACCCAAACGTGCCTAAAAGTTCCGCAGATTGCTGTACATGCATACATTTTTTGCTCCATAAAGAGCGTAACCTCATTATCATAAGAAAGATGGATTAAGATAAAACTTTATTATGCATATCCTTCCATGACTTCTGTTCATAACTACATAAATTATATGAAACGAACGGTAGGTATGATGAGCTGCTCACTGCAGTCGATGCTGCTTTGTGAGCTGCATATAGCTGCATACATATAGGGGTCTGCAGCTGTCTGTACAATATTTAAACATGAATGCATCTGTGTAAAGTTCACTCAGTCTTTTAATGATTATGCCCATAGTATTACATTCTTACCAGTAAATCTTAGAGTTGTAAAGGCTTGAATCTATGAAGATTAACGTCCTGAGACCCTGCATGCACATATGAAGACACTGTCACATTTTGGTTTCCTTAAAAATTGGAATAAATTCTGCTATTAGAATTTCTGAGATGCTTTGCTTTGGATGCCTACAGAATTCCTTTTCCTTTTAAGGAATTTTCAAAGTTTGAACGAAAATTTGGGTAGGACATTTCCTTTGGAATTTTCCTGGAAATTTTAGGGACTTTGTTTAGATGTTTGGGAGATTTTTTTTGGAGAATTTTCCTTGGGGTTCTTACAAATGTTTTACTTTTTGTTCATTTTAGGACAATTTCAAAGTTTGGGAAATTTAATTGGAAATTTGGGTTGTGAATTTCCTTCTAAATTTTTCAGAAATTTCATGGAATTTTTAGGGAATTTGTTTGGATGTTTCAGATGTTTTTTTTTTGGGGGGGGGGGGGGTTCCTTTGAATTAATTTGTAAATTTGGGGAAATGTGCTTAACATTTTTTAATTGGAATTTGCTTTGTTATTTGGAGCAATAATCAGTGAAGCTGAATGTTGTAAGCCTGTTGTCCTCATACGCAGACACCATATTTGGAGGAAAACTACTTCCTGTTTAAAGACAGGACTTATGTTTACTTATCAGGTCCTGATCCTAAATGAGTGGGAGAAACTAAAAATTCAGTACAAACAGAAGGTCGGGTCTCAGTTAAAAAGAAAGAATACATGCCAGAAACAAAGGACTGATAAAAGATGAAAATAGAAATAAAAGCATGTTAAGGTTATACATTTACACGCTGACCTTTGTGTCCTACCGGCCTTGTGGTTAAACACACAACATAAAAATGACTGCAGCGACTCCAGCTGTGGACCTTTGTGTTTGTGTCTCTCCTCCATGTTTCCTGTCTGTCATCTTTCAACTGTCTTCTATTGAATACAGGGGAAATGCCTTAAATACTTTAATCTGCTGCTCCTGCTTTAAACTAATGACTAGAAAGTCCCCAAAGAAGGAAAACAGAGCCCGTACTTCAAAATGTTGGTTTAGCATTCTTATCAACCACTCTACATTAGGGTCTCTTTCCACTGTGAGGGACCACTTGACACTGTATAAATCTCTGCTTTAAAAGCTCCTCTCCAGCAGCTGCCGTTTCTGCTTTTCTTTCGGTGCAAAGCATGTCTAATCAGTTTTCATGCTTTGAATCCCTTCATTTTGCTCTCATTTTATGAAAGAGATCTGTGCAGGTTGTTGTGTGTCTGCAGATCATTGTTATGCTGATAACATTGTTCCTCTGTAACCGAAAAGTGGATAAAACATGGATGTTTGATTGCACAAGTAATATCAGGTTTATGCTTCACATGCAATCACATTTTGTTAAGAGAAAAACGGTGAAAAAGCATGGAAATGTTTGTTGTTTACAATTGTAAACCAAGTATGCAATCCATGCAAAAAAATAGAGGCTGTTGCCTTGTATTCCATGAAAGCATATATTCTCAGTTAGTATGATAAATTGCACTAAAAAATGCAGAATCAACTTTAAAATCTAAAACTTTTGATGAGTTGGTATATCCTCTGTCTTATCTCAACCAAATCATCCTCTTGTACGTTATAATAGGGACAGTGACAGCCACAGAAACAGCACCAGAAACAATGGGCTGTCAGGCTCATCTTTAATTCAGAAGATGGGGGCACGAGGCCTGTGGGCGGCACAGATCAGCAGTGAGAGGGCAGAGTCCAGAGAGGATGTTTTAACATCAAACACATGTCTGAAACAACAATCTGACTTTAAAGCAACACTGACCGACATTTTCCTACTAAATATGACAAGTGTTGCTCTGCTGGAGGATCACTATCCTGCCTTTTTCTGGCTTTGTCCATAAACTTCAAACTCTCTCTGAAGCTCTGATTGAAAAAGCGCCACTATCTAAACCTGTCCTGTCCTGTCCTGTCCCGTCCCATCCAGTCCCGTCCCATCCCATCCCATCCCATCCCATCCCAACCAACCCAACCTACCCTGTCCTGTCCTGTGTGGTCCTGTCGTGTCCTGTCGTGTCCTATCCTAGCCTATCCTATGCCATCCCATCCCATCCTATCCTAACCTACCCTAACCTACCTTTTTGTAGCTCATCCTATCCTGTCCTGTCGTGTCCTGTCCTGTCCTACCCTTTCCTATCCTTTCCTGTCCTATCCTATCCAATCCTATCCTATCCTATCCTGTCCTGTCCTGTCCTGTCCTGTCCTGTCCTATCCTATCCTATCCTGCCCTGTCCTGCCCTATCCTGTCCTGTCCTGTCCTGTCCTATCCTGTACTACCCTATCCTGTCCTTTCCTGTCCTATCCTCTTGTCCTATCCTGTCCTTTCCTGTCCTGTCCTATCTTATAATAATGCATCAAGTCCTACCACAGAAATGGCTTGGCCCTCAAAAGGCCCAGTAAATGAGCCCTCCCAGGATGACATTTAACAGTGTTAAACATTGGATTTGTAATGTCAGCACTCGCCCCCTGGATAATGTTCACTTCATAGGTCTGGATCCAGTCAGCTTTTAAGAGGACTTGTAAAAGAATGTTGCTGGTCTTAGTGTGGCTTTAGACACACCAACATTACCATTCTGTAATGTGTTGTGTCATATCATATCATATAGTACTGTATTGTACCGTATTGTTATGCATTGTACCACACTGCATCATGTCACATCATAAGGCAAGACAATGTAACATGTTTCATTTTATACAGCGCTGCATTGTACCGTATCATACTGTAACATATCATATGGTGTCACTTCACATATCGTACCATATTGTTTTATAGGATCCTAACTTAATCTATCACAGGAAGATGAGAGACACCAGACCAAACAATGCAGATGACCTGAAGGCCACTATCAAAGCAACCTGGGCTTCCATTACACCTGAGCAGTGCCACAGGCTGATCGCCTTCATGCCACGCCGCATTGATGCAGTAATTCATGCAAAAGGATCTTATGTAATATTCTAATTTTCTGAGACATTGGATTTTGGGTTTTCATTATCTGTAAGCCATAATCATCAACATTTCAACAAATAAAGGCTTGAAATATTTCACTCTATGTGTAATGAGTCTATATAATCTATGGGTTTCACTTTCTGAAATGAGTGACATTTTTGAATTTCTCTGAATTTTTTTGAGATGTACCTGTAGTTTCATAAAATATATTAAAAGGTATCATTTGCATCATACCATACTGTTTGTAAGGTATAATTCTTATTATATTGTATAGTGTTATAACATTCATATAGTATCTTTTTGTATCCCATAGCATCAATCGTATTGTATTGTGTCATTAACGTGGTGATGTATCATTTTTGTGGTGTCATGTTGTCCGTATGGTATTGTATTGCATTATAACGTGTCCTGCAATGTACTTTATTGTTCATATAGCGTAATACAGTCACGGATGAAAGTATTGGGACCCCTGGAATTTTTCCAGAAAATAACCATTTTTCCCAGAAATTGTTGCAATTACAAATGTTTTTGGTATACATATGTTTGTTTCCTTTATGTGCATTGGACCTACACAAAAAAGCAGAAGAAAAATTGATAAAAGAATGCAACGCAGGATAGTTGGAATGGTGGACAAACATCCTTAGTCATCTTCCACACAAATTCAGGCTGTCCTGCAGACTCAGTGTCAGCTTGGACCATACGTCATCATCTGAATGAGATGAAGCGCTATGGCAGGAGACTGAGGAGAACCCCACTGTTGACAAAGAGACATAAAAAAAGCCAGACTGGAGTTTGCAAAAATGTACCTGAGTAAGCCTCAATCCTTCTGGGAGAACATTTTGTGGACGGATGAGACTAAGGTAGAGCTTTTTGGAAAAGAACGTCACTCTACTGTTTACAGAAAACGGAATGAGGCCTACAAAGAAAAGAACACAGTACCTACAGTCAAACATGGTGGAGGTTCAAAGATGTTTTGGGGTTATTTTGCTGCCTCTGGCACTGGGTGCCTTGACTGTGGCGCAAGGAATCATGAAATCCGACTATCAAAAGATTTTGGGCCGTAACGTAGGGCCTAGTGTCAGAAATCTGAGTATGTGTAGTACTTAGTTCTGCCTACTCACAGGTAAGTGTTGATTTTTACCACAGACAATGTATACAAAGGTAGGTGTCTCAGTTAAGAGGACGAGAGGCTGGTAACTTCAAATTAAGTTTACATTTATTTACAGTTATAACGTATAAAAGGAAGTCCAACTGGACCAATATGATTAGAGGCAGTCAAACAATAAAAATAAGCACAGCTACCACAGGAATGTGCAAAATTGCTTCTACAATCTCATTTGATGCAATAGTAAAAAAAACTTAGATCTTAATAGTAGATGCTCTTTAATACTTCACACTGTCCCAAAATAAGACCAGACTTGCACGGCAAAATTGGATAAATCACTACAATTAACAAACAGCAAACAAAGGGATCGTGCCGGCAGAGCAACTACACTTCTGGATTTTACTATGACTTGAGGATTGCACTTTGCTTATTAATATTGCACGTAGCCCGTTCAACAATGAACTAATATTAGTAGAGTGGGAAAAGAAACAGCAACAGAAAATAACACCACAGTCCTAAAAGAAAATAAACAATGCATCAAAATACTATATACACGTATGAAAAAATAACGATTCTTTTAAAGAAAGCAACTGGAAACATACCTTGAATTAATACACCAAGCACTTAATTGGCCGTTGACTAGTATTATGGTGAACCCAGCTAAAAACAAACAAAAAAAAAACAAGATTACAACTCTAGCCGCATGATTCAACAGCTTTCTTTTGATTTGATTAAAGCCGATAAACATTTACTGCAATCGACAGATGAAGTTTACCGTTAGTACCCATGGCTACATTAAAACAACTCATCCTATGCAATCATTTACCAGAGAGTGCAACACTGATTTAATAAATCATATCACATGTGAAACAGCCTACCGGTGGTAACGCTTCACAACGACATTGCAGCAGAGTGTCCGTCACTCATTATGTTTTCTGGATACTACAGAATAAATATACTTAATTTAATGAGTTGTCTTACATGAGCTTTTAAATTGTTTGGCCAGAGTTGCAATTAAACTATATAGATTGCTTACTGCCAGCAAATGTTTGTCAAGCATGTGCTCCTCACAGCACTTCCTCCTTTAGTGACCCACAGCAAAGGGAGAGGGAGAGGAAGAGCCCTGTTTACGTCACCCTTATATAGCCTCCTGCAGGGAAACAGCGACACCACATTACATATGTGTCAGAGGTCATGGGTGTTCCAGCAGGACAATGACCCCAAACATACATCAAAAAGCACCAAGAAATGGTTGGAGACAAAGCTCTGGAGAGTTCTGAAGTGGCCAGCAATGAGTCCAAAGCTAAATCCCATTGAACACCTATGGAAAGATCTCAAAATAACTGTTGCAAAAAGGCACCCTTTAAATCTGAGAGACCCGGAGCAGTTTGCAAAAGAAGAGTGGTCCATAATTCCACTTGAGAGGTGTAAGAAGCTTGTTGATGGTTATAGGAAGAGATTGGTTTCAGTTATTTTTTCCCAAGGGTGTGCAACCAAATATTAAGTTGAGGGTGCCAATAATTTTGTCAGTTTTGGCTTTTTTTCTTCTGCCTTTTTTTTGTTGTTCCACTGTGCATAAATAAAATAAATGTGTATACCAAAAACATTTGTCATTGCAACAATTTCTGGGAGAAATGGTGTATTTTCTAAAAAGATTCCAGGGGTGCCAATACTTTCTTCCATGACTGTACCATTGGTAAAGTACCATAGCATTTGCATCATATTATATCATTTGTATTGTAACGTTTGTATCGTATAGTGCCATATAGTTTGTATAGTTTTGTATCATGACGTATGAATCATATTGTATCATATCATTCATGAAATGTTGTATTGTTCACAAAGTATCATATTGTTTTGTTCATTTCAAATCATTCATATTGTATTGTGTGGTATCATTAGTAAAGTATCGTATCGTTAATATAGTAATGTATCAAATAGTATCGTAACCACATTAGTAGGTTCAGCTTCATTTATTTGTTAATTTATTCATTCATTCACTGACTCATTTATTCTACCTATTGTGTTTCTTAAATTTTGTCGGTGCAGTTAAAGTGTATTAAGAACCATTTATTTTGTCTTGCTTGAGTTTACCGTTGTTTGTATTAATTTTGTTGTCTTCTCTGTTGATGTATGATATAATGCCAAAGTTGATACTTGCTATGACTGTATGTCAGAGACAAGATGCCTCGGTCTCTGGTCATAACCAGGATGAACCATACAGGTGAGCTATTTATTCTTCAGCCCACTGCAGTAAAGTTAATGGTACTTCAGAGGGTCATTGAAAAAGCAAACACAAAATGAGTGTAGAAAAGAGGGCAGAAGATAAAGGAGGAAATGACAGGAAGATGGCAGGAGATGACACAGATGGAGCAGGAGTGAAGAGACGGGGTGAGGGAAAAGCGGACACACTTTCCTGTTTACACAACGGTGGAGCATGTTGATGTTAGCGTGTGAGAGAAGTGACAGGCGTGTTTGTCCAACATGAACAATCTGCTTTCCTTCTATGCATGTTTGCGTGTCTCGGTGTGTTCCAGCGGTCAGAGTTTCCAGTCTGCTGTATCGGGCCTCTCCAATCTCTTGTTCTCTCAGCGTCACCAACAGCTGAGCCTGCTGTTGCCATGGAGACAAGGATGCTGATTGCCCTCCATGCCTTGCACACCTGTTTTTTCAGTGTACATGTCCAAACGCTTCCTTCATTTTAGGATGTAATACCTTCCAGACCTGGGTTAGCAGCAGGCCAAAGACAAATGCTATTAAATTACAATGTTTGAAATGTTCTCTTATTGCACCGTGAATCACATCTGATGTCAGTTTTCTTTATGAGAGTTAACATTAAACAGTGGCAGGGGAGCAGGATTTGTTTACCTATCCATCAGTATGATCCATTCAGAGCTGACACGTGTGAACCAAATAATTGTGTCCATATGCTTTAAACTGAAGATGCAGTAAAAACTAATTGCAAAACTTTAAACTGTGAAACAAAAGAATCATTTAAACTGAAAGTGCAGCAGTCAGTGGTTGTGTTTGTGGTTATGCTCCATTTCATACATTTTCACTTCTGCTCAACAGGAAGTGTGCCAGACAGCAGCAGTTTTTAATGTCAGCATTCAGCTGAAAATGTAAAGACCAAAAAGACAATGGTTAGTGCAGAGTATTTGGGGTGCTACACTTACAACAGCAAACCCAAAAAAGTTGTGACACTTTAAAAAGTGTAAATAAAAATAGAATGCAAGGATTTGCAAATCTCATAAACCCATATTTTATTTACAGTAGAACATAACATATCAGATGTTGAAACTGATATGAAAAATATTAGCTTATTTTGAATTTGATGGCAGCAACAAAAAGTAGGGACGTGGAAACAAAAGGCTGGAAAAGTAAGTGGTACTAATAAAAAAACAGCTTGAGCATTTTGCAACTAATTAGGATAACTGACAACAGTTCAGTCACATAACTGGGTATAAAAGGAGCATTTAGAGAGGCAGAGTCTCTTAGAAATAAAGATGGGCAGAGGTTCAACAATCAGAAAAACAGCAACTAAAGGCCGGCTGAGACTACATGAAATCAGCCAGATTTAAGCCTGACTGCAACGGACAGCTCCTCGTCAAAACTCCAGCCTGATTTAGAGTGTCGGGAATGACAAACGACATTGTAGTATGACATACTTAACAACGCGTCCAAGACGCCTAAGACCACGATTCTACAAGACTAACATGTCAGAATTTTTACATCATCGTCTAGTTTAAGACCCTGACCCGACGCTAACGACATGTACCCTGACGTCTACCAGTAGGAGGGCATTTGCTCCTTATCTTTGCATCATCATTTACAAGATTTACCACTTTTTATCCCCTTTTACTTCCTAAAACTAATGTGTACATTTTGTTTTATTTAATTTATGTTACTACATGCATACCTTAAGTTCTATCCGAAGGAGAGCCAGTTCATATTGTCCTTCTCTTGTTACTTCTAAAACTGATGATGAGGTCACTTCCACTGCCTTCTTCTGTTAGCTCCGGTATTCTTGGCCACTTTTGAGGGTGTCGACCATCTTTACCCAAGGGACCTCCAGTCTATACTTGAGGCAGATATTTCTGTATACCACACCAACCACTCTGTTACATTTAGATTCACATCATTGTTTCCTTTTCATGCGTTATGAAGACCCTCTATTTTTGGTTGCCATATTTTAAATGCCATCTTCATTCTCTTCATTTTTGATGGAGATCAGACAGAGATGTAGATTTTAGAGAGGCCTTCAGCCATCTAGTAAATATGCATCCAACACATCCTTATATGCAGAACTCTGGCCTGAATATAATCAAAATGATCATTTAGTCAGCATGACAGAGCACAAGGAGCTGCAGCTTTGAGCTTCCAAAGTCACAGGTCATTGTTGTTCTCACGACTTGTGAAATATTGAATGTTAAAACAAAATGCATGGCTTTTAGAAAACTCTCCCCATCCCTACAGAAAAGATTGTGTTCCAAGCTGTTAAATTGTTTATTTTTACTGCAAAAGTGAGCATTTTAATGTGGGCTCTAACTGAGGTCTCTTTATTTTTTCTGCACTTTGCCTTCATTTCTCAACACTGGAGCAAGTCTACCCACAGAAGTGGCTGGGCCCCTGACAAACCAAGAGAATGGGTCCTGTTGTGATGTATTGACAGTTTCAATGTATGTGTGTTGGATCAGTAACATTGGGGCTAGTATCCTGAATTACAGTTACCCTATTTTTGGAGTTGTCTCGAGCTTTAATTGGGTTCTGATGTTAAAATTTCTCTTTGTACCACTTGGCAAGTGGCTAAATAAAATAATAAACTTGCCAACTTGCCACTTTTCAACTGCTTTTACCCTCTTATTTCTGCATGTTCGGCACTTTATTTGGCAATTTTTCATCAATTTTGCACACTTTTTACCCATTTTATCTTCTTTTGACCCATTAAAATGCATTTCAGTATATTTTTCAACCATTTTTACCACTTTAACCCTTTTTCAAAACACTTTGTACAACTTTTCCTGCCTGTTTATGCCACTTTTGACCTATTTTGACTCTTTTAACACATTTTTGCTACTTTCCCATTCAATGCAATTTCTGCCAATTTAGTCACTTTTAAGCCATTTTGACATTCTTAAAACCCCTTGCACTACTTTTCTGCTTGCTTTCTGCCCTGTTTACCCATTTTTGCCCCTTACCACCTCTTGATACCCATTTTTTCCACTTTTTCAACACCTTCAACAACTTTTTCTGCCTGTTTTTGCCTGTTAATGCATTTTTTCCACTTTTCATGCCTATTGTTGCCAATTTTAACTGCATTTCACTATTTTTACACCAATTTTTGCCACTTTAAACCATTTGCACCACTTTTAACCAATTTTGCCACTTTTAACCAACTATTGCCACTTTCTACCTATTTTTTGCCATTTTTGCCATCCATAATCCAATCAACAAATGTTTCTTATTTTCCTTTTTTTTTTTTTTACAAGCAAAAGACCACTACAATCACTTAGACCACTTCTGTTGTAGAATGACAGGCACTCTTTGACCCGCCCCCTGTCAACCTGTGAACTCGCACTCAGTTGTGGATTCCCGTAAGACATTGCTAAACCACAAACCAGATCTGTCACAACAGCAGGATTTCACAATAGAAGATGGGTGCTGAAGTGGCCTGCATGCAGTGCAGACCTTTCACCAATAGAAAACATTTTTAATTGGCAAGAATGGGACAACATTCCTCAACCAAAACTCCAGCATCTTTGTTTCAACATCTGATGTGTTATTTATGTTCTATTGTGAATAGAATATGTGTTTGTGATTTGGGTTTTTACCTACATTTTACACTGTGTCCCAACTTTTTTGGAATTAAGGTTGTATATTGGCATTAAAGACAAATCTTCAATGACAAGTTTTTTCACTCATAGGTTCCTGACCCCTCCTGCTATCCTTTTTGGTATTTCCTCAACACAAACAGTAAATTGCATATCCTGGTGCTGTTTCTGCAATCAGTGGGTCACCAAGTAGTAATAAAACAACAATGCACGGCCAACAGGCTATGCTCTAATAAGTGTGCTGCATTTTGAAAGCAGACAAAAGGAAGAGGAAGCAGAGAAAGAAGGAAAAGGAAATGCTGCGTGCATCCTAACACAACGGAGGAAGAGCTGCAGTGATTTAGTGAGGAGGGCGTGAACGTTTTCACCAGAGTGCGGTTAAACTGCAGACACTGAGCGGGAAAACTCAGCCAACATCCTCACAACAGCCAGATCCCCTCCCACAGGCCGCCATGTGCACCATAAAACACAGATCCAGAACATGAGGGAGAGTTGCGTGTGAGCAGCAGAGTGTGTCAGCAAGCGTGCAGCAGTTTGGTGTTTGTCAGAACCATGTGGGGTCTTGTGCAACGCGTTTGAGTCTGGATTGTGGCTCTAAGTGTTTGCGTGTGCATAAATCCCATGTGGAGCTGTTTACTGTCATCTGGCCTTAATTTTTTTCGGAGGGAGCCTTGATGTCCCAATGATTGCCTTCATCACTGATTTCCACCCCCGACCGCTCTTAATGCCATTAACAGGAAAGCTGCAGCAGCTCTTAGTCTATGTACACGAGGAGGGGAAACCGTGCATGAGCAGAACAAGCTGCTGGCATCTGTGTTTTTAAATCTCCTTCATCCCCCCATCACTGACATGCACACATTTTTCTGACATCACACTTCCCAAGAAAAGTATCTGAGTAGAAGCAGCCTTTCCTGAAGTCATGCCTGTTAGACTTAAGAGACAACATGGATTTTTGGTGTAGCCCAGACAATGTGCAGTAATGTAAACATAAAATAGCTGAAAATTGGATTTATTTCACAGCTATTGATTCATTTATGTGGAAAAAGCCATATAAAGTGCAGCTCTGGAAAAGTACTTGATCCATGAAATGTGATCAGGGCAACTCTTAGTGACGAATCCACAAAGAATCATCCAAACGTGGAGTTCCCCTCAACTCCACCAGAACACATCAGTGTCATTCAGATCGTAGATCTGTTTTAACAACCGGCAATTTTGTGTATTGTTTAACAGCATATCCAGGAACAACAACGAAGTGTTTGTGTGAGCACAGCTCAGATACATCCTGTGTATTCCCCTCATAGCAACAAACAGCAACAGTGTTAATGTCTCTACTCACCATCCATGGCCTTAACCCGAACTTTTGACTGTGTTAATACTAGAATATCTAGGCTTGACATCAGTATCAGATATTTGCATAAAAAGTTCATTACTGGTACCAGCAGATATGAAAATTTCAGCTGATATATAACCACAAATAAGTCTATTTTTAAGCAGGACCAACAGGCTTGAATCAGCTGAAGTTCTTTTCTTTGTTAACCCTCATAACTTAAACTTTAAAGTGTGTTTTTAAGGACTTAACTTTTAGGTCTGAACTACATTTTTACCATCTGACATTCCAGTTGGACTGCTTTACAAATCTGTGGAACAGAAAATGTCTCACTTCAATCTGAACAGCCATCCATTGTGTATTTTGGGGAGGTAAATTTTAAATCCTCATTCTTGACAGGCCAATCGGAACGACGAAACATATGATAAAGAGGGCATACACAGCTCCAGAGTAAACTCGATGCAGTGTTGTTGTTTACTATCAGTGGAACCTCCCAGCTCCAACAGCCAATCACAGCTTTCTCTCTCAACACAGCAGCCCATTTAAATATGATGTATTTCTCACTGATCCCCTGCTTGCATTGATTAATTCACCTCCTCCACCCCAGCCTCCTCCTTCATAGCATAAAGCGTGTTGCAGCCTCATATTGAGATTCATGCTACTATGGATTAATTGCTTTTGAGCTAACTTTATTGTATTCAGTATGCATTGTCATCGGTGTATCCATATGGGGATTTCGAGCAATGCACTTCCCGCAAAGTCAAGCAGCTTGACAAACTCAGGGAGCATCTTTTATGCAGCGCCTTCTCCGCCAAGTAAAACTGTACTTCCATTTTGCAATAAAATGGTTAAAGTGCATGACAAGAGTGTTCTTGACTGAAATCAAACTTGCTGAAGAAGATTAGAAGAAGAGCAAAAAATGTTGTTTTTATTCAGCCAAGAAAAGCTTTCAGTGCAGTTCTTTGCTCATCTTTTGGTAAAGTCGGTTGTCCAGTTCTGATTAAAACTGCAGCTGTAGCTACATCCAAACAACTCGCTCCACTGGCAACCATTGTATACTGGCTTGTAGGTCAACTAAACCCCCCCTGAAATAACCACAAATTCATGCCACACCCTGTAGGTAGAAGAGCAAAAACATCTTCCCTGCCAACAAAAGCTTTCACTGTGGTTCTTTGCTTTTCTTGTTGAAAGATGCCCAGTTCTGCAATACTACAGCTAGATCCAAGCAAATCACTACATCGGTTGCCATTGTTTACAGCAGTGGATTTCAACCTTTTTTGCCCAAGGCACACCTCAGATCCAGCCAAAATCTCAAGGCACACCCTATTCATACCCATACAAGATAGCGTTTTAAACATTACAGTTACTTAATTTGTTCTCGGATGATGCTGACTGGTCCGTCCGATCTTAAACCTGGCAAAATCTGTCCAGATTTGAGCTTTGCAAAATGGATCTGCCTCATGACAGACATGAATCTGGCCTATCCATTTGCTTTGCTAAGTTACATTCATATTAGGGCTGTCATAATCAAGTTAATTGCGATTAACTAAGGTCCAAAATTAGGTCACTATTTTTTTTTCGCAGTGAATCACATGCTTTACTATCACTTTCAACACATTTTGTTTAGGGCACATCAGCCACTCCCTACAGACAGTAGTCACGTTTACATGGACACTTATTCCAATCTGATTGAAATCAACCTGAATAAATGTTTTGGGTCAACCATTTACATTGTGTGTGATCTATCCGATCGGGTGTTTATATGTGCCACTGCGTCAACAGTTACCACTAGCAACCATAAATCATGTGATACACAGGTCACATGATATATGGTTGTTATTGGTTTCCAGTGGTATATAGCCCCACTGCTTCATTATTTCTCTGTCCCCCATTGAGGCCAACATCCCCCTGGGTCTTGGCTTCTCCACTACCGGCGTTTGAGTCTAGTGCCTCATTTCTCCTGGCGAGGATGGCTCCCGACAATACGTCACCACGCAGTTACATCAAGATGAAGAGCATGTGCAGAAAGAACGTGTCAGATCAATCGGGTGAAGGTGTTTACATGGAAGAATTTCCACTCTGATCGGGTCGTGAAAAGGTGTAGACTATCCCTCTGCAACTGATTATAATTTTAATCGGATGGGGCTTGATTGGGTTGATCCCTTCAAGCCCCTACCAGAAAATAATATTGTCATATTGTCGCCAAAAAACCAACATCTATTTAATTGTTTCACTGACAAAACCCTGAGGAAGCTGCTCTTCACAGGTTTTTCTTACCAAAAGACTGTTGTATAAACTGTTCATTACGTGCTCTAACATGATTTACTTAATATTTGCGAATCTAATTTTGACAACCTCGGAGCAAAAACTAAACCTCGCACCCCTCCTAAAATCTTAGGCGCCCCCTAGGGGGTCCCGGACCCCAGGTTGGGAACCACTGATGTAAAAGAAGTCCACCACTACTCCTCAATGTCTCATTTCACCTTAAAAAACTCACAGACAGCTCAGTGGACATGTCAGAAGTCATCTGGACCCTTTTAAATGTTCTCTTATTTCATTTTCAGTCCACCACAAAATCCTTTTTCTATGGTTAAGTGCAATTCTAAAATACTATGAAAAGGGTGTGATTAACTACAGAAAGTTTGTAATTAATTGTAATTTTTAAAAAAGTATCTTTTGACAGCCCTGTTATGTGTTGGCATTGATATCAGTATCAGATATAAAGGATGAGGAAATGTTGGCATTGTGAATGTTTGTAAGATATCAAATTGTGCATCCCAAATTATTACTGTTATAACAAGTTTTTATGTGCTTTCACCGAGCTTGTACTTTGTGTAATATACGTCGACCTTGGCCCTGCACTGCTCCAGCCTCCTAATGGCTACCAAGCAAATGCCCCATCTCTCCAGGTATCCTCCCAGCTGACCAACTCCGAAATGCACTCGGCCATCCCCGAGTCCTGGTCCAACCCACCAGGTCCCAGGCAGACACTATGCTGAGAGCTGGGCCTGGCTCAGGCTCAGATCCCTGTAGAAGCACAACTGTCCCTCCTGTATCCAGCAGCTGAACCTTCCCATCACACGCTCTGCTGAGCATGTTAGCATTACACACACAGCCTTGCAAAAGATATCTAAAAATGCACCAAAGGGGGGTGACATCACAAAGGAGTGTAGCCAGCATCTTCGGCCATTAATCATCATCCAGGTCTCACAAGAGTAAAGAAAGACCAGGGGGACCAAGCTTTTTGTCTGCAAGCTCTGATTCTATGAACCCATTGCTCGGTGTGCGAGGCCAAGTCTGCGGTGATGTGCTTGTGAGAGTCTCTGGAATCACTGTCAAGCACTTCTGTGACGGTATTGATTTGTTATTGTATAATTTAGGCTCACTATGTTGTTAGGCTTTGCTAGCTGAAGTCTTTGCTTCACTATTTATGGCTTTCATGTGGAGTCACAGTCAGGGAACCTGCTCCTGATGGGCAGGGGCGTAGCTAGGGATTTTAGGCCCCCAGAAAGAATTTACACAGGGTCCCCCTTAACCAGTGAGACAAGCAACATATGTTGAGTCTTTTTTTACAAATATCTATGCATTTTAATGTTTTTTTGAAACATAATGTCCCCATTTGTGAGCAACATTTTTACTATGGTTAAATGAAATTTACTTGCAATATTTTGCAGTGCTGGATGATACCGTTTGGACATTTTTAAGGGAGAAGCAGAATTGTATTGTACTCAGTTTATGCAGATTTCAGTCTGCTGACCAATTCATTTAACAATAATAATAACACATTTTATTTATAATGCACTTTTCATTAAGGAAAATCTCAAAGTCGAGTGATACTCAACCCTGCTCAAGGCAAAGAGCCAAATTGTTAAAAAAATGCATTTGCAAGAGCCACAATCTAAGTGGTGAAAAGTAGCAATTAAGATAGGCTAAAGGTAGCAAAAATGGGCTAAAAGAGGCAAACACTGAGAAAAAAAGTGGCAAAAATGGGAAAAAAAGTGGCATAAAAGTGCAGAAAGTGGCAAAAATGGGTCGGAAGTGACCAAAAACTTAGTTAATGGTGTCAAAAATGGTCCCAAAGTGGCAAAAACGTGGCAAAAAGAGTGAAAAGTGACTTAACTGGGCAAAAATCAGAAAAAAGGCGGGAAAATGGGCAAAAAGTGGCATTTAATATCAAAAGGCAGCTTGAACAGGCAAGAACGTGGCAAAAAAGGCAAAAAGGTGCAAAAAATTGCAAAAAGCAGAATAAAAGTTTTAAAAATGGGCAAGAAGTGACCAAAAAAAGTGGCAAAAATGAGCTTAAAGCAGCAAATGCTGGGAGAAAAATGGCAAAAATGGCCGAAAGTGGCACAAATGGGTGGGAAGTGACCGAAAAAATGAGTTATAAGTGTCAAAAATGGTCCCAAAGTGGCAAAATGTGGCAAAAAAAAAAAGAGTGAAAAGTGACTAAACTGGGCAAAAAACAGAAAATAGGTGGGAAAAATGGGCAAAAAGTGGCATTTAATACCAAAAGGCAGCTTAAATGGACAAGAATGTGGCAAAAAAGGCAAAAAGGGGCAAAAAATTGCAAAAAGCAGGATAAAGGTTTTAAAAAATGGGAAAGAAGTGACCAACAAAAATTGGCAAAAATGGGCTTAAAGCAGCAAATACTTGGAGAAAAATGGCAAAAACAAGGGCAGAAAGTGGCACAAATGGGTGGGAAGTGCCCAAAAAATAAGTTAAAGGTGGCAAAAATGGTCCAGCAGTGGCAAAAACATGGCAAGAAATGAATGAAAAGTGACTTAAATGGGCAAAAAGCATCAAAGAATGGCAAAATAGGAAATAAGTGGCATTTATCTGCACAAGTCAGCTTAAATGGGAATTCAGGATCACTGCTTTAGTCACTTTTGATTTAATAATGTCACTAATTACTGAGAAAAAAATTAATCAAAATACACTTCTCATTGCAGACTTCTCAAGGGCCCCTCCCTCCTGTAGGCCCGGGTAATCAGTACCCTTTTCCCCTGTGCCACTCCCCTGCTGAAGGGCAAGAAGCGTCCTGCTGCTGAACACTGTAGAGAAGGTGATGATCTTGGTTACCACCTATGTGGATTGACCTGTTTTATTTATTTGTTTGTTTTAATAAATCAATATGCTTAAATGGGATTTGCTAGCTGATATTTTTTTCTGTGGATAAGTCCACATATGATTGAACTTTTTTTCTCCATCTACAGACATAAAACCAGAGGAGCTGAACAAGAATGCAAAGAGCTGGGCTTCTCTGCCTCCATGAGAGGATCACATGACCTCTCCATGTACACTCAGAGCTGACTCCAGTATCTGTTTCCACATGCAGTAGTAACTAATGTTTCTCATTCCTTCTCAGTTATTCATTAACCTCTCCCCCTCGTCTGCTCTACACTCCCATATTGTTTTTATTCTTCATTCATCGAGCCACAAATAACAGCAGGCCCTCTTTCTTTCTCTGATGTCCAGCCGCTTACAGTCTTCACCATTAAGTCTTAACTATTCCCAAACAAAAGTGTGCTCTTCCTCTGCTGCATATGCTTTTATCTTAATGAGGGAAAAGCATTTGCAGCTTATCAGCAGCATCCCTTATCTTAGCATTGGCCTCTCTCGTCCTCACCTGATAATTCAGAGCAAAGCCTGGCTCTTCTCCAGGTCTAGGTTCACTGACCTCCCATCTCAGCAGGGGGTTTCTGGGAATGTTTAAGGTTTTCTGTCCCGCCCTGGATTTGATTTTAAAAGTGAAATCCTGCACAAAAGAAACACAAAAGCGCTTATTTAAAAGTCAGAGAGCGGAAAAGCTTCATGGATGAGATAAAGAAAAGTGAAGAGGACAGATCCTCTCCACAGCAGCAGTGGTGTTATCAGTGAACCGCTCGCTCAAGGCCACAGGAGATGCAGGTTAGGATACAGTTTAAATACCAGTGTGTGTCAGCAGAGTGCTGCCTGCTAGAGGA
Organism: Cheilinus undulatus; assembly: GCF_018320785.1. NCBI lineage: Eukaryota > Metazoa > Chordata > Actinopteri > Labriformes > Labridae > Cheilinus > Cheilinus undulatus. Next base: position 48,294,026 of record NC_054868.1, read on the forward strand.
TTCTTCAGTGAATGTGCATAAACATGCTCTGCGTGCATTAAAATCATGACTGATGATGTTTGAATCTGTGGCTGCACCTTTGAACTGATCACAACCACAGCATCCTCTGTGTTCTTGCTGCATAATGACATCTCGCACAGTGGTTTACCAGAGGATTTTCTACACATGAAGATTTCTACAAAAGTTTAGGACAGGCTGTCCTGTAAATCTTTCTGACCTGCTTGTATTTCACAAAGGGGACTCCCACTGTTGGACTCTGGGGGGATAAAAAGATGCTGTGGGATGATGGACAACAAAACAGTTAGGACATTTACATGCACAGTAACGTTGAGCTATTGTTACAGATACACTATATTGCCAAAAGTATTCGCTCACCTGCCTTGACTCACATATGAACTTTAGTGACATCCCATTCTTAATCCATGGGGTTTAATATGACATCGGCCCAGCCTTTACAGCTGTAATGGCTTCAACTCTTCTGGGAAGGCTTTCCACAAGGTTTAGGAGTGTGTTTATGGGAATTTTTGACCATTCTTCCAGAAGCACATTTGTGAGGTCACACACTGATGTTGGACCAGAAGGCCTGGCTCTCAGTCTCCGCTCTAATTCATCCTAAAGTTGTTCTAGTGGGTTTAGGTCAGGACTCTGTGCAGGCCAGTCAAGTTCATCCACACCAAACTCTCTCATCCATGTCTTTATGGACCTTGCTTTGTGCACTGGTGCACAGTCATGTTGGAACAGGACGGGGCCATCCCCAAACTGTTCTTACAAAGTTGGGAGCATGGAATTTTCCAAAATCTCTTGGTATGCTGAAGCATTCAGAGTTCCTTTCAGTGGAACTAAGGGGCCAAGCCCAGCTCCTGAAAAACAACCCCACTCCATAATCCCCCCCTCCACCAAACTTTACACTTGGCACAATGCAGTCAGACAAGTACCGTTCTCCGGCAACCGCCAAACCCAGACTCGTCCATCAGATTGCCAGATGGAGAAGCGTGATTCGTCACTCCAGAGAACACGTCTCCACTGCTCTAGAGTCCAGTGGCGGCGTGCTTTACACCACTGCATCTGACGCTTTGCATTGTACTTGGTGATGTATGGCTTGGATGCAGCTGCTCAGCTATGTAAACCCATTCTATGAAGCTCTCTACGCACTGTTCTTGAGCTAATCTGAAGGCCACATGAAGTTTGGTGGTCTGTAGCGATTGAATCTGCAGAAAGTTGACCACCTCTGCGCACTTTGTGCCTCAGCATCCGCTGACCCTGCTCCGTCATTTTACGTGGCCTACCACTTTGTGGCTGAGTTGCTGTCATTCCTAATCACGTCCACTTTGTTATAATACCACTGACACCTGACTGTGGAATATCTAGGAGTGAAAAAATTTCACAACTGGACTTGTTGCACAGGTGGCATCCTATCACAGTACCACGCTGGAATTCACTGAGCTCCTAAGAGCGACCCATTCTTTCACAAATGTTTGTAGAAACAGTCTGCATGCCTAGGTGCTTGATTTTATACACCTGTGGCCATGGAAGTGATTGGAACACCTGATTTCAATTATTTGGATGGGTGAGTGAATACTTTTGGCAATATAGTGTATCTTAATGCTATAGTTGGCCCTGTGTCTGACTGTCTTTCTCTGTGTGTCTGGTTCTCCTCTCTCTCAGTGTCTTCTCTCTACGGTGAGTAGACATGTGACCCTCCTCCACCCAAGCCACCTCCTGTCCAGATCATCAGTTTCTGGGTTCCAGCAGTTAAGTGAACAGATGCAGATCATCAGATGGCCAAACCCACATCATGTTTTGTATTGTTCTTCACCACCACAACCAGTGCCTGGACTCTGTAAGTGAGGCTTCCTATCCTGCACACAGTCTCACTACGCCTTAGAATACAAAAAGACATCACAGAAGACTGTAACCACCACAGACACTGTGCATTTCTTACTAGTTTCTATATTTGTACATTGATAATTCAGTGAAAATGAAGTCTCTCCTGATTGAAATATGCGGCCAAAGGGCTTTGGAGGCCAACCAATTTAATAATATTCATTTTAGCAGCATATGATACGTATTTTCTTCATTTTGAAGTTTTGGTGTGGATAATCAACAACAGAGATCAACTGAATAAAATGCTTCACATTCAGTGCAGCATCTAGACTTCCTTCCCTTGTTTTTAGTGCCTGTGAACAGTTCTCACCTTTCACCCTTTACTTAAACATTTAAATATAGTAATAAGAAGTGATTTCATTCATGGATGCTTTACATATTTAAAATTCCACTGATGCCTGCTGTTCATTAAAAGGTTTATATTTAATGCCTGAACCATCTTTGTTAACAGAACCTGTTTCATAACAGTAAAGTATGTCAACTTAGACGAGTCTTTATCACTGAATATAAACACTCTTACATCAGACCTGTTTAGTCTGGCTTTACATGAAGTTTCCTCCTTTTTCACATCTTTCAACATTTGGTTGGCATTTCTTGACTGATTGATTTTGTAACCTCATTACTATGTATGTTGTAATGTCTTTTCAGCCTGTGTGATAATAGGAAAACGTAACAAATAAAAATCAAGAGAGCATTTTTGCTAAATCACAGCTTTTGTCTATCTGCTGTTCATAATTACACAGTACTTGATTGTGATTTTTGAACCTAAAATATATACACAAAGGAATTTGTTTTTTAACCAGTAATTAATCTAATGCTGGCTGATAGCGACCTTGATCTTCATCAACCTGCAATAAAATGGTGCTGGTCATTTTACCCAGGAGTGAAAACAGCATTGTTCATCCCTATGTCACTGATTTACTGGCTTTTTATGCCCCTGCTGGATCTCCAGGGTCCTTAGATGCTTCTCTTTAGATGTACAGTGCTTAACAAATTTATTAGACCACCTGTCATAGTTGTCTCAAAGACCATCCAGCATCATGATGTGCTTTAATGCAGACTCTTTCATTTTCAGCGAGCTCTCCACATTTAACCATTTTCAACAGGAATGAGAGATTTCAAACTGAATTCACCCGAATTTGAGCCGGCTCACTGGGCAGTCAGAAATTAATCAAGCATAACATTCAACCACTAAAACTCATTTTTCTCTTCAGGAATGCAAGTAAATAACTATAATTTGACATATTAATCAAGAAATATTAATGTGCTTTACTATTTTTCAGTATTTTTGTAAATTCATGGACAACAATAATACTTATATTTTAGCGTATTAACCATTGCAGAAACATCAAAAATGATTTTGGTAATTACCAATGCTGTTCATTTAGGGCAGCTGTGGCATAAACCTTACTTTGGTTATTGTTAGGGTGGTCTAATAAATTTGTTAAGCACTGTATGTGGCAGCAAGATGGCGGCGCCAGTAACAGCAGCAGCGGCTCGGCTCTCTCTTTGTTTATGTTTATGTTTATGAGTCTGTTGACTGCAGCACCAACGTCAGGCCAGTACATGTATGACTAGGCAAGCTAAACACCCTGGGCCTTAGTCCCTCTTTGTGCAAGTGGATCATGTACTTTCTGACAGAACGACCACAGCACGTCAGAGTCGGCAAGTACACCTACTCCACACTCATCTTGAACCCCACAGGGCTGTGTGTTGAGCCCCATGCTCTACACACTTTTCACATCAGACTGCGCTCCTCTCTTCACCTCAAACTCAATCATCAAGTTCGCAGACGACACCACAGTTGTTGGTCTGATCTCCCATGAGGATGAAGCTGCCTACTAGCTGGAAGTGAACCATCTAATTGAGTGGTGTAAAAACAATGATCTGGTCCTTAACACCTCAAAAACAAGAGATGGTCATCGACTTCAGGAGGAAAAGAGTCAGGGAACATCTCCCACTCCACATTCAGGGAGAAGCTGTGGAAATTGTGGAGCACCTGAGGTTCCTTGGAGTCACCATCTCTGACCAGTTAACATGGACCATGAACACCTCCCAACTGGTCAGTAAAGCTGAACAAAGGCTGTTTCTCATCGGAAAACTAAAGAAGGCCAAACTCCCCCGGAAACTGCTGAGCAGCTCAGCGCATTGTTGGGATGGAGCTACCACACCTTGACTCAGTTTACACCACCAGGATGGAGGGGAGAGCTGCCAGCATAGTTAGAGACAGCACACACCCTGGACACTCCCTGTTTAACCTGCTGCCTTCTGGCAAGCTGTTTAGGACAATAAAAGCAAAGACCAACAGACTCAGGAACAGTTTTTACACCCTACTTCTCTCTGCACTAGAACTGATAAAATAACACCGCATCTCAGAATTGAAAAAATATGCTCATATGCCTCAGTCACTTTATTTCCACTTCAGTCACTTTATTTGTTTCACAATGCTGCCAAAAACATGCATGCAAAAGGTGCTGCTTTTCACTATTTTTTAGCTATTTTTTCTTAACTTATCGAGCTTTAATGTAAATATTTTGCACTGTTCTTGTTTTAATGTTATTGTATTTATTCTTGTCTACCTCTTTTTGTTTTTAACTGAAGAAAAAGCCACACAGAATTTCATTGTTCTTGTGTATAATGGCAATAAAAGGTCATTCATTCATTCATTCATTCATTCAAAAAGTACATGACTCTTATAGTCAAGTAAAAGTTCAGTTACTCTGGTTACTCAAGACCACACTATCAAAGACCAAGACTTGCCTGAGACCAGAGTGCACTGAGACCAAGAAAAGACCGAGACTTTTAGAGCTCAAAATGGAGACAAGCAGAGACCAGACCATGAAAATCACTTTTAAAAAACATGACAAAGTTGAACAGTTAAAGAGCATTCTCTCTTTAATTTTAGTTTTCTTTTTTATAAATCTGACAGATAAAAACAAGGGGTCTGCAACTCTTTTAAAGCACAAAATGCAAAAGTCTCAAATCTTCACAAATTTAACTAACTTCCTGTAAAAAATAAATCCTTGTATGTATTTAAACGCTACTGACAAGTCTGGAATTATTTTAAATACCTGAAAGTGTTTATCTAGATTTGTCAGGTGAATGAGGCCTAAAGTAAGTGTTCAGAGGTATTTCTGACTAGATATCAGATGGACTGATGTCTGAGTTTTTGCAGGTGTAGCTATTTGTTGTTTTAGCAAGTGCTTCTTCCAATTATGGCATTAATGAAGTTGAAGAATAGCAGATTAGTGCCGGTCCCAACAACTTGTCTTGATGGAAAATCCCAAGTCCAGCCAGTCTGAGACCGAGACAAGACCGGGTAACAATGCTCTCGAGTCTGAGACAAGACCAAGACATTCAAAATGTGGTCTTGAGACCGGTCTCAAGGCCAGGACCATTCTGGAATGCTACAGCACCAAAATTTACTTAAGTAATAGTAAAAGTATTGATCTCTAAATTTACTCAAGTAAACATAAAAAGTATTCAGTTTAAAATCTACCTTAAATATTGAGTGGCTACTGAGGAGCTTTACAGTAAAATGTGAATTTTCCTTATCAGTAACAAGAGAAAAGATCTCTAACCAGGTTGTTCAGGTAAAGTCACTCCTCTATAAGGAAGTAAAATACACAGCAACATGAAAGTGCTAATCAAACTCATTTAGAGTTACATTTAACAAATTAGAAGAGTCATTGTTGTCCCCACAACATTTAGACTACACTTTCAAAAGTGTGAAATATTTCATATTATGACTGAGCTGCTGTAAAGCTTTGGTGAACCTCTAGGAACCCCTAAATCCACAGGTGGGAACTCTAACTTAATGGTTAACTTCACTCATGGTGCAAAATTTTTACACATCAAAAACAATAACAATCATTCTCTCGCGATGTGCTACTGTGTAGTCAACAGAGGTGGAAAAAGTACAAGAGTGTTGTAGTCGAGTAAAAGTACAATTATTCTGGTTGAAACTGACTAAAGTGGAAGTAAAAGTAAAATTACTGACTTTAAAATGTACTCAAAGTACAAGTACACAAAAGAGGCTCTATTACAGTAATTTGAGTAAATGCAATTAGTTACTCCCGCACCAGGAAGAGAACTTTTTATTTTTGCACCCTTAACTTTGAAACTTCACTGTGCCTGGATATTAAGACAGCGACCTCTCCAGGTGGTTTTAAGAGTAGCACTTCCTTTTTAATCTGCCTTTTAATTTGCAGTCATTTTTACCCTTACTTTACTTTAATCTTGTTTTGCACCATGTTTGTCTCTGGCCTCATGCTGTCAACATTTTTGGTATTATAAAAATGAGTGCTGGACTGCCACACAAGTTTGGTCTGAGACCCTGACTTGGTGGTTGGAAAACGCTCCAAAGTGTTTCTTATGTCAAATGCACAGCTTTACACTGTAGATATTTATATTCACATGGAGGAGTGCATGTACAAAATGACTCAATGTTTAGTTTTACTTTCTCTGTACAAGGAACCCCGTTAAGGACAAAAAGCTTAGATTTTCTCTTTAAATTGTTATGCTTTTACCTTGTCATTTGTACTGCCCTGAAATAAGAGGGCTTCACTTCCTGTTGGGTTAAAATCCTACTTTTGTTCTGAAAAAAAATAAGGAATTACTGTTCGATCAAAACTTAAATTAACCACAGCAAAAAGGGAACTTGCCATGGGTAAAATGAAAATGAGAAGAGCTACTGAGAATGTTAAAAAAAAGGGAAATGGTTTGTATCACAAGGTGCAGATGACTTGGCTTGTGGTCTGAGCTGTCTGGGAGTTTTTAAAGTGAAATGAGACGTTAAAGAGTAGTGGTGGGCTTATTTTACATCAATGTTAGAGCAGAAAGATGCAAGTACGAGTGAAATAGAGCTGCAGCCCCGTTCAAGTGTGCAAAATAATTACAAAGTAGCACTTGATTTATGTCATTGAAAATGTAAGCCATTCATTTTGGACCTAATCTTATCACTATGTTGTATTGAAATGTGTATCAAACACTGACAACCCTTGTATTTTTTACCTGTCCCCAAGACTGCAGACTTGTGATCTGATCATCTTATGATTCGTCTTTGCACTGGTTCATGTCAAAGTCAAGGCTCCAGTTCTGGATTCTTCAACCATGTCATAGACCTGTTTTTTTTAAACAACTGTACGAATCTTCATGTTAAGGAGATTATGAAACCTAGACAAAAGAATTTAGATGTCCACTTACTTTGTTATAATTGAGTAGATACCAGAATGTGACAGCTCAAGTCTTTCTTTATAGCTCCCCCTGCTGGCAGAAGAAAGGTCAAGCATTTTAACCACATAAACATGGAGGTGCACAGGTGCGTGTCATAACATTAGAATATCGTGGAAAGTTCATTGTTTTTCCTGATTTGATTCAAGAAGTGAAACTTCCATTCATCCTAGATTCATCATACGGGAAATATTTCAAGACTCTCCTCCTAATGTTGTTGATTACGGCTTACAGGTAAAAAAAATAAGATATCCACTATCTCAGAATATTGGAATATCATAAAAAAAATCAGTCGAAAAAGGATTTATAATACAGAAATGATGACCTGCTGGAAAATTATGTTCATTAATGAACTCAGTACTTGGTTTTGGCTCCTTTTGTATAAATTACTGGGTCAATGTGATGTTGCATGGAGCCGATCAGGCCGTGGTCCTGCTGGGGTGTTATGATGTCTAGGTTGCTCTGACAGCAGCCTTCAGCTCATCTGGATTGTTGAGTCCGTCTCTCGTTTTCCTCTTGACATTTCCCCAGAGATTCTTTATGTGGTTCAGGTCAGACCAGTTGGCTGGCCAATAAACACAGTAATACCATGTTTAGTAAACCAGTTTCTGATAGTTTTGGCTTCACTGTGGGCAGGTGCCAAGTTCTGCAGGAAAAGGAAATCAGAATCTTCATTAAGCTTCTCAGCAGATGGACGCATGGACTCTAAAAGACAGCTGATAATGTTGATTCCGGACTTAAATCACAGTGGACCAACAGCAACAGATGGTAGACATCCCAAACTAAAACTGTGGAGATTGAAAACACTGGACTTCAAGCACTTTAATTCTGTGCTTCTCCAAACTTCCTATAGACTCTGGGAGCTTATCTTGAAATGAAATTCAAAGCTTGGTTTTATATGAAAACAGGACTTTAGACCACTGAGCAACAGTCCAGTTCTTCTTCTCTTAGGCCCAGGTGAGACGCTGATGACGTCTTTGGTTCAGGAGAACACAACACTTGTAGACCATTTCCTGGACCTGATCCACTGACTCCAGCATTAGTCTACAGCGTGTAGGGTTCCTCTAAGTTGTTGAATCTGCTTTCTTTGACAATCCTCTGAAGGCTGAGCTCGTCCCTGTTGCTTGTGCACCTTTTCCCACCAAGTCAACTTTCCATGAACAAGCTTTGATACAGCCTCTGAGAATAGTCTGCCCTCTCAGCAGTGACTTTCTGTGGCTTACCCTCCTTGTGGAGGTTTCACTGATAGTCTTCTGGACATTTGTCTGGTCAGCAGTCTTCTCCATAATTGTGACTGTGTGTACTGAACCAGAGTGAGGGAATGAAGGCTCAGGAAACCTTTGCATATTGGACTTTCCTTAATATTCTAACATTTTTAGATGGTAGACTTCTGTGAGATTTAAGCCGTGATCGTCAAGGTTAAAACAAACAAAAAAGTCTTGGAATATTTGTTTTGTATAAGATAAATCTAAAACATATGGAAATTTAACTTTCTGAAGTAAAACACAGAAAAAAAACTTAAGATATTCTAATTTTCTTAGATGCACATTCATGTGTAAATAACAAAGAAACTGGAAGATAAAAAGGACCAGAAACAGTTTTCAAGTTTTTTTAAATATTATTTTTAATACTTTTCTTAAAAAAGATGCTGTACTCCATAATCTGAACAAGATGAATCTATTGACCTCAATGCCTCACTCACCAACATACCAACAGGTTGTTCTGGGTAAAATAAAATCAGAGCAAAGGAGAAAAAAAGAAAATAAGCTCAAAACAATCAAATATGAAAAGGGAAAAAAAGAAATGAATGAAACATTAAAAAAGCGATTAAGAATCTTGAACACTCACAGATCTCTGGGCCAACCTAAGAAGATCAGGAGAACGTCCTGCTTCCAGAAAAACACAATGGCACACGACATCCCAAATCAGTTAGCATGGACGATGAAAGGTTTTTAAAATAAGACAGGAAGACAAACAAAGGAGCTATGATACAGACAGAAGCTGTAAGGACAGAACGACTAAAAACATGTACAAGATGAAGGAAACTTAAGATGTAAGTACTGATGAGCTGAGTGCAGATATTGATGGGTTTTAGTAAAGTAGTGACATACAGTGATGTTGAACCGCTTCTTTAAACTATCACAGAGCAAACTGCTGCAGAACTTCAGATTTAAAAGGGGATAATGGAAAAATTAAATAGCAATAAAAACATAGCCTTTAATATAAAGTGAAAAGAAGATGCATCTTGCACGTAAAAAATGTGAATGAACTTTCAGCACTCAATAGATTGGTTTTGGCATAGAGTCGAGAAAAAAATAAACAGAAAAAAAAGGTATGAGAGAGATAAGACAGACAAAACAATCCTCTCGATAGAATCATAAAAAAGTTTTTTTTCTTTACAGTAAATTCTACAAAATCAAAACCAGAGCTCAGAGATGAACACAGAGACGAGCTTTGCTCCCCCGAAATCCTAATTCCTCTCATGTTCTTTTGCGTTGACATTGCGTCGTATATAATATATATTCATGTATCTATTGATATATATAATATGTATAATTTGTTGGGTATGATTGTTAGTTTACAGGCCAGAGCGCTAAGGCAAAGATCACACTCTGAGGCGTTCAAAACGGCCATTCCTTCCCCATCACCATCAGATAGTTGAGCCTCACTGACGCCTCCTTCTCTTGAAGAGAGAGGGTAAGAAGGAAGTGAAGGGAGGAAGGATATATTGAAAAGTGTGTGAATGTGTTGCGTTCCCACTGTGTCCTGAGGAAACAACCCACTCTCAGGTGCCCGACAAACTAGACCACACCAGCTTTGGTTAAAATCCAACGTAAAATAAAAACAAAGGAGATTAGAAGAGAAGAAAAGAGAAAACGATCTGTCTGTTTGTAAATTTGTTCACCTGATCCTTCTAAACTTCTCACATTAGAGAACAAGGTTTTCATTGTTTTCTTAAATTAAACCATTATTTTCATGTCAAAGTTCTGTCCCCTCAGTTTCTTTCTGTTCTTGTGTTTCTCCTCGACGGAGCCCACTATCGGATTAATTCACTGTCCGACCATGAACACCAAGCCAGACACCAAAACGTATCTGAGGTTGGAGGGAAAGAGGGTTTGCTTATTTCACTTGCCCCCTCTCATTCACATGACACAAGCCAGCTGTTTCAACTACTGAGAGAAAGGGACAGTTACTATCAAGTCTGTGTGTACGTGTGTATCTGTGAGAGCAGCGACCGTGTTTCAGAGCTTCGTGGTTTATATGCATGTTTGTAAATTTGCTTATGTGTGTCTACAGGTCCTTCCCTCGCTCACACCGTCTGCTCTCCTCCAATCAGAAGAGGTTTTCCTCAAAAATGGCCATCAGGTCACTCTGGAAGTTTATATCAATGGTGTCAACCTGCAGGAGAGAAGACAGAAAAAAGCAAGGATTAAAGTCTGACCTTAAAATAGACCTTTTATTGCAATTTCATAAACTTGATTCTTTTCCTTGGACATTAATGGGGCAGAGTGACAAAATTCACCAATAATAAGAGCTACTACTGGAATCCTGCACCAGGTCAGGCTACCACAGATACCTGATGTGTGACCTGCAAAAACATTCAGCTGCAGGTAGAAAAAAATAACTACATTTTCACGGGTAAAGGAAAAAATAAACTGGGTGTAGTGGAAAAAATAACAAAAACAAAAAAACATAGCCTTTATGACAAAAAACACTATACTTTTTACATCTAAATAAGCAAAATACTGCCAAGTATGATCAGAATTAGTTCCTTAATGCTTTAAGGCACTGCGGTAGACTTAAGAGGTGGCAGGCTGATTTCCTGCCACTTATTTGTGTATGCAATGTGCACAAGCATCAGGGAAAAATACATGTCCTTGCTGCTAATACAATGATTTGTTCAACAGCTAAAAAGAAAACACTTCCATAGAAAGTAGGGATGCACGATATTATGGCCTGATATCGGTATCAGCAAAGATAAATACTGGTATTGGCAGATATTAAAATTTCTGACGATATTTCAGCCATGAATATCAGCATATCGGCTGCAAAATTTGGCCATATAGTCTAATAAATTAATGGAGTTTTAGGCTGGACCAACAGACCTATGTAAGTTGAGATCTTTTTCTGTATTCATCTTCAGTCTTTAAAGTGTGTTTAAAGAAAAAAAGCTTTTTTTTTTCATCCTCAAATCTTAACTTGTGTTCAAAGGACTGAATTTTTAGTTATGTAAAACATATTCAAATATCAGTATCAATATCGGTATTGGCAAAAATCCAATATTGTGCATCCCTAATCGAAAGTGAGAGGTGGTACGTATATCCCCAACAGCTCAAGTCGGGTCAGGATGGGACGGGTCGTGCAAAATAGGACCTGTGCAGGACTCTGGCTACTACCTGGCAGCTGTTTGGTAACAGTGGTGGATCAAGAAGAAGGGCTGGGTTTTTTTTTTACCTTTGACCTACAACCTCAAAAATGTAATCAGTTCATTCTTGAGTAAGAGTTGATATTTTTGCAAAGTTTGAAGTAACACCCTCAGTATGTTCTTTGAGTGTATTCAAGAGACATAAACGTAAGTAAAATGCACCTTAATATCCTGCTCCCCTGGCTGGCCCTGGCCATCCCAGCCATGGAAACTAAATAACATCAATATAATTTTTACTTTTCTATCCTTTATGCAAACCCCTAAATTTATCATGTTCTTTAATCAGCTGTTCAAGCTCATTTCTCTCGACAGACCCCACTTTATTTTAGCCACATTTTTTTTTTGTCCTGAGGGGAAACAGCTACTTCTCAGATCCATCAATGCATGAATGTATTTTCAAAAATAAATATGTGATACTTGTGCTTTATTCTGACATCAAACCACAGTACATCTCTATGGCAGATACTAACATTGGGCAATAATATAGAAGGTTTTTGAGATAAATCCAAACAGTTTCAGACAAGGTTTAGGGTAAGACAATATTGTTTGGACAGTTGTAATTTATGACCATAAAGTTTATAATGCTGCTACTGCATCTTTGCCACTTTATAATAAAGCTCTTGCATATCCTATATTGTAACTGATGAAATTGTGGCCTCTGCAGCTACAACAGATAACTTTAGAAAGTATTTGTTTTAGATTACTTTTTAAAAACACTGTGAATAGGTTCTTGTTTTAATGTATAATGATGTCATTTATGCACTTTGTGTTGTCAGACGTATCATTCTTGCTGTGCTGACATTTTCATTTTACCTCTTGTGACAGTTTTTTGTGGGATTACCGATGGAGATCAGCAACTTGTGAAATATGTGATTCAAACACTTTCATTTATCATAAATGAATGACCAATGATATTTCATACTGGCCTTAAACAAACAACTAAACTTAACTGATTTCAAGGAAAAAGACTGCAAGCCTAAAGCTAAGTAAAAAACTGTTTACAGTACAAAGAATTAGGAGTAAAATGCTTATTGTTACATGGTGTTTACCATTGGTAGCTGCAAATGCTTCTAAGTGAAGCAAGCACAAATTTTCAGTAAATTAAGTGGGATTAATATAAAGAGTTTTATGCAATTTAAAATATGTTTGGTCTTTGATTTAAAAATACAGTTTCAAGTTTAATACCTGGATTCCCTACAACAGGTAATTTATTGATTTTAATTGTTAAAATTACTGATAAACTTAAGCGGTTTTCATGTGTTGTGTTTCTCAGAAAAGCTGAGGTAGAAAAAAGAGTTCTGCTTTAAAAAACCTGTCCGAGATAATCAGACACATTTTAAATCATTTATTAGCCATGTTTTGTAACTTCATACTATTTAGGAACAGAAAAGGAGGATTATTACAGCTTTAATCTAAAAACCTGAAATCAGAGATTTAATATTAGTCATGTACATACCGCCTCTCTCCGACGCCTCTCCTGCTCACGGCGGCGTGCCAGCTCCCTCTGGTCGAGGGCGTTCTGTGAAGCAGAGGAGGGCGGAGTTGGAGCTTGTTGTGGAGGGGGCAGAGCCTGTGGAGAGTGAGTGGGTGGGGTAGAAGCAGGAGGCGTGGGAGCAAGTGGCGACTGTTGCTCCTGGCGACGGCGGGTGTCTTCATGAGCTCGACGGGCATGCTCCATGGTGTCATCGTCGTCGCGGCTACAACATTTAAATAAAAAACCAGAAGTGTTAGACCTACAGCTGTATCATTTCAGGGGCTTTAATGATGTTCATTATATTTTCTCTGTTTTTCTACATATTCAGAATTGTCAGTTTTGTTTAAATAGATCAAACTTGAGTGAAAGCTGGGTTCAGATATTCATTGTGATGATTACCCACAGAATCTCAACCATTCATGCGTTCCAGTAGATAGTCATAGCTCAGTGGGATTCACTGAATGCAAGTGCTGCTGGGAAAGATGGTTATTTATTTGAAAATAAAAAAATTCAGTTCTCTTTAGGAGAAGAGATGAAGAGCTTAAAAACATCTCCTCTTCCTCTCATACCGTAGTTTCTCCTGCTCTCTCCTGGCCTGCTCAGCTTGTGCTTTCAGCAGTCTCTCTCTCTCCTCCTTCTCCTTGGCGGCTCGTTTGAACTGTTCGAAGCTGTCACTGGAGGAGCGCACAGAGGAGGCCGGCGTGGACTGGGACCGCTGAGCCAGACTCGCCCAGGAACCCATGTTCTTTAACTTCACGTCCTGGGAGAGGAAATAACAGATTCAATGGAGGAATTGAATTTTACATAAGACAGCAATGTTTAAATCCAGAATCCTACTGCAAACAGACCTGTGTCTTCTTGGCAGCAATGGGAGTTTTGGGCTCTTGTTTGATTTTCATCTCTTGCTGGGAGTGGGGGGGCAATGGGGAGTCTGTGAGGCGGGAACTAGCTCGAGAATTATCCAGCGACTTTGAGTCTAATCCTGAAGACAAGGATATGGGCATTAACAACACCTGAATCTTTCTGTATATAATTCACAGACATGACAATAATAGCTGGGAAAGTTTTGAACTCACTGTGTTTGATGTCAGTTTTGTGTGCATCCTGACGCATTACAGGACTGAAGGGCGATGGGGGCAGGACAGGCGACTGGGAAGGTTTCTCATCTTTGACCCCCACCAGGTTGGACCTTTGCTCCTGTAGAGCCACAGTGCGTTTTCATGAAGGCAGGCATTAATGAGACTTTTAGAATAAACCTTCTGCTACTGAAACACAGCAGACTGTTTTAGAGATTATAAATGCAGTCAACACACACATCATGAATCAGAGGTGTATCACTCACATGTTTCTTGGTCTGCAAGGGCGACTGCTGTCCCATTGTGTGGAACTGAGGCATCTGAGGAGAGTGCATCATGAGGGGAGACGGGCTCTCACGCAGACCTTATAAAGAGGATATGAAAAATCACATAGACCACCTAACACAATGGGACATACAGCTAAGAAGTGTAAAAATCTGCAATCTACGTGTTGTATTATTATCAAAACAGCCCACTGTGAGCAATCTGAATGCTTGACTTAAATATTACAAGAGTGGTACTAGTTCTTTGAAATTTCCATTGTATCTTCAGAGAATCTTTAAGAGCACAGATATTTAAAAAGAACAGATAATTAGCAGGAGTTACAAACTGTAGCATGTTTAGCTGCATCTTCTTTTTGTAGGTTGTAGTTTCTCCAAAACACAGCAACAAACAAGTATGAAACAAAAGAAGACTCAAGGACAAAATGCGACTCTTCTGTTTCTTAGACATAGCTTTTTTTCCATTTCATTTCAAAAAAAGAAGCTGTTCAATCCCCCTCTTTAAAAACTAAAAAAAAAAAAGATTTGTAAAGGCAGAATTATTTCTACACAGTGCATGCAAATGCAATTTTTCAAATATTCAATTCTAAGGTTTTGATGAAATCAAACAGTACTGACACATGTTTTAATATCACGGCTAGGGCCAGACCATCATGGTTTTTGGGGACCAATGCTGATATTAGGAAATAAAACATTCTGATAAGTGATATATCAGCTGATTAAATCTTTATATGAAAATGTTTTTATTAATAAATAAATAAAACAAATAACAGCTTCTGGTTCCTTGAATTTAGTTCAAATGTGTTAGAAATATATAAATTGTAGGCAGAACATTTTACTATTACCTAATACTTTATCAAAAAATAACTTTCATGAACAAACTAATGTGAAAAAATGCAGTAACCTCTGGGAGCAAGACATGTTGTTATTGGTGTGCATACGATGTGTGTGAAGAAGTTGTCAGTGAGTGTATTTGCAAATGACAAATTAATGATTATGTTCAGGTAACAGGTAATGGATAAACACCGCCATAAAAGTCACTGGTAAAATGAAACGCACCTCTGATGTTCTCTAAACGTTCATTCACATTAGCCGTGTTTCCATCAGGGGGTCTGGTTTGACTGAGTATGGTTTGGTATGCTATACCCCCAAATAGTGTGCAGTTCCACAGACATCCATGCCCTCACTTGGTGGGCAGGCTGTAAAGGCGATGAATGTGAGGTCACATGCAGCATGAGTCTGCTGGTTCAGCCTCAGAATTGTAGAGAGGATCAGTGACAAAAATCAGTCGCCAATAAGCATTAAACTGCTTTATTTCAGCTGGAAGTGCCTTTTTAAAAAAAAGAAAAATAACTACATATTAATTATATTAACCACTGTCAGTAAAGAGCTTCAGCTGATGGACCACATGTAAAGAGACGTTTTGACTTGTAACTGTACGTTAATATGTAAATATGTCTGGTCTAAAACTGTTTATATGACAAAATATACAAGTTTAGAGCTGTACTGTAAGAATTCGCCCCATTAATAATAAAGTAAAAGTTTAGCTGGCCTTAAAATCAAACTAGATTAAGTCAGAAATCCTGGGTGTGCTGATCTCATTTTAAAATAGGCTGCAGCCCAAAGTTTTATAAACATGTTCAACAACCACAGTGCGATGTTGTCAGAAGTTACCTAAAGTAAGTAGAGTAACGAGAAGTAACAGTACAGAGAATCAACTGTTCTAAGGCTGAGTATTCACAAAACTTCAGCATTAATTTAGTTTCACATCCACCATGGATAGACCAGGCTGATGTGAGCCCTCAGGCTCTGCTTTGTATTCTTAAAATCAGGTCCAGATAAACGTCAGGAAACTAGATTTGTGGCCAGATATCAATATTTATAAACTAGTAAACAGTTTGGAACTCCGTCGAGTCAAAATATCCCTGAATTAAGCAGATATTAGTCTGTTTTTCTCCTGTTTTCGCCCGCTTCTCATAGAGCAGACTTCCGTGTTTTGCAACCCCAGCTGAGCAGCTGTGTCGCGTGCTGACGTGACGTCAGTGTTATTCCCTATTGTGTGTGTAGCTCCACCTTTTTGGGAGGGATAGGTAAGATTTGGTACCCGTACGGAAGGGTGCCTAAAAGTGGGACGGTGCGGGTCGAGATTTTTTTGGGACCATTTCCAACTTTCCTCGATGGAAACGCAAAAAAAAAAAAAAAAACCGTGCCGTTCCAAACTGATCTGAGCCGGACCGCTTGGTGGAAACGACCTAATTTTCTTTCCTTCAGCTCTCTGAGCCATTATGACTCAAACTCCGACCAGAAATTGACTGAACGTAACATCACATGAGATATTGCACCATTACGTTAATTGTGCCGTTGCTGACTCTGCGGAAGTTTATAGCGGGATATTGTTAAGCTAGGTTATCCTTTAGCTTGCTAACATAAACAGATAAGCGTCGCCGTCACAATGAGGCACGACATGGCTCATGGACAAGCGGGTTGAATGATACAGGGAACTTATGGAGTGACTGCTAATTTCACAAACTACTTAGAAACTCACCACTGTGGTAAAATAACCCGTTCTCTTCAACAGTCAGTGCTCAGCCAAGCTGCTCTGAGCTCTAGTCTCTCTACTGTACTACTGTACTGTATCGCGTGGATTGAAAAAAGTCAGAGCGCCCTCTACTGGATCCATAATAGAACACATGCTGAGACATCACGTTTAAATAAAGCCAAGTCTTATCCCTTGCTCTTTATTAGCGAAAATTAAAGTGTTTACATCGTCGGTTATCGGCAAACACTTTTGGCCGATTACCGATTATTTTCAACAGGCTATAATCGATCAGTTAAATAGGTCAACTAAAGCTTAAATATCAAGCATGTTTGATATCACCCATTCCCTCTCAACCATCTGACAGCGAGCAGACAGGGGAGCGTCACCAGCCGCATCATATGTACTTTCACCGATCACAAGCATAATGTCCCAATTTTTGATTGTTTTTGTATACCTTACACTGTGTTTAATTTATCCTTATATCTTTCCCACTGAATCTGAGCACTTGTCTGTTAGTATCATACTGTTCAATAAAAAAAAAACAAAACAAAAAAAAAACGCCCACAAGTATAAACAAAACCTTCATTCCAGACAGGATTCAATCCCAATTCCTTTCCTTGTTTAATGATTTTTGTTGCACCTGCCAGAACAGCCTGTGGTGGAGGGACAGCAAGTCGACTATATCCATAGACATGCCATTGTTTTTTTGTTTTGTCTTTTTTTTTGTTTTTGTTTTCTGAGGTCACGTGATCAGGAGAGGTCGCATGTGGTCTGCAGGTGTGTGGTCTCACAGTCTGGCTGAGTCCTCTGGTGAGTGCGTTCAGAGAATTAAAGACCAAAAACCGTTTGAATTTGTCCTCATGTCTGTGGTCTCACACGTTTATAAAATCATTTAA
The DNA here is from genome assembly GCF_018320785.1 of Cheilinus undulatus. NCBI lineage: Eukaryota > Metazoa > Chordata > Actinopteri > Labriformes > Labridae > Cheilinus > Cheilinus undulatus. The sequence continues at coordinate 48,311,834 of NC_054868.1, forward strand.
GATTCTAAAATTGTCTAGTGTGTGGGCAGCTTTACTGCTGCCCTAGAAGAGGGTGCCAACAGATTTGCGTTATCGAGTTAGCGCTCTCTCTCATTCACTCACAGCAGCTTTGTGTTAAATATGTCTTAAGATCTGCACTTTAGGGTCTAGAGTCAGTGTCAACAAATGTTGACACACAGGTGTGTCAGTAGCCAAGCTCAAGCTCAACAGCATTTCCACCCCTAGCGATATGCCCAGAGACCGCTGCCAGTTTTCAGGACTTCGGGACATCCACAGCACAACCAGGGGCTCATGGCAACCCTACGACCTGCCCAGACAGTATCCTAGGCAGAGCCTACTCCCCACATTCACTCCTACTGTGCTCTAAAGGTTACTTTTCAGATTATTTTTACGTGCCCCTGGTAATATGCAAGGACATCTAGAGCACGACCAGCGTTGTGTCAATCTTCCTTTCTGCCTGATGACGCCCTCAGGCAGGCTTACTCACCAATACACACCTTAATTCAGCCTAAGTGCCTCAAAGTTCTGCACAGTGATCTATATAAGACATACTACCAAAAATAATAAATACTTATCATTTTTGGTAGTATTATTATTTTTACTGCTGCTTTATCCTTCAAGCATCTTGATTAAGAACCAGTCTCGATGGTTATGGTATCTTACCGGCTACAAAAGGCTCAGCTTTGCTGCGTGGTGACAGCTGCTGTTGGTGTTGCTGCATCTGATGCACCTTCTGCTGCAGGGCGACCCCCTTCTGCTGCTGCGTTGAAGTGTTCGTATGTGGGAACGGCTGTCTCATGTGAGAGTGGCCCGAGCCGTGTCTCTGTGTCAGGGCGGGGCTTGAAGTGGGCACAGCCTGTGAGTTCATCGACTGCATGAGCTGAGAGGCGCTCTGAACGGGCGAATGTGTGAGCGTGTGTGACGTCTGTGCCGAGGGTCGAGACTGGAGCGACTGCAGGAAGGTGTGAACCTGACTGAGGGGCGGGATTTCAGAACTAGGGGGCGTTGGTTCCTCATCGTCCTCCAGCAGAGCTTGGGGCGGTTGTGCGGAAAGGGTACCCAAGATGCCGTGCGAAGGGGGTGACGGGACGCGGGGGCGGGGGACAGGCTGGGGCAGTGAAAGTGGAAGCGAGGGCTGAAGGTGGGGTGAGGATGAGGGAGGCAGAGAGGGGAGTGTGGATGGGGGAGGCTGGGAGATTTTAGGAGGAAGTGGCGCTGCTCGGTTGCTGGGTCTTGACGGTTGTTGGGGCAGAGCGTTGTGGATCGCTGCAAATAAAAGAAAATGTATCAGAAATGAACAGAGCAAATTAACTTCTGTAAAGTTTACTCAGCACTTGTACATTTTAATGCCTAAAATAATCAACAAAACATTCACTTTTGCAATTTTTATAAACCCCTAAAATGAGACAAAATGAAAAGTGCTGCCCTACCCCTACATTTTGCACATTCACAACAAGGGTTAGGGCTATCTGCTGTTTTTAAGAACTTCCTTGCCCCTTCAGACAGAGTTACAAGGCAAAATCTCAAAATGGGACACTCCATCAGTGTTGATGTGATTGTGATGCTTACAAGGTTCACTTCATTATTCCTGTGAAGGGAAATGTGTTATGCAGTCAGCAGTCAAACCTACTGTACATGAAGACTGATCCTAAACACAGCTTAAAGACACAATAAACAGAAGCTCAATGAGTCAAGAGCAAAAAAATAAGATACTAGTGCTGCACAATAAATCCAATTGCTATCTCAGGCTATGCAACTACACAATCACATAAGAGACTGCAATTATTTTGTATCAGGTAGTCCTTGAAAGGTTTACAAAAATATACCTTTGCAGAAGTACTTGAATAAAAAAGGGGGGGGGGAGTAGAAATGTAAACCTCAGATTTTGTACTGTTATGCAACTTAATATTTGTATGTTTTGAGTTGAGAAATACAAGCTTCAAAACTATCATTATTCTCTGCATATTCCTTCATAGCCAAGCATAATGGCAATTGCAAATCACATTACCCAGAATAATCACAATCACACATTATCATGAGGCAGTATTAGAAAAAACAAGCATTATTAGTACTGTCAAGATTAATTGAGTTAATCGTGATTAATCAAGGTTCACAAGTCAGCAGTCATGTGAACCTTGTGTTATAAAACAGAAAGTCAATTCCGGAAGAAAAATATAGAATGACACAATTTTGTTTTAATGCATAATATAATTTTAAAATGTGATAGAAAACAGTGCAGTGGAAATTCTAAGATTTATTGCGATTGAATATTTTAATCTTTTGACAGCCTGCCATAGCTGCCATAAATTAACAGCACTGGTAATTACCAACACCATTTTTGTTGTTTCTGCAATGGTTAATACACCAATATGTAGAAGCTCTTTAACCCAAATGATATTTTTAATGCTAAAATATGATTATTATTGTTATCCATGAATTTTCAAGTTTACTGTTTTACAAAAAACTGAAAAAATAGTAAAGCACATTATTATTTCTTGATTAATATGTCATATTATAGTTATTTACTTGCATTCCTGAAGAGAAAAATGAGTTTTAGTGGTTGAATGTTATGCTTAATTAATTTCTGACTTCTCAGAGAAGCCCAGTGAGCTGGCTCAAATTTGGGTATAAAAAGGTGAATTCAGTTTGAAATTCCTCATTCCTGTTCAAAATGGTAAAACATAGGGAGCTCACTGAAAATGAAAGAGTCCGCATTAAAGCACTTCATGATGCAGCTGTGGCATAAACCTTACTTTGGGTGGTGGTCTAATAAATTTGTTAAGTGCTGTATTTCCACACACTCTTACAGGCTATTGTGATTTTAATACTGAGGGACCCTAACCAAATGTTAAACAGTTCAAAGCTAAGCTTCCTCAAAAGGTGCATACATTGATACACCTTTTAGCAAACTGCATCCACCTGGGACTCAAATCTAAGGTTGTCATCAATTATAGTACCAAGACATTTGTAGTAGGGCTCGGCAATCAATTGCAAATGAGATTTAGTAGCAATATGGCCTGCTGCAATTTACAAATCACAAAGGTTGCAATATTTCTTTAACTTGAACTGTGTCAGAATACCAGTTTCATAGTTTTTTTTGCAGCAGAGATTTTATGCACATTATGCAAACATTCAAGTTTTTAAAGTATAAAAATACCTGTTTTACCAATGAATGTTTTTTTAATTTAAAACGAGATTGACATAAAAATGATCATCCTCATCAATATAGCAATTGATGTCAAATCTGCAAACAAGCCAAAACAATTGCAATTATTTAAATTTTTTTGTGTTAAAAGATATCTGTTTTAAATCATTTTGTCTTGGTATATTCTATCTAATATTGTTTAGGTTATAATTTAGATGATGTATTTCTTGTCTTTATTGAAAAATATTTAAGATGAGGAATCTAAAAAGAATTGCATATTAAATTGCAATTGCAATACTGGGGAAAAATATTGCAATTAGATTATCTTTGCAAAACATTTAGCCCTACTTTGTAGTGCTGCACAGCTTCAACAGCCTGGTTTTTGTTGACACTTTGTACCATCATATCCCATAAAAATGGTTAACACAAATTTAAATAGTATTTTCAAAAGTTCAGTAGTTTTGACTGTGCCGATGTTGCTTCTGAAGCATGCAGCACGAATGGTTATAGACATAAACTTCATTTCTCATCACTTATTCCCCCCCAGAAAGATTGATTCAATTGTTTTCATCTCACAAGGCTGTGAATCACAATATAACCAGAGGTGCATGTTGTAAAGTTTGAATTGAAAGAAAAAATAGCGCAGTACACATCCTTGTACACAGGCAGAAGTGCTGCTGCTGGAAATGGATATACAGTCATAAGGCATTACAACATAAACATTTGCATCGTTTAACTCCAACCATGATGTAGCCTTTTCCTTTCTATTCTTATTTTCATTTGTACTTACTTAGTCCCCATTTTTAGTGTGTGTGCTGCAGCAATGCTTCAATTTCTACTCTAGGGGTTGATTAAGGGCTATCATATCTTGTCTCTTCTGTCAGTTTTGCTTGCAGGCTTTTTGTTGTTCCTTGTTTCTGCACAGCTACTGAAAAATGCCATGAAATACAGATGACGGCAAGTGCAAGACACACAGACAGAGCTTACGAAATGAAGAAATGACAGTTTAGGAGGAGACTGCCTTAGAAAGCTTTGGGACACCTCTTTGATGCTTGGTCAACAATGCCCTTATATTCAGTACCTGTGAGTTAAAAATGCCCTGATATTTCTCGTTCTTAGAAATCAGGTGAGGAAAGGCCCAGAAAATAAGTGTACTAAGTAGAGAGTCACATTCATAAACTTTCTTACTTGTTTTTGCAGCGTACACACCTGGGGAAGGTATGATGGGATGCTGGTTGAGGAAAGGGTGCGTCTCAGCGGGCGTCTGGTTTGTTGGCGCGTTTGTGTTGAGGGGGCCGGTCATGACAGGGGCACCAGCAGGGGTAATGTTTGTGTTTGGCTCTGCGTTCGACTGCGTCATGTGAGGGTTCATGAAGTGAGCCAGAGGGTCAAATCCAGGACTCAGCAGCTGGGAGTCCAGTGACGGGACAGGGACAGAGACCGGGGGAGGCGGGACAAATGGTGGTTTGGCCTGGGCCGCCTGAGGCTGAATCTGAGGTTGAGGAGCGACCGGGCCTGCTCCGCTATTGAGTGCCTGGTGGGGCGGTCTTTTGGTGTCTTTGTTAGTCGAGTTCTTCTTCTGCTGCTTGGGAACCAGCCCTGCTGAATGAAGATATTACAGTTTAATGTAGTGGTTCCGAATACAGTGTGTTCATTTGATCAGTTTGTGCTTTCATTCATGTTGAGATAAACTTTCCAGCTGTTCAGGAGCCAAAATCTCATCTACCATCTCTTAATATGATGAATGAATGAATGAAGATAGTCAAAGCTGATATTGTGGGTATGCTCTTACCATTCTCAGAGTCTTCACTATCAGAGGAGTCGCTGCTGCCAGAAGATGAGGATTCTGTCTTTAATTTCGTCATGTTTGTCATTTCTGAAGGCTTCTCTGCTGAAACAAAACACAAAACATACTGAAATTTGCTGTCTCACATTAACAACAGTAAAATGTTTTGAACAAAATACATCTGATACCTTGTTAAACAAGCTGAGACACATAAATTAAAGCATAATTCTGAGTCAAAGTCTGAAATGTTTGCAGACAAGCTTAATGACTATCAGCTAGATCGACATTATCACATCTTCATGTCTCAGTGCTGTGACTCAAACAGCCTACCTGACGGTTTCTTCTTCTTCTTCAGACAGCTGGAGACATATTTCTCCAGCTCTCTCAGCGTAGAAGGCTTCAGCGTCTCAAAGTCTATCTCTATTTCGTCGGGGTTGGAGTTCTTCAGTGATGGCTCACGTGTCTGGATTATGTGCACGACGCGGCCCAGTTTGTCACCGGGCAGCTTGTTGATGTCCAGGCTCAGTTGGCGTTTTTCCTCGTACGACATCGGCTTGCTCCTGTCTGTAGACCCTGCCCCGAAAACATCTGCAAAGCAAAGTTTGTAGCAGGTCAATGCAAGACTGTTAAAGATGATTTGGCAGGTTAGTTTATTTGACATTTATTCTAAAACATGTCTATTTTTAGTGGAGCTCTTAAATAAAACCTTTTTTTTTTTACCCAAACTGCCTTGTTATGTCACTGAAGGGACCTGGCCTTAGCTCAACCTGTAGTGGTAGGTTATAATGGGTGTGAGCAGTTGTTTCACACAGTTTATGTTGTTTTCAGAGCCGTCACTTAATTTTACTAGTTTTCAAACTGGTTCAATGTTGTGTTTGTGCCAGTTGCAAAAATTCTAGCTTGACTGGACACAGGCTGCACTGTCTCCTTGACAGGAAAAGGTGTGAAACTACTGTTTGGAGATGGGACTTCAGTTCCATTTGAACTGTCATGTTGGGGCCATATTGATGTATTGTTAATAGTTGTGGATTTGGAAAGGCAAATATTCATGCACAAAAATATTTTTTTCTGTTGTTGGTTTGTGGCATTTGTACCTTTCCCCTCCCGCCTAGGTTGGAGCTGCTACCTGCAGTTTAATTTAAGGGTACTGATGACACCTGTGAGTATCTCCTGTGTGAGTGGGAGCAAAACAGTTTTTTGACTGCAGAGGGCAGAGATGCAGAAATTGCTGTAGAATTCTTTTGTTTATCAATCCTCAGTCTAAGTTCTTGCTGAAGGTTTTTGTGAATAAATTCTTGAGCTGACGCTGGATCCGCTGCAGCCTTTTGTTTTGACTGCGTGTGTTGACCCGCTCAGCAGTGGCTTTTCTGGAAGATTGACGTTTGAAGCCACCACACGTCTGGTTAACTGATTTAAGCTACTAGACAAACAGCCCTGACTCTGCTCAATGGGCTCTGGTTGTAACTGGTTTTCAAAGCAGTGGCTGTAAACAAACTCCCTCCAGTGTTACTTCTAACTGCCATTGCTAGTTGTGGCTCTGCTAAAGCCCTGTCAATTACAGAGTAAAACTTTTATTCCAACACATTCTTCCCAGTAAAAGTCACCAGTTTTTTATTTACTGGAAGGCTTTTAATATGAAGCAAACTATCAGGATGTAGGAATGTTGAAATAGGCTAATCAGAATGCATCGCGATGTTGATGTGGACGATTCTGCATCGGTGCAGAGGCTGCTCATAATCAATGAAGCCAGGTGCTGGTTATGTATTTTCCACCCTGCAGCTAACCTGGCACACCAGATGGACTTGTTTCACACATCCATCTGCTAAATTACTCATAGACAGCATCTGGGAAAGGGCAGAGCCTTTAAAAAAACTCGGAGGGTGACTGGATTAAACTTCTGTCTGTCACATCTTTACAGGCCAATCAGAGCAACAAAACACGTGATGTCGTAGCCACTACAGAGAAGTAAATCTGTAGAGAACTGCTCCTGTGTTGTGAAAGCCAAACAACTGGTCGTTTATATGTTCTTGGCAGAAAGCTTGGACCTCCTTGTTGTGGATTTTAGTATTTATTTTATTCTCAGTACTCAATGCTTTTTAAAATGTAAGTACAATACTTCCCCAAAGATATACTTCAGTAAAAGTAAAAGTAGTGATTTTAAAAACTACTCAAAAAAGTACAAGTACTCAAAAAGCTACTCAATTACAGTAATTTGAGTAAATGTAATCAGTTACTTTTCCCCCCTGGTTGTCTGTGGCACACATTTTTGAGAAGAAGAATGTGACGTGATTGGATCTATCCCTATAGAAATACACTATTAGATACCAGTGGTTTATGCCAGTCACATGTAATAATCCATGTTCTGTTTGCTACTGGATCTAACCTGCTGGTCTCTTTGATACATTGCAGATGTATAATTACAAGCATGGAGTCCGTTATTTGCATATAAATAGGTATTTTCTTCCTCAGTGACAATGGTAAGTTCATGTTTATTCATGTTGGACATGATCAAACTCAGCAGGACTCCCTTTAGTTACATCACTTCCAGCTGTCTGGTTTAAATGTGGATGCAAAATTAAGTATTCACTCGTGACTCAAGGGTTTACTGAAGTGTGTCTTTCAAAGTTATTTATCCACTAATTGATTCACCGGGGCCTCCAACCTCTAAGTTACTCTTAAAGACACAAACCTTCACATTCAGCATCTCTGTCATATACTCACCTACGTCATCCTCTGCCTCCAGAGCAGCTGAGGGCACGAGAGGGGTCGGTCCAGGCGGAGCAGGCACAGCTGGGCGGCTATTTTTGACTCCTTCTTTCTTCCTGTGATTGACAAATGATCAGATTAGCTCCACATAAAGAGGCTACAATAACGTCACTTATCTTGTTACCTCTGGAACACCTACCCAGCTTTTTTCCGTTCCTTCTTTGCAACTAATGGCTCTTTGCTACTTTTGTTTTTCTTAGAAGTCTGAAGAGGAGAGCTTTCCAAAGGCTCATCTGCTGTCATCTTCTTCTTGTGCTTTTCTTTCTTCTTCTCTTTCTTTTTGGGTTTACTGGCTTGGGGTTGGGAAAGTGCTGCCAGCTGCTCGTGTACAGCTTTAAGCTAAAGAACACATACAGAGCAGTGATGTTACATGACAAAGAAAGAGCAGCGTGTAAATGTGTTTCTTCATGTTTCAGCGTTCACCCCTGGTCGGTAAAGCTGCTCTGCGTGGCCCACCCACCTGTCGTGTCTCATTAGCCTCCCTCCCCCTTCATTTTCCATCCTCTAACCTGTTCCTGTAACTCAGCCAATCGCTGCTGTCTTTCGTGCTCTGAGTCTCCTGCCGAGGACTCCGATTCAGAGGAACTGGAGCTGTCGTCCTCAGAAGCAGCAGAAGGAGGCGGGGCTTGTCGAGTGGAGGGGGCAGGGTGGAGGGCCGTTGATGGGGTGGGAACAGGGACGGGCTCCTCTGGTTCATCAGGCATTTTGGCAAAACGCATCTCAAACACATCCTGATGTGATGGAAGAAATCAAAGAGGAAATATGGGTCACAGTTACAGCCACAAAGCAATAATGTCCTGATCATTTTATTGATATCCATGCAAAAAGGGTCAGCTGTTAGTGTTGGGAAATGATTGTTACGCTCTTAAATTTCTATTTGGCCATAAGTATGTGGACACTTTTGCTGCTGTAGCAGCTTCAACTGAGCTGGTGTATTTTATTTGTTGTCTTGAAAGCCCTCTTTATTTACTAAAATATAAAATAAGATAGTTCGAGGTTAGGAGTCCCAAAGTCTCAAATTCACACTGGGACAATAACTGAGGAGTACTGAACATTACCCTTGCAGGGAGCCCTGTTGTTAGTTAGAGTGCTCTTGCACAAGTGAAATAAACAAACTAGTGGTTTTACTGAGGTAAAGAGTTTATTTGCATCCCTTATTAACTGCTCTAGCCGTGGTTATAGAGTATATGAAATACATACGGCAGATAACTTGACATACTGTACATAATATGTTTGATTACCTGTAGTTTGCGTGCCATGTTGACCACGTCATGGTCAGGAGGATTGTACTTGTAACAGTTGGAGAACATCAACCGGACGTCTGCTGCAAATTCTTGAGCATCTCTGTACTGTCTGCTGTCCAACTTTTTCTAAGAGAGACAAAAACAACGAAATGATTAAAACCATGCAACATGAAATAACACCTCAGTTTTTTTGAGTTGTGCATTTCAGTTGGAAGGGTTAAAGTATTTCAACTTGAACATCATGTATTTCTGTCATTCCTTAACTAAATCAGGCAACTAAAGGTTTAAAGTAAAAATGGCAGAATTTTTAAGAGCAGTTTTTTTAAATGTTTTATTTTTGATGTTATTAATGAAGGGACACTCTATTTTTTTCATGCCATTAGACCAAAGGAGCTGTGGGCTTGAGCTTGATGGTTTAGCACTAATGTTTCATACCAGAGATGTCATTTAGCCCTATCAGTGAGCAACTCAATTTAGTTAAAGAACACCTGCACAAATATCAATCATAAATCCCAATGAAGAAGTGTTTGGGTGAGGACAGTTATTATTAGTGATTATTAAGCTGAGCCAAATGATCAAGGTCACTAAAAAGACACAGAATTCCCATCACTAGATACATGCTCATCCTTCAACAATGCACAATCAGAATCATCTGCAAGTACCTACTTTACTTGTATTTATTGGAATTTTATCAAATATTAAACACTCTGTGAATTAATATACCATAAAAATGACAGTACTGACTGCTAAATTAATTTTTCAAAACTGCATTAAAGTTGTTGTGAATCTGTCCTTTGTAGTTTTATTTGATTCTGATTCATATGCAAGGATGTGATTATCTGAGGATTCAGTAAACTACAGAGCAATTCAGTCTGATTTGATTCAGCACAGTTCAGTTCTACCTGATGCAAGTTGATAATAGAATCCAAAGAACTTCTTTCGAATCAAGAAACTAAAAAAAGGGGGGGGGGCATATATTAAAACTTCTTTTTACTTGTACCTGAGTCTTTGCCCCTCTGTACTTCTCACTTCATAGGCTTTATGAAATCCAGCAAACAGTCAAAAACATGTTTCAATTATCTCAAGAAGGACAAATTAAAGGCAATTCAACAATTTAAGGAGATTTGAATTATCACAGTGACAGAGCTCTGTGTGTCTGCAAGTTTAAATATTATACACAGGGGGCGCAGGTGGCCGAGGGGTTAAGGCGCACCCCATGTACGCAGACGGCCCGGGTTTCGAGTCCGGCCTGAGGCCCTTTACGGTATGTCTCTCCCCCGCTCTCATCCCTGTTTCAGACTCTATCCACTGTCCTCCTCTATCACATAAAGGCACAAAAATGCCCCAAAAAACCCTTTAAAAAATACATATATATTTATTTAAATATTTATATATTTATATAAAAACAGTTATTGTTTGTTCTTGTTCTTAAATTGGCATCTAGCTGAGTTTTCTCTGTTAAACAGTATGCTGTGGCTGTAATCACCAAAACTGAAATGGCCAGTGGATGCTGCAACAATGCAAAACTTTGCTAAGTTGTGATTGATTTAAGTATTAATTTTTCAGGCCTGTTAGCATCCTAGCATAACTTAAGCCATTTACACAGGTGAGATTTGTGTGCTGCTGTCATTCTTAGTCACTTTTCTGCAGAGCCTGGAGACAGGCTGACATTTGGAAAGTTTTTTTTTCTGCAGCATAAGTCGACGGGACTTAATTTCTGAGGTTGAGGACTCTGAAATGCTTCTGCGATTAAAGGGGATTGATTTTCTTCTTGTAACACACCTGGATACCAAGCAAGTGCCAGGCCACTAACGTAATTCTTGTTGAAAGGAAAAAGGTTAACATGAGTCTTCAAGGCTGAGGATGCTGAGCTACAGTATGCATTTTTTACAGACTGACGCACTTGGATCTTTCATCTTTCATCCTTTCCTCACAATGCCTTTCCATCAAATATTTAAATTAAACACACAAAATACTTTAATTAAGCTATGCTTATTTTATGAGCAAACTGAAACGGTGTTTTTTACATATCTGTGACAAAAGAACAGCATTAAATGTCTGCAGAACTTTTAATCCTGCATTCTTAGGAGTGTTTGAGGTCTTGCTAGATGAAAGAGTTCACAACTTGTCGACACTGATCCAAATCAAAATCACCTTGATAGTGCTAAGGTCCATTGGGTGTTTGATGATGTCATGGTAGTCGTGGAGACCCAGAGCTTTAGCATCCACGGGCTTATAGAAAGGCCAGGCGTATGCTACGTGCTTCTTGGAAAGCATCTCTTTGACCAGGCGTGCGCAGAAACGCAGCTGATCCTGACGTTTCTGCATCACTGTCCCTGCAGTCTCCAAGGTGCCACCTAAATGGTGCTGTGAGTCTGGCTGTGATGCTTCTTTTTTGGGTTGTTTGGATGGGCGACTGCTCTCTCTGCGTGGCCGCATCTCAGCTGAGACAGGAGATGATTCGCTAAGTTGGTCGTTTGCCGTGGGTGTGGTGGTGTCAGCTTTCCTCTTCTGGCTCTTCCTTTGCTGCTGGAACAGTCAGGGATTAGAGGTTTGACATGAATCATTGTATGGTTGATAAAAATGGCTGCTGATTTCTCTTTACCTTAACGAGTGCAGGGGAGCTCTGCAGCATCGGGGCCTGATGGAGGCCTGGGTGTGAGGCCGGAGGGATAACAGACGTCATTCCTTGTGCCAGGACGTCAGGGGTGGAGAGGGGAAAAGAGGGTCCTAGATGGGGTGCATGGGAGGCAGGTGTAGGAGGCACGCGTGGGGGCTGAACTTGGGCCAGGGGCTGTGTCATGGACTGGGTCATGGGTTGTGTCATGGGTTGTGTCATGGGCTGGGTCATGGGCTGGGTCATGGGCTGGGTCATGGGCTGGGTCATGGGCTGGGTCATGGGCTGGGTCATGGGCTGGGTCATGGGCTGGGTCATGGGCTGGGCCAGGGGCTGGGTCAGGGCAGGAGGGCCTGGAGCAGCAGGTACAGTGCGGCTCTGTGGGGTTGTTGCAGGGGACGAGAAGCCTCGCGTGTGGGGGGTGGTGGAAGGTGAAGATGAATCTTGTCCTGAATCAGACTTGGATATCAGAGCTGGAAGGAGGAAAAAACAGAAAAATTTTAGTTTAATCACAGATTTAAAGACTCACAGACCATTTAGTTTAGAATAATTACAGTGACTTAGAAACGACAGAAGAGGTGTGGCAGGCCGTTGCCAGGACGGGGAAAATATTTGTACAAAGAACATTTTTGACATCAGGTGTTGCCATATCAAAACATACACAATGCAAAAGCAAAGACAAACAAACAAACAACTTCACGTCACACTTAAGAGCCTGAGGGGAGGGAGTGTTACCACAGAACATGACTATCTCTCTTCTCTCTGGACAACATGTTCTTGTTGATATTGAACTTTTGCATCTGACATCACAATGATTGTCCCACGGCTGTCCAAACACAGGCAGCAAACAAGACCTGTTACTTACCAGGTAGCAGTACTAAATTAATGCTTTTGTCCACAAATTCCTCATGGGAATCTGTAATCTACATGTTTGATCATGGTTGTCTTCTGTTTGTCTATTGATTGGATTAACAAGCAATGCTAATACAGCCTTCTGTCATGCAGAAGTGGATCATAACAATACTGTATGCCAGAGGAATTGACAGCTAACAAAATACAAATGATTTTGCGGTACATAATTTGTTCAAGACAGAAAGGAAAGGTTGAAATGTTGGTATTAGATATATGCAAATCATTTAAAAAAAACATAAAACATAGCATATTCTACAGAAAGGTCTCATTTGCAACAGTACTGCTGATTGGACTTCAAGTAACACAAGCAAACACTGGTGTTGTGGTTTCAAACATGGCCCTGCTTACTGAATGAGATGCTGAGATCTGAAAGAGAACTGGTGATTGCTTTTCAGTGTGCCTCTAAAAACATACATTCTACAAATTACTTGCTTCACTGTCATAAAGACATACAGAGTCTTTAAGAAAAAAGAAAACATGTATTTGGTTAACCTGAACTGCTGGATAGCATTGATGGTTTACTTAGCTAACTAGCCTCCTTCAGTCATCTTTCCATCAAAAATCTCTAACCCTGTTTAGAGGATACATCGACACAAATTTATACTTGCATTGGGTGTTCAATTTTAAAGAAGTGTGCCTTAAAGGTTGGTGAGGATGCACCTCGATGCACGCTTAAAACACTTTGATATCCGACAGCTCAGATTGCACACAGAAGTGGTCCAGGTTACCTTCATCTGGACTGGATTTGCATTAAAGATCACTCTAACTGTCGTGATCTGCTGTTATCCACTAGTAACGGAAGCATAGCTTTATTGTTGTTTGTGCAGCCTCACTCATACTGATGGGAAAGAAAGTGGTTTTATTTAGATATCGGGGTTATTTGTTTCAGCTCACTAATAAGAGTCAATTTTTCGGCTCTTAAACAGCTTTCTTTTTACATTTTTTTGTCTTTCAAACAACAAAAATGGAAACAAAGCAAATGGGAGACAGCTCCCATTGTTCACAAAAAGACCAGCTCGTTTGGAATCGACAGGTCACGGCTTCTGTATGTATTAAATTGAGCCGTCATTTCGATTGAACCTGATTCCAACATTTATTTGCTAACTGATACTTTATATGGTTGTTGGAAAGTATGTTTCTGACAAAAGAGGGCAAAAAGCTGTTAAAGCAGCACCACTGCCTCTAAGCTCATGGCTAATTTGCCCCAATTCATTCTGATCACCAGTAGCCTCACTGCCACACCATGAGGGGATACCAAACTGTGGTAAGAGAGCCATGGGAATGATGTTTGGGCTGCTGTTTTGTGTAAGAGTGGGCAATTGGAATTTGATAACACACTGTTGTATTGTTCCTGCATATTAAGGAGGCACGGACAAAAGCGCAGTCACTTAGTATCTGAATGCCCAAAAAGGATCACAAAGAAAAAATGTAAGCAGAGTCTCTGCTGAGCTACTTCTTGACATCGGATAAGCTCAGATGTTCAGACACGCTCCTTAAAATTGTGACTCCTAGGCAGGGTAAAGGCCAGTCTCCCTCCATATATAACTACATTTTAACATGACATCACTTTGAGTGGAGTTCCTCTGTTTTGCCTCTTTAATGCATCCAAATGTCACAATATTGTTTACTACTATTGTGGAATTTCTGTATGCAGTCAGCCAAGGCTCTCAGGATGGAGACATTAACACACCAGACTTTCTCACTAAACAAATTAAAAAGCTACAAGGATGGATTATGAAGCTCAACAATGGTACAATGATTGCCATGCAGTAAAAACAGGCAGAACGAGTACAGAACTGCTCACACTGGTCAGGCTGGTTATCATTAAAATTTAAAGTGTAGACATTTTCAGTTTGTACAACAACACATTCTCGTACCCGCCTCCCGTCGGCCCCCTCGGCGTCCCTTGCTGACCACGGCGATCTCCTTCTCCTCCTGTGGCATCTCTGTGATCTTATGGAGGAAGACTTTCTCCAAGGTTTTGGCCATCAGAACGATGTCATCCCCTGGCTGGACACACAACAGGCACACGTTCAGCTGCCTGTTTCTTAGAAGAAGCACATTATGGCACATGAGAGCGGATGTCAAGCGTGCAGCGGCTCACCTTGTTGTAGATGTAGCAGTTTGTGAACATTGTGTTGAAGTCTTGGATGCACTCCTGGGCGTTCCAGTAGTAGTTGTTTTCTAGTCGTTTTTTTATTGTGCCCATGTCCATTGGGGTCTTGATGATCTTGTAGTAGTCCTTAAAAAGAAGGAGAGCAGAGCTTTTTAGATAAGTATCAACTCTGCAGAAAAGCAGGTGAAAATAAGCAAAGACTAAAGAGTAGGAGTGAGGAATAACGCACAGGAAAAGAGCTGAAGATTGGACAGAACCGAGACTGGAGAATTATAGCCTCTGTATAATGGGCACAACCACACCCATTATACAGAGGCTATAAATGTGATCTATATCTATTACATACTGTTATTATCGATTGCTTAACTATACCTCATATCATTATTGCAATACTGAACTATGTTTGAACTGGCAACCAAACAAAGTACACAATAAACGACAAAGATGACCCAGAAAAACTGTAGTGACTGAATTCTGGGTATTTATTGACTGTAAAAGTGAGGTGAAACAGAAAAAAAGTCTTAGGTGAGGAGTCAACATGACCAATTTAGGGTTTCCTCAACCTTAAACATGTAGCTACTTCTAGAGAACTAATAAAAATGTAAACCAGCAGCCTTTTTTTTGTTCCTTTCTGTGTGCTTTTAACAAAACGATATAATGACAGCTGTAATAAACACACTGACTTACAGGCAAATTGAGTTTCACGGCGTCTACAGGAGTCTGGAAGGGCCATGCAAAGTTGTGTTTCCATAAAGTCTTCAACACTTCTTTGAGCAGGAACTGAAAAAAGCAGAGCAATTAGTTGATTTGAAGCTGTAACTTCAGAAAAAGAAAGAGTTAGTTAAACGTGTGAATGTACCTGTAACTGGTTGGTCTGTCGTTTGGGTCTAGAGGGGTTCCATGTTTCAGGAGGTGGGGGGTTGAAGGGTAAGGGGGGTTGGGGAGAGGGAGGGTTCTGGCTGCTGCCTGCCTCCAGTCCGTCTCCCATGGCAGAGGTGGGTTGCAGTGGCTGAGCCAAATGTTTAGGCAGATTGGACCTGTCAGGGGCAGGTGGGACCGGGGGGACCCCCCTCAGGCCATTACACTCCTTACTCGACTCTCTGGAAGGAAAACAAGTTCATCATCAGAGACAGAAATTCTTCCGGATTGAAACCACTTCTGATTCAGTTTCTTTAGTAAATAATCACAACTCGAACCTGAAACCAGCTCACCATCTTACTAGTGCTGGGCATCAATCAAGTTTTGATCTCAATTATCCAATTTCGATTTTCACTTCTTACTATCATGATAATTGAGATTAAACAATCAATATAGCTCATGCTTTGTTTTTTTTGTTGTTGTTGTTAAGTGTGATAAATGGAGATGACCCACCCTCCTTTTACAGCACAGCACGTTCTCTACCACTCCCATTAAAACAGCTCTCACTTTGATTTAACTGAGGTGCAGAGAGCCACGGCACATACATGGTACATGAAAGCAAGAGAGCTAAAGAAGATGACACAAGTTGCATGTAATCACTCTGGTTTTGAAGAGTTGAACATGAACAACACTAAATAATGTGTTTATTATCGTTGTCATGGCTGTGTTTGTTGTGCTTTTTCCTCATGCCAGCTTGCTTCCTGATTGGCTAATACTCTGTTCCAAGCAAATATCCTAACCATGCCTGCTTAGCTGTTCTCTGTGCTCCCCTACAAATAGAATTTCTGGTCATAAATACTGAACGTTTAATAGCTACGATCTTGAGTCAAAGCGGCTCTTGACTGTCTTCCTGGTAGTAGTGGGAGGTAATCCGGTATCAGTACCGGCACTGGGAAAATTTCTGCCACGGCATGGTTTTTTTCAACACTGTCATTACCAGTTTAAATGGGTGCGTTCCGTTACAGTGCCCATGTGAGGCATAACTGATGTAACTACTAGCGTAGCAACATGACTGAAAACAGCTCAGTCTGAGTCCAGTCAGCAGCAAATTCTGCTCTAACATTACGAGCAGCCAGGTGACTAACTGCCAGGTAACTAACCACGCCAGGCTGTGGCATGAAACGAAGTCTTACATTAAGATGTGAACACTTTGGTGGCATAAAGCTCCTGGTCCTGCTGCAGAAGCTGCTATAGTCATTAATGGGTAGATACACCTAAGCATTACAGAAGTGAAACTTAAAACTACAGGAGCAGTTACAAAGAAGTGAACACAGAGAGACTTATAAAATAATTTCTGTGATCTTATATGCAGACATGAGTTGGGGGGGGGGGCTGATCATTTTTGTTTAATTAATATTACATTTGATGCAGCATTTGCTGCTTTATGTCTTTCACTTGAGTTAAAGAAACATTTTCTAGTCATATATTCTGTTATCAAAGTTAAAAAAAAAGTAAAATCTCATCTCTTCAGCAAAGTGTCTCATCACACCCCTACTGCATATCTAAAATTTGCAATATTTACAGGCCACTCCCTTTCAACCATCTATTTATTTAAATTATCTAAAATTACTCTAATAAATAAAGAAAAACACATTAATATATAGTTCTATCCAGTCACATCAGTATTAAACAGTGCCTAAGCTCCTGAGTGTCTTACAATTTGTTCTTTGCTGCAAAAAAAATCTCTGATAAAAAAAACTTTAGTGAACATCTGCTGAAAAACAACATCAGAGCTAACTGATTCCTAAGAATGGGTGGTGAGTGAAGGCCATACTCAGCTTGTTTCAGTAAACTGTTTGACTCACCAAAAACATCATGCATGCATGGCTTTAGTGATGTAGACACTTGGTGTTTTCAAACATGCAAAAATCCACAAACAATTTCCTGAAGGTTTCAGGGCTATCACCCTGAGTTTACCTAAACATTATCCTTTCTTTCCCTGGCTAAACTCAAGTAAAGTCTGGGTGAGCTGATGTGTCAACACACAGCACTACTGAGTGAAGGTGATGACACTCATACAATTGAGAAACCATTACCTATTTAATGGTGCTCCTTTATTCTATTTTCTGCCCACAAGTATTTTCTTATACTGCTAATACATCCAGTTACAAGTAGCACTGATGTATAATAATGAGTGTTGCTTTGTCTGCAAAGATGCTAAGAAATGTGAGGTACAGTTTCATAATCACAACAAAGTATGTAAGATCTTGTTGCTCATCATGAGATATGTTTGGCAACATGAGAAAGAGACTAGAATTAAGAGGGAAAAGTTTGGGTGAGAAAGGTCACAAGATCTCTTTTAGATCAACATCCAACAGTTAAGATTGGCAGCTGAACACTTTGCAGGTCTTAAACCCTTTTACATCAATAGAAAACTTAGAAAGCAGCTGAACAGTTGCCATGGAAAGTTAAAAGCATTTTTTCCAACAAATTATTACAATACAGTCCATTTGGCTTTAACACTTCATTCCTTGTTAGGAATTTCACTCCCTCTGATCAAAGAATAGAAACCAGGTTTTTAAGTCAGGCTGCTCTGAAGACAGAGAAAGAGCTGTCAGTGCTGTAGTGTTAATAATCTGTGCTGTACCAGGGCTAATAACCAAGACGGCACTTTAATCATCGAGTACAAAATAACAAGGAAATACTGTCAAGATAAAATCTTTTATGTATAAGGACCAGCTGGTTGTAAAACGCAGCAGTAAGGTTATGTAAACTGGCTAAACTTCTAGACAGTAAGGGAAATTCAGTTAACATTCATGGTAACTGCTGAAATAACAAATAAGTACAATTATTAAGACTGTATTCTGATCTGTTTGGTTAATCTGTGCATTAGCCAGATATATTTAAACCGTTTGTTTTGGTTTTTTTCAAACAAGATACTGGCATGTTATTTTACCACCCCTTTGAGACAATACTTTTACAGAGATTTATATCCAAATGGGGGATTCTGATGCCAACTACTGCATTCTGTGGATGCACCTTAATGCATACTGACAACTGTTTGATATTCGATAACTCTGCATTAAGAGATGGTCCTTGTTGCCCTCATTCAGACTGGTTTAGTAGTGTAGATGCAACCTGAACTGGCATGTATTAAAGACCACTTCATCATTTGACATAATCTGCTGGTAAATAGAGAGCATGGCTTAATTTATGCCCATCCAGCCTTGCTCAGAGAAATGGGATTGAGGCTTTTTTTTTTTTAAGATCTAAATTATTTGGCTTAGATCAGTAATAAGGACCAGCCTTTCAGCTCCCAAAGGGCTCTTCTTTGGTACCATTTTGCCTATTCTTATATCTTTAAAACAACAAAAAAACTATGAAAGGAAGCCGTGTCTTAAATGGGAGCTGTTACCATTTTTCATAAAGCATGTTTCTGACAAAATTAGGGAGAATGGCTGTTAAAGATGCACTGCTACCCTCTTAGTTTGTGGCTAACTCAAACCCATCCTTTCTTTTTGTCAACTGCTTCACAGCACACAGTATGAAGGGATACCAAGCCATAGTACGAGAGCCAGGGAAATGATGTATGAGCTGTTGTTTGCATAAGAGGCGAGCAAGTGAGTCCCAATATCGGATTGCCACTGAAGACATACTGCATATTGTTAATGCTTAGTAAGGAAAAAGTGCAGTCCTTTGTTATTAAAAAGCCCAAAACAGAATAATAATCTGCAATGATGAATTGTCTTAAAACCTATCTGTCAACCCAAGCTAGGTGGTGAGTAGAGATGCAGCAAAATTAAAATTCCATAACACAAAAGAATTATCATGGTTATCAGTAGCACCTGTAACATGATCGTTTCACGGGGTGGTAGCAGCAGAGCTGCATTTAACTCTACAAATTTGATCCATCATCTCCAAACTAAACATGCAGTGGAATACGGTGACGTCCCTATAGCAACAGGCAGCTTCACCAAAGCAACACACTCTGGACTTTAAGAGGAAAGACAGGTATCCTCGAGGGAGCGATAAGGCAACAAAGATTACAGAAAAGTGGTCAAATTCAACACTTTAGACAACCATCCCATCTCCGTGGTGGAGAATTTAAGTTTTTGTTGTCTTCTTGAGCTTTTGAACCCCCGCTATGCCCTGCCCACTAGACAGTATATTACTGACACTGGCTTACCGGAGCAGTACAAGAAAGTACGTGACAGTATACTAGATACGTCACTGCCCTCAGCTTCAGTACAGACATTTAGAGCTCTGATGTTCGCCCTATGTCACTGCTGAACCTCACTACACAGTCTTCCACCTTCGAGTTAAAGTGTACCGTATTTCATGCATGCCAGTTTCGTGGGTCTCACACAGCAGAGCATGTAAAGCAGGCAATCGAGAATGTTCCTAAACAAGAACTTTCACTTCATTCTAAAGTAATAGTGGGTAAAGAAAATAAAGTGAGGGAGGGAAAAGTGATGGAGCAGCTCCAGTTGCACTTTAGGAATTGCACTGTAATAACAAGAGTGCCTTGTATTTTATTTGATATTTGGGTTTTATTGCAGTGTTAATGTTTTGGTTCATGTCTCAGATTAAGCTACTACATTTTAATAGGGATTGTTGTTTTGAATCTGTATGATTCATCTGTTTTTGATCCTATTCAAGTCAAACTGTTTACACCACTTTAAAGTGGAGTTAGGATGTTTTTAATTCATTTTTTGAGTTCAGTTTTTGCTGTGACCAATATAGTGAAGTTAATTACCACTTCTAAGTGGAATTATAATATTTCAAATTCATTTATTGAATTATTTTGTTATTGTGACCATTGACTCTGCTTTTACCACCTCTAAGTGGAACTGAGGTTATTTGAGTTCACTTTTTTGGCTGCTCAGGTCTATCAGCTGTTTCCACCACTTTAAAGTGGATTTTTGATTGATTTAATTCAAACACTGCACTAAGTGAAAATGTAACTTTATTTTTTGAAAAACGATTAAAGCAGAACAGCTATTACACCATTCTGAGCAGAAATGTGATTTTATGTTTTTTACAACAATGTTGGCTGGACTGAGTTAAATGGAATAAGTTTAAGATATATATTAGTTATCCCATTTACTTCAGTTATTCTTGCAAAAAAATCAAATGAAACTCTATTCTAGGTAATTTTAAGTATTGATCGGGACTCGGTATCGGCAGATATTCAATATTAAAAAATCGGATTGGGTCGGAGGCCAAAAATGCTGATCGGGACAACCCTAGTTATTAGAGTTAGGATGTGTGAAACGTATGATGGTAGCAGCTGCATTTGCAGTAGGGACATGGCAAGTCTTGGGATTTTATACCAGTTTGGTCTAACAATAGGATGCAACCCAACCTTAAAAGGAAAAAAATAGGTATTTAAGTGTGTCTTATACACAGGATTTTACAGTATATAACTTAGATTTTCATTCTGTTCAGTGCAATGACACTGTAAAGCACCAATTTTTCCCAGTGATTATTAAGACTTCTTATTCTGAAGACTTACATGTTTGTTGCTGTGCAGCTGTGGTCTAATCCTATTGGGTGATCATATCTCTGTTGGTGAGGCAGCGATATCCTGAGGTTAACACCGGAGGTCTGTCAGTGACACGCCGAGGGAGGAAACCACAATACCCAGGTAGGAGGCTAAGGGTCTCGCCTAGGAGAGAAGAGGGGTTACTGTTTATAATTGGGGTCATTTTTATATGAATGCATGATGTTGATTAACGTAAACAAAGTTTGTCAGCTTATGGGAAAACCCTTGCCTTCCAAGTACTTTGAGCACAGCCTTTTTGCTTGCATCTAATTAGATACAGTCAATGCAAAAACGTAATGTCAAACCCCATGAGAAAAATATATTGACAAGATTGTTTCATTTTAAAAATATAAACTATAAAGTTTTTTTCTAGATTAGGTGTATTTCAAGGTGCATATTGCAAATAAAAGCATACTACTGACCTTAAATCTTTTACAGTTTTATGAAGCATCTCCATTCTTTTAGGACTTCACACAACTCCTGATCAAAAAGTGCTACTTTTAAGTGGCCATGCTTTGTCTAAGAAACTGAAAATACATTTTTTTGAAACAGCAGCAGCACAAACAAATTTTGCGTTTCTTTATAACATGTTAAAAACATGATGGTACTTTGATTACACCTGAATTTCATTGTATGACCAGCTCACACTGAGATTGCACCTATTTCGGTCTCTCCTCTTGTGCAAGATTAAAAACAGATCCACCAACGCTTGATAAAAAGTGTTCATGTTTGTTTTTCTTCCTGTGAATGACTTTGTCTGACTGGAACTATGTAGATGAACTGGGACTTACACAACAGACAAATTACACAATTCTTAGTCAAAGACGGCCTTTTGACCTACTTCTGATGCCATTATAACAGGTTTCTAAGCTGCCAGTGCTGCACCTTACTTCCTGACTGATGTCATTACTGTAGTGTAATTATACATCTCTTTCATTGATCGATCTGTTTGCTGACAGTCTTCAAGAACTGTGTTCCTGCAGGCTAAAATATCTGCTTGTAATATGTTGTGTTTCCTCTTTATCTGTGAGAATGGTTGAAATGCTGTGACTTACATTTGTAACATGGAGTAAGTTTGCAGGTCTTTGCTCCATTTTCTTACCGGGTTTTAATCACCCTGTCTTGCATGCAAGTGATGAGTGTATGACCACCCTCCTTCAGCGTTCTTCCTTTCTCCACAAGGGCATTAGAATCAAATGATCAGTTTCTAAGATGAAGATCCCAGTGCCTTGTTTGTCTTTTCAGGCAACCTTCATCTTGTGCACGTTAAAAATTTGTAGCATTATCTTTACTTTTCAGTTAGATGAAGACAGATTTATGCTCTGCAGTTCTTAGTTGCACATCGTACCCTTACACTAAATATTAACTGTTCTTTAATACCTTAAATATGATGCAGTGTTGCTTTATCCCTGATGTGTACTATAAGCACCTTACAGTGTTACCCACACATTGACAATATTTGGGTGGGCTACCCAGGTATATTTAAAGCCACTCAAGTATATTTCTGACCATATATATATATTTTTTTAATCCATACACAGTCACCTTCTGAGCATGTGGTGACAAGTCTTTACTGCACTCAATACAAGCAGGCTGTTTTGCACCGACTCCTATAGTGGTATGTTGACAGCCTGTCAGCGGCACAGTGCGTTCCTGTTCGACGTAGCGCCCCGCTTTACCCCCCACTGCCTTGTTCCTATTTTCCTCTCTGTAGCTTGCTTTGAGGTGAGCAAAGAAACAGATAATAGGTAGATAACAAGACACAAAGAATGTCCAATCCAAAAGAATATTTCCTTGATTTTCTTTCACTTGCCTTGCTCTGCAGACTTTGTAAACTTATTTTACAAAGAGTAGACAACTGTAATAATATCCACTGCTGTCTTTAAAATGTATTGCGCTCTGACTTGTGTCAACACAGAGTAAAAACTATTCAACTCAAAGCAGCTAAAGGCTGCCAAGTAAAAACTGAAATTCATAGGGCAGAGAATTAAATACCTAATAGATCCAGTGTAGACAGCATGTGTGCGATGCTAACATGCAGTTAGGACTCATTGTGGGAGATGTCCATGAGTGCATCCCTCCTGTAATTGCACCAACTGAGCTGCAATGTCTTATGTTAAGCTTAATCTTAGGGATGCATGGCATGAACAATAATATATAGGTATTGGCAGCTATTTGCTTAAAAAGGTTATTATCAGTATAGGAAGATATGAAAATTTCTGCCTATATTTGCAGTCAATACTAGGGGTGCACCGATTACAATTTTCAGGCCGATCACTGATCTTTATAAAGACTGACCTGGTAATTCTGCTTTTGTCCGATACCAATTTTTTTTTTTTTTATAACTGACAGCATACACCTTCAAAGTTCCAATATTATTTTATTGAAAACATTGAACAATTGAACAATACCCGTGAAACAATACAAACTTGTTGTTTTAACTGCACATGAGGTAGTTCTCTCAAATATAAATGAAAGGTTTAGAGCATTGCTGTCCAAACTACTAAATTATATCAGTTCCTTTAGTCTTTCATTTTTCACATTTTAGTAGGTAGACGTAGATAAGATCGGTAGATAAGATCAGTTTCAATAGACCAACAGACCGAGGCCATCTGTCATCTTTTTCTTTGCTCATCTTCTTTCCTTTAGACTTCAAAGGATGTTTTACTTTAAATTCTATTTTAAAGGCTGTAGTTCTGAAATACTAATATCAGTATTGGCTAAAACGAAAGTTAATAACAGCGCACTGAATATCAGAGGAAATTGAGAGGCACCTGACTGCTGACATCCAAGAACATACGGCACTTAGACATCTGTAATACATGGTTTTTTTAAATCAGTAATCAATGGACCAACCAAACATGACCACTTGTGGATAAATTTCAAGTACTGATAGAGTAAACCTATTTTACAAGTGCCACTATATTCCTGCTTGTGCTTTCAACTAAACGGAGCCACATGAAAAGCATCTTGGGAACCTGATGCAGCATGAGGCCGAAATATGTCGGCACTTTAAAATGTCTTTCTCTCTCAAAATGTGAAATCTATCCACAAAAATTAAAAGTTGGTTTGCTGGTTAGTACATACGCCTTAAGGGGTTCTGTTTAAATGAAAACATAGAGCATAGAAAGCAACATGCCTGCATTTGTGAATGTCCAAGTGCCTATGCGTTCATGGATATCTGGTGTATTCGGCAGGGCTCTCTTGGAAAAAATATAGTACGCATCTTTTCTTCATATGCAGTCATTTTAATATTTTACTGCAGCTCCTTGCTGCCAACATAATCCTGTACTCCTGCACTGATGATGGCTGTGATATAATACCTCATCAACAATAAACCTTTACACAGCTCACCTGCTTTCAATATGGAAAACCAAGCAAATATTTCAAAATTAGAGTGACTGTATTTGGGCATATTTTACAGTGTACCGTTGATGAATACTGTCAAAAGAACAGACACTAAATAATCAAACACACAGGAAAGAGGCAGGGCAGGATGCTCATTTAACACTCAAGTGGAGTATCATTCTGTGGGGAATACTGTCTTAGAATATGCCACAGTGCCCTAATGTCTTTGGGGATTTTTCCTGAAAAGCAATCAGTCAAAAACCTGGAAATAAAGACAGTGCCTTCCTTCCTTCCTTCCCTATGTAGTGTGAGACAGATCCAGATTACTTCTGAATGTCTTGCAATTTAATGTTGAATTTAAGAGGCAAACCAATAATTGAGTGTACATATGTTAATGTTACGTGTATTTATTGCTTGCAAGTGTATGCATCATTTTCTAAATGTAATATGCTACAGGTCTTTATTACAAGGTTTCAGAAGATTCTTACTCTCACCCTATTTCTATTAAGACCCCCCAAAAAACACTGCAGTCCAATACTGTTATATAGTGAGCAAGCTTCCTCTTTCTAAATCCAACATAGTTATTTGTAAACAGTCATATAGTGTGATCTCTAAATCTCTAAACAGGAAGCCTGTAAGTGCCTCACTAATATTGCGCTAACAAAAAATCTAATTAACCACAAACCACTAGTAAAAGCTTCAGACTATTATTTTAATATTGGGTATCAGAAAAAAAATCCACTCAAGACGCCTAACTGGGTTTAACAGCTACGTTCGTATTATGTGGATAGTTTGTATTGGGTTTAAAGCAATGTCGCAGCAGCCTCAGGTCAAAGACAACGTCTGGACAGGGTGGTGGATTAATATAGACTTAAATATAGACTACCAATTTAATAAATGACTGTTACATTCATCAGCCATTTTGATATTATTCCGTATCGCGTCACTATGATCTTCATACAACCGGTAACGTTATCCGAGAGGAGCTAACGAGGCTAAGTGTCTCGGTGTCAGCATCCACGTTACAAGCTAAATTCAAAGACAAATCCAACAGATTATTTAAATTACAAACAATTTCTCGTTACACAACGTTGTTCCACACCTCTTCCTTGCTAACCTTTCATGTCAGTACACCGCCATGTCTTCTGTGAGCAGGTGACAGCTCCGCACGTAAACGGCCTTTCAGAATACGACTAGGACGGGATTGATATTCTCGAAATGACGTACGCTGCACTTCGTATGAGCTCCTGCGCCATCGCGCGTAAACTACGCTGCCAAGAGGACGTAACTTATGTCACGAATACGGCCTACGGGGCTACAAACAAACAGCCTAGCAGCTAACAGGCTAGCATGGTAGCGACCTGCAGCTAACGTGCACACTGACAGCACTGAGTGTCCACTACCACTAAAACGACCTTAAGACCAGTTTCAAGAGGATAAAGACACCACCTAGAATATGCACACTGACACCAAATATCGCTCATTTAAAAGACAAGAAATCATCTATCTCGTGTGCCCGAACCGGTGAAAGGCCTTGCGAAGACAGCTCATGCTCCGCTTGGCGAAGCGCACACTGACAGCGCGCGAAAAACGCTCCTGTTTCCCATTGTTAACCCTTTAGCAGGTCCTCGAAGTTTTATGCTTTCGTCTGATATAAAGGCTTCATCTATACAGAGTCAAAAAATGGTATTTTTACCTTCTTCAGTCGGTTGTCAGCGCTCGCAGACCTTCCTCGCCCCAAATCCAGAACAAACAGTCCCGTTTGACGTCGGTGACGTCAGACGCAAGAGGGCGTGCCCAAAGTGTGTCATTCAAAATGTCACCCATTACTCCACCTCCTCCCTGGAGTAACATCATGCAATATCGTGTGATGATATCTGCCAAGCTACAGGTTTTTATGAGTAAACGTTGTATTTGTTCTAGCTGTTAGATTTGAATAAAAAATAACCGAGAGAAAAAATCAAATTCATTCATGATTATATTGTATGCAAATTGTTCGTGATATCCTTTCTCTGTTTTTCTCTGAAATACGTCGTTTTTTTTTATATTATGATGAGTGACTGGCGCAGTGCTGGTCGGGACTTAAAAGTTGGTCTAAGAGCTGTTGTCAGTAGGTAAGAAAAAGATCTTTCATATGGATGGAGGGGGAATTTTAATCTCGCCACTGTTTCGGTATAACTTCCTCATTTAGATATTTCTTATTTTATTTATTCTTTATTGCTTCACCCGATATCGTTGTCTTTTTGATTTAAATCGTCTCTCTTTTAATCGAACATATTTTTAATTATTTTATTGAATCCATTTTGGTGTGCATTAGTCTCTAAATCCTTTTACCAATCTATCTTTTTGTCAATTACTTTTGTAATCTCCGGAAAAGCCCTTTGAACTGCAATTGAATTTGTTTGAAAGTTGCTATTATAAATAAAATATATCTAAAGTTTGAGTGATTAAATTTATAACAGTGAAAACAAAGGTTGTTTATCGAAATCAGCTAGTATAAACACCAGTCCTGTAGTCTGAGCAGCAGTCTTACAAGGTTGGTATTTAAAAATATTTTGTTTACAGAAGTTTGTAAATGCTCTAATTAACTAACTGGCTTAAATGTATATGCATCTCATTAAATATAAACAGGATTAGAATGAAACTTTATAAAAATGATGTGTGTACCATGATAGTACATGAGTTCAGCTGGGTACAGTATGAATAATGACATCGTTTCTTTTGAGAAAAGATTATCATGTTTAATAGTTGTATGTATTTGTGGTAGGACCCCTTTAAACGCGAGATGCTGCATCTCAAGAATTATCCTTTAAATAATCCTTATTAAAAAGCGTTAGGAATAACATGTCCAAAAACTTTTGGCAATATAACTTAAGGCATTAAGGATGCACAGTATTTTTGCACCTTATCATATTAGCGCATAGACTTAAAGATAGTTATTGAATAGGCAGATATGGATGTTTTTTTTAATCAGTAAATGAACCATACATCACAGCAGAATGTAAGAATACAGAATAATTTTACAGTATAAAGTTAAGGCATAAGGCACAAAGTTTCAAACATGTTGTATGTTGGGGAAAACATTCACCAAACAGCACGGACTGGGAATCAAAGCAATGACCAGTGTGTATAGGACCCCAACCACTGTATGTGGGCACCTGCTCTTCCAACTGAGCTAAACCAGTGCACTCATCCTCATTTCTTGAATTTTAAAGTGTGCTCTAAGGACTGAGGTAAATTTTAGGTCTAAACTACAGTGAGGTTATTTATTTATTTATTTATTTTGCAGTAATGAAGATTATGGTTTGGTTTTTTTGTGTCTTACAGAACTTGTTCAAATTGTCTTACACTTGGCAAATAGGTTTTTTTTAATCAGGAGAAATTATTTTATATTCAAAATTCCACAAAGATGGCATTTTTATTTAGTTCACTACAGAGCTCACTGCTACTGAATGAATGCACCCGTCATCTATAACAGAATTACACATCCTGTGTCCTTATCTAAGAAGAGTTGTGTCACGAAAAGAGTAACAGGTAAATCCCAGTACAGGAAAGGCTTGGCTTTATTATAAGGGTGAAAAAAACTCATGTATGTAATATTGGCATCAGCTAGAGTTTGAAAAATGAGTTTGAAAAAATCTAAAATTTATCAGGGTTTCTTTTTTTTTCACATTTACACCTCTGCCTCCAGACAAAATATGATTATATTTCCCTTTGCACTTTAATTGACTTCTGGTTTATATTTTTAAGTTTCATTTTTGAAAATTTACTTTAATTATTTGAGAGTTGATTAGTAATGCTGAGTTAAATTACAGCACAAATACACTGTATATTTATTTTCTCCATAACTGTTACTGTTTATTCATGTATTTACGCTTTCGCTGCTTTACCTGTTTTGTAACTGTCTGCTGTGACACCACAATTTCACAATTCAGGATCCTTGAAAAGTGAAAATCCGATATCGCTCACCCCAAAATATGAAATGAGTAAATGAAACCACAATATCCGAGTTATTTTTGGAGAATGACACTTCTGCTTTCAGCATACCTAAATAATTCAGCTGTCAGTGCCAAAAACATACCAGGATTAAGTAAATAATCATGTTTTTCTGACCTGATATTTCAGCTGCTGAAATTGGGAACGTGACAAGCTCATGGCATCCATTAATGCATTAGATTGGCTGTTTGGTTGTCAGTCAAGATACAATTTAGAACTGTTACACTGGCTGTGGGATCGATTATCAGTCTCAGTGCTGTTTGATGCATGTCTTCCCCCATTCTCTCTCCCCTTATTTTGTTCTCTCTTCAGCTGTCCTATCAAAATAAAAGCAAATAGCCCAAAAATAACCTTAAAAAGGCTGTTAGAAATTTACCAAGCAAATAACCAGGGTTCTTACACTTCTAAAAATCAGATTTAAGACTTTTTAAGATTTGTACCAAGAAAAAAAATCTTTTGTGCAACATTCAAAAAAGAAATTTGCTGTTTATGAAATGTCAAATGATGTAGGGCAGATATTTTATTAGCAATAAATGTACAAATTTTATTATTTCTGACACATTTACTGCTTCTATTTCATTACTTTATAATACACCGATTATTATTGTATTTTTGCAGGTATGCTGATTCCTCATTAACTAGTTTTTGCCTGAGAATTCTAATTGCCTTGAGATGAGCAGCAATTCAAAAGGGATTTTTTTTTCCTTTCTATGCGACTTAGACTATCATTAACATATTTTAATCCAGTGGACAAGCATTTGCACTTAAAGAAAAATTAAAATTGAAGAGATTTAACTAGAAAACAATAAATAGATGGACATGTCCTAGTCAAAATGCCATCTAAATTTTCAGACTTTCAACAGTAGAGATAAGACTTTTTAAGTTGTTTTAAGACCTTAAAATCTGAGGTCCAATTTAAGACTTCAACTATTTGCAGGAATCTTGATAATGGAAAACTAACGTTTCATATTTTCGTTCTCATATAAATTTTGAGATTTTTAAGGTTTCCCTACGGTAATTTAAAAATGCTTTTTGATTGATGCTTTGCTTTTGGGGAATTTTTGGAAATTTTACGACAAATAAAATGTGAAGAAAAGGAAACAAACAATGAATTATTTAATTTTTATTTGGAAACAGTGGAGCAGTAACTTATTAAACAAGCTCATTTCCTACTCAGAGTGAAACCAGATTTTACATGTTAGATATGAATCATGCTTGTTCCATACTCGCAGTGCCTTCAATCATCTCATCCCTTCTGCTTTTGGACAGAAAAACTGCATCCAGGTTTAGACTTTTACAAAATACTGGAAATTCATACACTAGCCACCAGTTATTGACAGACTGCTATGGCATTAAACTCATCACAAATATCTCTCCACTTAACAATGCTTATGATGTTTCAAGCAATCCTAAATAAGAAAAACTAAACATACTTTTTAAAACAAAAGGCACAAGAAAAAAAACTTAAGAAAAAAGTTTGAGAGTTTAACTTTTCTGCCTCCTTACTGACTTTTAAGAGAAAAACCCTCAAGTCATGTTTCTACCAACACTGCCTGAGAGAGCAGGTAGAAACACATCAGACAGTTCATAGTTTCATCAAACTCTAAAAAAATTAAAAGAATAAGACTGTTTCCCAAAAGAACAAGTATTCTTAAAATAAAAAAAAATCAAAGAAGCTCAGCATCAGCAGACAATGGAACAGGAAAGGAACAGGTAGATCTTTTTTTTAATATGCTCCTGGTAATGACACAGGGTTCAAAGGGACTGGGTTGGGTTCATCAACTGGTCTAGGCTGCAAAAGTCATTCATTCCCCCTCCTCCTCCTCTTCCTCCTCCTCCTCCTCCCCCTCTGCTGCCTCTACTCCCTCATCTCCCTCCTCTTCCTCCCCGGCAGGTAATCCCTCCTCCCCAACCTCATCATGAACCACAAAGCCCTCCTCCTCCTCTTCTCCAACTTCAAAACCCTCCTCTTCCTGGTTCTCCGGCTGCTCCTCCCCCTCCATGACCGGCTCCTGCTCCATCTTTTCCTCTTCCCCTGCTGCCTCTTCTGCTGCTTCACCCTCAGCCTCCTCCTGGTTTGTCTCTCCATCAGCTGCCTCGTCCTCTTTAGCTGCAGTCTTGTCTGTCTGGCCGTCTGCTGCCTCATTGGTTAAATCGATCTCAGAGACGTCCATCACCATGGAGTCCTCTGGGTCCTGCTCGTCTTGGTTGCCAATGAATGGATTTTCACCCTGACAATGAAAGAACAGTTTTGGTTACACTAATTATCTCCATTTTCAAGAACCAGAGTACGCTACTTGGTTCAAACTCTCTTGACAAAACTGCATGTCTGCCATAACGGAAGAAACTGTCAAATAGCAGTAATGTGTTTATTCTGCAGGTTTGATAAAAAATACAACATGAGATTCAAGCTGTAGAGTAAGAGGGTGGGCTTGCTAAAGTCATGAAACTAGTGAGGGATGTTCCGAAATGCAGAAATGTGGAAACATCGTCCACAAACACTCAACCTTTCTATTTTTAAAGCATGTAACAACAGTCGCAAGTTTTAGTTAAGCTTCTTTCACATTTTAAATGCTGTTTTGAAACTTAAATACATTGGGAGTGTGTGCACCAAGACAAACGTAACAGAATGTCCATGATGTGGTTGGTTACTCATTCTCACAAACACACAAAAAACTGCAACCGGCAGGAAAAACTTGTCAGTTGAGAGCCTAAACTATTGGGTAAAGGGGCCCTTCCTCAGGAAATTTTAGGAATCAAACACTTTATTTCCTACATTTTGGCAAATACTCATAAAACAGTATGTGGTTGACATTCAGATCTGTAATTCCTTTACAAAGCTCACATTCTAGTGAGCTTTAATTTTTTGTTTTCCACATGTTGATTTTTTGACTGAGTTTATTCAACACAAATCACATTAAATAAGCCTGTTTACTGATTCAACACACAAGAAATCAAGAATATCTAAAGCTAACCTGAAACAAAGTCAAACAGTAAAAAGTATAGTTTATAGATTTTAGCTAAATAAGGGATTATATTCATAAAGGTGACTTCAAATAATTTTAAATGATAAACTCCCAAGGTTAAAAACCTTAGAAACTCTTGCTGTAGCATGTTAACATTACTTATCAACAGAATAAGGATGACTTTAGTGCCTTCTTTTATCAGGTTATGCTGCCACCTGCAGGAGGTCCCACTACACTATAAAAGTAAAGTAAACTGACTAGGGCTGCAGTAATCAACTCTTTTTCTAATCAAGTTCTCTAATAAGAAATACTGCATTTTTTAATCAACACTTTTGCTTTTTCAAGAGCAATAGTACTAGACAAATGAGAAACAATGGGTCCCTTAAACGAACTACTTCTATATCAAAATTCATATTAACAAGTTCTCTAAAGAACATTCATTTTACAAAGAGCACCAAAACAGGACTTGAATTGTGAAGCCTGTCTGTGTCCTGTGAAACTGTCGGGTCAATCAGGTAAGTTTATGACAAACTGAGTGCTGTCTCACATGACCAATTCATATAGGCAGCGTGTAGTCGATCTGGGTAGGTTCACCGGTGCAGATGTATTTGCCTCAAGGAACTTTTTTAATTGAATCGTTTCAGCCCTACAACTGACCAGCCGTTAAACTAGCTGCGATATCTGCAGCAGAAAAGACAAAAAGAAAAATAACGAAGACTGTGTCGCATCCCCA
Organism: Cheilinus undulatus; assembly: GCF_018320785.1. Classification (NCBI taxonomy): domain Eukaryota; kingdom Metazoa; phylum Chordata; class Actinopteri; order Labriformes; family Labridae; genus Cheilinus; species Cheilinus undulatus. The sequence continues at coordinate 48,343,866 of NC_054868.1, forward strand.
CTTTGGACATTTAGTGATGTGGAATGTCAATAAAAGCAGCCACGCCTCGACACAAAAGAAAGTCCACATTTAAAACTAAACCCTGGAAAAGTGTAGTATCCATTTGAGAAGCTTGGTAACACTGCAGCTGTGTGGCTGATGGGTACAATGTATTTATTTTCAAACTAAAATGTATTTGTAAACATGTAGCCTCAGAGCACTCATTGACATGATAATGTACATACCTTAAGGTAGCTCTCCAGCTTCTTGCCAATGAGTTTGTGGTTGAGGATGCTGCGAGCAACAGACAGACTGGCCCTCTTGGACTGCTCCATCATACCCTAGAACCACAGAAAAAACAGTTCCAATCATTTACAGGACTGACTGCACAGCATCCAGAGAACAAACATAACAAATTGAATGCAACATGGTGATGGTTAGTTTGCTGTATTCATACTGAAGATAACAGGTACATTTAATTTAATCCTGAGAGTGCATACCTTCCTGTTGTAGTTGTGGTCAGGAGATTTGATGTGTTTCTGGATCAGGTGAGGCTGCATGGGAATGAAAAGGTCACAAGCTGCACAGTGGGCAGCTTCCACTTTCCTCATGAAGTGCTCCATGCCAAGCTCTAAACAGATGTGAAAGATAATTTTAGTAAGCGGTTCATAAATTCTGTACTTTTTACTTACTGTGTGAACATCTGTTGCTTACCTCTGGTGAGGTCTTGCTCTCTGTACACCTGGCAGATGGCAGCGCTCTGGTTTTCCAGCTGACTCACCCTCTGCTCTGTTTTCTTGAACTTATTTAGCAAATACTCCTGAGGAAACACAACAATGTGTGATTAATTTACACAGCAAATACACCACAGAAAAGTCGATGTTTGATAAATTCACGTTATAATAGGGATGGTCTTGTCAAGTTTTTATTCGAAAGTCAACAGCAATTCTATATGTGATAATGAAACATCAGTATCCTAAATGTGCTGCAAATTAAACCACAGATGGACCAGTCTTAACTCATTAGCATACACCTGACACATAATTTAACACCAAATTGAACTTTAGAAATGATCCACTTTACTCAGCAACATCAAGTAAGACGTCTTTAAATTGATCATTCACTTTAAACTTTTAAGTAATAATTTTCTTACACTGTGGCTGAGCAGCATGCAAGCATCGGGCACTGCAAAGCATGGCAAGCCTGCTGTCCACACTGCATCCATAACATTTTTAATTCTCAGCCCTGTAATTTAATGTTTACTGAGCTAAAAAACATCCAGTGCTTTAAAATAAATGCAGATAAACAGAGGAGCAGTGCATTGTATGGACAAGCCTTTGACTGTTGTAAGTCACATAGTTTTGGCTCCATGTTAACACTAGTCCGGGTAGAATACACTTAAAGCATGAATATAGATATTATAAACACATAAATATGTCCACTTTGTAAAACAAGCCAACAGCTAGAAAGCTATATTGACTATGAGAGCTGAAAGAAAATCAATGTCAACAGACAGAGAGGAAAATAGGTACAGGGTAACAAGGAACAACAGCATTTATTGGCCTTTAGGATATTATAAAGGCAATCAATGTACTCAAGCTGATTTTGTCAATGCAACTGTCTAGTTAGTAGGGGTGGGAATCACTAATAGCCCCATGATACAATATCATCACGATACTTTGGTCACGATTCGAAATATTGCAATTTTAAACATTTTGCAATACAGTGAGTACTGCGATACCATATAATGTGATACATCGCAATATATACCATTTTTTCAACTATTTAACCGATTTAGCATAAGTCTTGCCCTCATGTTTGTCGTATTTCTGCTGTATTTTATTTTCATGTAGCACTTCTTGCAAGCCTTATGTGTCATGTCCATCTCATTCAGGCCCTGCTTGCAATCCTAATGTCCTTCCCCTGGTGCTGCCATGTTTGTTGTACTAACTTTCTCCTGCTCTACGACCATCACCTCTACTGAACTCACTGGACAAACAACTGTCCAAACAATTGATTTTATTTTCCCATTATCATAGACTTTAGTTCATATTGGCAATTGATTTGAAAAAAATCAATACGTGGTGGATGAGATGATACGATATATCACCAGGCAAAATATCACGAGACTATGCTGTATCGGTATTTTCTCCCATCCCTGCTAGTTAGAACATGCCATTAGAAACTCTACTATTTTTCACGCTACTGTTTTGTCACCTGCACTCTTCCTCTTTTTGTTTCTTTATGTGCATTTACTGTTTAAAGTATATACAACAAATGTGACGGTATTGTTAATTGCGCAGTGATAGAAGCGTCTTAGTGTTGTGGTAGAAGTGCAATGGTTTCAGGAAAAAAAGTGTTTTTTAAGTTGAGCAGAGTGAAGGGAAGTGGGAACTACAGTTGCCAACAGCCCTTGCATACCCATCATCAGTTGCACTCACAGCACAAACAAAGTGGATGCTACGAGTGGTGGGGGAAAACCAAGTGAAAAAGTTTTTGAGATTGTGGAGGCTCCAGTGACTTTTATATCTGACATGTGGAAGCATTTTGGTTTCCAGGAGTCAAGAAACAAGAAAGGAGAAAAGGTGATGGACAAACAAAAACAAGATGCAGAAACTGCCAAACTGTGGTGACAAACTTGAGGGGGAATATGAAAATCATGAGAAGCCACTTTGCAAATCATTACCAAAAAAAGATTTGGGAAGATACTAGGAGCAGAATCCAGCCTGGACAAAAGACTTGATCCCACTTTAACAGCTCAAAAGATCACAAGGCGTATCTGAGAATATATCGCCAAATACCTACAACCATTTTTTTTCTTGGACAACAAAGATCAGAAGGTTAGTAAACAGGCTGGAGCCGAAATTTAAGTATATTTTTAAGCCTAATGCACACATATGGCACTTTTTTGCATGTATTGTAATATTCAAAATGCAGTAATTCTTAATAAATTACCAACATCACATTTTCTCCCCATGTCTTACTTTGTTGTCTTGGGTTTTTTGAAATACAGCCCCATGGACTTGTTACCGAGGTAATATGGTTTCTTCCCTAATAAAACAGCAACTAAATGTGCTACAGGCCCTGGATAAAGTTTGCAGTGCTTCCAATTGGATTGGATGGAGGGAAGAGTAGGAAATTTAGGAGAGTGGGGTATGATGGGGAAAAAGAGCCAAAGACTGGGCTCAAACCCAGGCTACTTACATCAAGGACCATGGTCCCCCTACACGGGGTTAACCCAACAACTAGGCAGTCTCCGCCCAGAGAAAATATATTTTTTGAATGAAAAAAAAAAGTGCAAGAATCTTCCGCTTTCATAAATGACTGACTATTCAATCATTCAAAAACTGTGTCCAGAACCTACTCTTTACTCTTGTATATTACTGTCAGTTTTGATTTGGAATTCAAGTGATGAAGAACAATAATCCATTAAAAACATCGTAATTACACACAAATTATCAATATGTGAAGTTTGAAATCTCTCACTCACCTGTAGGAAGTCTGTAGTGGGCTTAGTAAGCTGGTTGGACAGGAACTTAAAGCTGTCCTTATGGAAACGACTCTCCAGATGAGTTTCCATCTCCTCCTTGTAGAATGAACGGAACCTGCATACAGAGCATGCAAACATCACCCTGGAAAATAAAGAAAGGCCGTCAAAAAGGAGCACAGAGAGAAAAAGTGGACAAAACAGGTCATTAGAAATGATCCAATTTACTGAAGATTCATTAATGAGCAGTTTCAACACACAAAAGTTATTTAAATAAACAAAGAGTCAGAGCATCAAGAAAGGCAGAAAAAAAAACAGAAAAATTAAGTAGTAAATCTTGACCCAGAGGTTAAGAGGTACTCAGTTTGTGATTACACCTTTCCAGGAAGCCCCTCCTCTTTCTCAATTTTGGGGGTTTGTCCTGACCCGGGGTTGAGGTCTGTTTGCCCTGTGGACTTTTCTTTTCTTCTGGTTTGGCTGAAGCTGAACACAAAAGCACATTAGGCAAGTCTCCATGTCCATAGGAGGGTTAACAAAGTCAAGTGCCTGCTGCAGACTGACAAACATGTTCTGAACAAGAAATAAAGAGAGGAGGATGTGTGGTTGAGCCTACCTTTATCCCCATCTGCAGCAGGTTCCTGTGAGGGAAAGACTCTTATTACTTATGTAGCTTAGAAGAAGCAAATGGCACATGTATGAGGTGGCTATCATACTAAAAGTAAGATAGTTTGTTAAATAGGTTGAATCTTCATAGCCTGAGCAGTAAACAGTAGGCCCTTCAACAAAAATGTCAGTGAACCTTTGATGAAATAACACCAGCCATTGTTGAAAACTCAACTTCAATTTTGTGTTGCTCAATTCAACCAGGTAGCTCAGATGTTTATTTAGAGGGTAGAATTAAAAACAAGGGAAACTGCATCCACGGTCGACTCACCCCATCCCCAGTCTTGGGTTCACTATCATCACCGTTTCTTTCTGTTTGTTCTGTAAAAACAGGAAACATCCAGATCACACTTGGACCTGGAAATGTTGTTTGCCAACTACTGTTTTCATGAATTGTATCACTAATATACATTACCTTTGGGAGCATCTGACTCCGAATTCTCTGTCTTATTCATCTTTGACTCTGGCTCATCGCCTGAAGTCGGTGTCTGCTTTCTCTTCTTCTGCAAATCCCTTTGCGGTTTCACCTGCTACAGTCGACAAAATCAATTTGCATTCACACAAAAACACATGGGAAACAGGCAGAAGTTATACTACTTACTCTACAGTTGAAATGTGTTCCTTCCCTGGGAATTTCTTTATCAATAGTCTTAGCCTTATCTTAAGACTACCCAGGGATGGGGCAAGAGAAAAAAGAAGAAAAAAACCAAAACAAAATCCCCAAAAATGAAATCATTCAGCACCCCCCACTGCTAAACGAGACAAAGAACTGAAGAAAGAGTTCTCACTTGCTTTAACTGTATAGAAAGGGGAGCTCCATGATGCAAGGCTGATATATTAAAGAGGGGCAAGTGATGAATCAAATGTGTGTCAGGGGTTATTTGCTTTACATGGCACATAGCAGGCTCTAGCACTTTAGCAGGCTGACTTGCTAGTTGGTTGAGGTTACATAAGGAGGGAATCAGAAAGGGTGCAACCTTTGCCCCATGTCTGAGGAGGTCTTATTTGGCTGGAGGTACTTACTTTGTTGAGGGGTCTCTTGCGGCCTCGCTGGCGGCCAGCCCGTGGGCCCCCTCCGAAATGCCTCCCAGGAAAGTCGTGAGGGCCTTGAATGGAACCCTGGAAGCCCCCACTCTCAGGGTACATGCGGTTGGACAGGAGGGATGGGAGCTTTCCTCTACCACCTCCAGGAGAGTGGCCCCGGTGGCCACCACTACCACCGCCCCGCCCGCCTCCCATTGGAGTGGGGTCAGACCTGCGGCTTCCAAACCCTCCTCCAGCTCCTCGACCCCCGGCACTTCCACCCCTTCTGGGGGAACGTCGGCCCGCTCCGGCCCATCCTCCAGAACCTCCTCCCTGAACACTGCTGAAGGAGTCTCGCATATTCTGTCGCATTTTAGCGACTCCATAGGAAGAAGAGGGGCTGTCAAAGCCTCCTCCTCCTCCTAGACCCATTCCCCCTCCGAAGCCTGAGCCTCCTCGCTGTCCCAACAGCATGCTGTCCCCACGGCCATCGCCATAACCATAGCTACCGCCGCCAGATCTGTAGAGATCTCGGAAGGAGGAGGGTGAGGAGCGCGAGTCGAATGACTCGTACTGGTCATACCTGCGGGAGGGAGGGAGAGGGTTGACAGCAAAGCAGAGAGCAGGGGAGGCAGGGAGGGCAGTCAGGTTTGGATTTCTCCACCTGCATTTCCTTCTCCTCCACAGTCTCGCTTCTTCATTTTTTTATGTCACTCCCAGCTTTATTTCAGAAATCACAATAGATCAAAAATGATGATCCACATTGATTTAACACTCCAGTTGTGGTGATAAATTAAGCATTTATGATTTTCAAGCTATCTTTGAATTAACAGGAACTCATTCAACCACATTCTCTATCAGAGGTCAAACAGTATCCTGTAGATCACTGTGAAAATGGTTTCTTAACTTTGAAACTTGTAGCAGACATGAGCATGGTCCCTCAGAACCAGGAAGGTCTTAAAACGAGCAAGAGATGAAAGGCATTCTGGGATTTTTTTCCTATTATATCAATTCTAGGGGTAAAAAATAAAAATCGGGCTTTATTGCTATGAAGAGGAGTGCTTTTGTTGATATCATGCTAACACCTGTAAGATCATCTCTCGTGCAACCTAAGGCCAGAACACAGGGTTAGGTCACATGGATGATGACAGAAATAAAAAAAGAGTATGAATAAAGAAAAACCAAAGTCAACAAAAAAAGAAATGTTCAAAGGGTGCTTCATAAAAAAATGGATTGGCCTCATGTGCGTTGATGTCAATCTGAAACTAATGGAATTATTTCTCTACAACAGCACCTCCACAGAAAAAGGCCATGCACTTTCATTTTTAAGGAATCAGACAAACCACAGCATGAAAAATGGGCAACAATCAAAGTGTAGAGATGCATTTAAATACAGCCCAAGGACAACATACACCCTTTACATCCAAATAAGGGGCGCGGAAAACATGATTTACCAAGGTTATGTGTTCGGTGTAGACCAGTAACATGGCAGTTTCACAGCCCAATCAAGACCACCAGTTAAATACATCAACACCTAAGTTTCCAACTGTACTGTAATGGTCTTATTGTAAACTGTTAAAATGTCATTTGTAAAACTGCTCCACCACCAAGCTCATTCAAAAGCAACAAACCAGGAAATGACCGCTCTCAATCCGTCATTACCAACAGCACCATGTAATATCTCAGCAAAATGTCAATCAGTACGTTTACATGCAATTAGAAAAAAACAAATCAAATGAAAACTGGACTTTTAGAGTGCATGTAAAAATGTCAGCCAGACTGGAATGGCTTTAATTTGAATTTCACACATCTAGTTATACAGTTGGATGTGTATTTAATCATGCATACACCCCAGACTTGAAATGGACTATATGTTGTGCACATGTTCCATAGCTTCTACACAGGACTTTGACCAAGAGGTCAAACTACATAAATGCTAAGCATTGCAGAAGTTTCAACACTCATCTGCCTTTGGCTAGCAAAATATACTGAGAGAATACAGTGCATTTTATCTGTATTACAAGTAGGGTTGAATGTTTTTTTTTTCCTCTGCAATATTGCGACTGTGATTTAATATGTGATTATTTCTTAAGTTCCTCATCTTATGTATTTTACAACAAATACAAGCAATAAAGCATTCTAGATTATAACCAACACAACATTAGATAAAAAAGAGCTGAACAACTTTAAAAAATATCTAGGTTAATTGTGATGGTTTTGTCTAATATTGGATTTGGATATGAATTATTGTATTGAAGGGAATAACAGCCTAAATTTTGTTATCCTCATAATTAATCCAAAAAGTGCACAAAAATTAAGAAAGTAGGATTTTTTGTAAACTATTCTAAAAAATAGGTATTGAATGATTGCGTGATATGTAATGCATGACATATCTGCTGCTGCAGCAAAAAAGTTTTAAACTGGTGTTTTGACTCAAATATCAGGTTAAAGAAATATTGCAACTTCAGCAATTTGAAAATTGCAGCAGGCCATATTGTGATTTAATCTAATTGTATTATCCATTATATCAATTGCCCAGCCCTAATAACAAGTAAAGCACAGAGCATGTACAAAGCTGTACAATTGTTCATCTTTTCACTTATCAGCTTAAACCAACTGGGAGCAGGTCCAATAGTAACTTGCTGAAAAGGGGGCCTATCATCATCTAGCCGATGATCCCCTGCTTGTATGAACGTAAACAGCAGGTCAGTTTGACCTCAGCCACTTTTTGCACAGCTTGGTTTAACTGTGCATGTAAACGTACTGAGTTGTAAAGTCTACTGACATACTTTTAAGATTAGTCTTTGACGCTAATGAGGCAACATTCAGGATAAAACCAGTCGTTAAAATCTTCTCAAAGGGGTTAAATTGATAGCAAAGACAGACTTTCATAATTTATCAGATGATGCTTCAGGATCTCATAGCCATTAACACAGCTAAATACACAACCAGCCAGTTAATCTTTGTTAGCATGAAGGCCAGGCAACATATCACATCTAAATCACAACTTTCAAAGAGAATTTTAAGTCAACTTGCAACCATTTTTTTAGCAACCCTTCTAATATTTTGTGTTTGTTAAGCAAATGCCTAAAGAACGCTTTTTTTAATCTATGAAATGGCTTTACTGGGTTTAATCTTTCAAAGACAAAGAATTAAGCCAATTCAACAGGTCACTGAAAACTAGAAAAGTTAGTTCAGTTTAATTACTAAAAAATCTGGTTTAAATGGGCTTTTGTCATTATCAGGATATTCCTAAAGGTGGCCTCGTTATCATGAAACACATCATGATTGATACCGATGGATCCAACTGAAAAACAGCCCATGGTCATATTTTATCCCTGCTCTTTTTTATCTCATACCATAAAAAAACAAAACGAAATCTTGTTCACCGGCTTAGATCAGTGATATGTTATTAAAGGGATGAAAAGGGTTATTACCTGTCACCTCGAGACCCCTTCAACCCCCCCTCCAACTGAGTGAGCATGTCCAGGCGCTGGTTGATCTTTGCAATGACAGCATCGGCGTGAGTGCCTGAGGACGAAAGTGGGGATGCTCCTGAGAGACCTCTCTTCATGTGCCCTCCTCCATAGCCCCCGAGCCCAGACATGGAGTCCTTATAACCTCCCCCATACATGTCAAAGCCACCAGAACCTAGAAAAGTGAAGATTTACTTGTTTTTCACACACTGAAGCTATTAGATGTATCCACTGGATACATCAGTTAGAATTCTAAAAAACCTTTTAAGCTAATTTTGTTATTCTATATATTTAAAATGATAATGTTCAATACCTCAACACTTTAGCTAACCCCTCGCAAAACATATTTTTTGTTGTTAGAAAAAAGCCATTATTCTACTTATTGTCACTTGATTTTTGGTCAGGAACACACAAAAGTGATGATTTCTGCCTCTTTCCCATCTATATATTTGTGTTGTGATTTTTACCGTAACACGCAAAGATAAAATACTCAAAAATGGTTTAGTGGAATTAATGTAGGAAGAAAACGAAGCTGGATAAAGACACGTATAAGTCATAGTGCCTTCTAACATTTAAGAACTGCTCATTGTAAAATTAAGACTTGAAGACATTTTAATGGCCTTGACTTTAAAAAGTCAAATTTAAGACTTCTAAGGATCTGCAAGAACTGTGCTCACCTTTAATCAAAATCACATTTTAAACATTAGCACTAGTGTTTCTGAACATCTAAATCCAATTAAAACCTCTGTTGCAAATGGAAAGTCCATAATGAGTGCTTTGTTTTTATTTGCGACCTGATCCACACAGGTATCCAATGCCTGAAATTCAAATGTTCCATGTACAAAATAAATATGCACTTTAAAGATACCTGAGGATCATGTGAACTTGAGTATCTATTTATTTGAAATAACATTACACTTATGCTGTCCAACCAGGGGTCAGAGACATTTTGACGTCTGTTTCATTGTCAAACATGATATTCAGTCAAATTTACTGTTCTATCTAGTTTTGTAAGTTTAAGTTTTACAAGCAAATTTTTCACTTCTTTTAACTCAAGTTTATTGTAAGGGTTGCATAGTGTCATCAGTATAATATTGGTATCATTAGATAATAGTACAAAAAGTTGGTAACTTATATTGGTATATACAAAATTAACACACTATGCATCAATTTGTGGAGTTTTAAGGAGGACCAATGGTGCTTCCCATGCTGATTTATTTTTTAAATCAATTTTCATTCCTAGACTAAGTGGGCTATAATCACTGAAGTTTCTGTTCAGGATCTAAAATGAGTTAGATCTTTAGTATTTAAGTCTGTGTTTCTTTATTTATTAGAATGGCTTTATAAAGACTGGCTCAGAATCACCCAGCAAACATCTATCTTATTCAAACTAATCTTAACCGGAAAGCATAAGCTCTGTAAAAAAGGTCATATCAATATTTTGTGGACTACAAGGCTCACTGTGTGTCAGCAGGTAGTTATATTGCGTTAGTAGCTTTCTAAAGGACATTTAAAGCTTGGTTTTACTGCCGCTAGGGATGCACAATGTTGGATTTTTGCCAATATGAGGATAGTCAGAGTTAATTATAGCCTATACCGATATTGATATATATATCAACATGACTGAGGCTTAAAACTTGAGTCCTTAAAAATTACAACGAACAAAGAAAAAGACTTTAGCTGACATAGGTCTGTGTGTCCTGCCTAAAACTCCTTACTCGTAGTTAAACATACAGACAATATTTAGAGTACACATAGGCCGATTTCTACAGCTTATAAATCATTTGAAATATCCCCATCAACCAGTAGCAACAATAAACTTTTAATCAGCCAACACTAACATCATGCTGATAATATTGTGCATCTATGACTGTCAGGCTCAGTTCAGACCAAAGATTGCAACATGACTGTTTTGGACAGCGACGGTTGCAGCTATATGAACCAAGCCACTGCAGCTTGAGTCAAGCCGTCCGACGACGGTGCCTACGATTTAGCTCATTGAGTCCTTGCAGACAGCTGGTTTCAGTATTTTGAATGTGAAAAAATAATTAAAAACTTTGTTTTGAATGCAGCGAATTTTGTTGAATAGAATCATGTGGGGTTTTTTTTGTTTTCACAAGAAACTTCAGCTTGATAATCACTCTTGTCTCCTCCATCAGCTGCAGACAAAAGGCAGGACATGCAGCACTACATGAGTGAATATGTGAGATATTTAGCTTCAAGACTAAGACAGTAATGACAAATTAGTTTGTGATGACCAGAAATCATACTGCCTGATGTTCTGCATTATCTCAATGACAAAAATAAAAAAAACTCATTCTTGCATTACTGTCATTCTTGTAGATTCACATGTATAGCACAGTCACTTCAGGGAAAAAAAAGTCACTTTCAACTGAGGGCCTGTGAAAGTCATGGCTGTGAAAATGATGCATTATCTCCTCCAGCACTGCAGTGTGACCTCACAAGTCTTTAAAACATAGCAGAGCAGAAAGTTTCAACTTATTTTGTGTTGAATCTTTGGTCTGAACTGGGCCTTACAGCTAAAAATGCATTTTGGACATAATGTACATCCATTTCAGAGAAATTACATTCACTTTTTTGTTGTACTTAAAAGAATATATATGTAATTTATTGAAGAATCAAGTATGGTTTGTCATGTTTTATATTTGTTTTTGAAACAAGCAGACCTGTAACAATAGGTGTACTAGGTACTTTCTTGTACAGGACACTTAGTGATCTTTCTGGCAAAGATCCAATATTATGCATCCCTTGTGTATTTATTCATGTTCTTACCTCTGCTGCCCGATCCTCCACCTCCCCAGCTGGAGTAACCTGAACAAGGAGATAAAACTGTGAGCTTCATGAAAGACTATGGAGCATTTACAAAAACGACAAAAAGACGAAGTGGTAGAAAAGTATTTTTGCTCGTACATCAAGAACAATTTAATCAGGCATTAGTCCTAAGATTTCAACTCTATGGAAGTAGGCCGGCATCAATCAAATAATTAATCTGTCGTTTCCGGTCTGACATGGGGAGATTTTCAGTTTCTTAACATACAATAATGATCGTGTTAAACCACATTTAAACCCAGAAGCAGGTTTGTCGAGGCGGCCATTTTATTAGCAGGCCTTTAAAAACCCTTTTCCTTCACTGACTCCATTTTATCAGAATTGGAAAGGCTACCTCTAGCAAAGCAGTTCACACGCCTACAAAACCAACAATGGGCCATATCCCACAGAACGTTAGCATTATTAGCATGAAACTACGACAGTTTACCTATCGAGCTAATATTTCATACACATTGCTAACACAAATGTTATGCCGCTAACGTCCATCTTGTTTTCATTAGTAAATTTATAGACATAGTTTTAATTGAAAAATAGACACAAAAACCTGCATTGCAGTTAGCTAACACTCTTTGTTCGAGCTGTATCCTCCCCCTGTTCCAGCAAACCACAAAGCGGACCTTGCTAAGGACTAGCACCCTGCCACTGTTAGCATGTCGCTAAATGGTGACGGTTACGTATCTACACCAGACGTTAGGTTACATTGCGTTAGTTTAATCGATACCATATAACGTATTAATACCTGAGCCGTAGCCTCTATCCATGGTTTAGATGAGATAGTGAGACGGTCCGAGGAAGAAACGCTGCGCTAACTCCGACGATGGCTGCGCCTTGTGGCAGAGTACCGCTCGTGCAATGTTGCCAACTTCTCAGTAAGGAAAGTAGCTATTGGCTGTCCTAAAAATTGCTAAATGACGTCCTCACCTAATTTGCATAATTATCCGTATAGCTTTGATAGCATAATCCAGTAAATCTAATATGAGTCTAATATTATTGTGTATTAATCTGTTCTGTAGAAAGCCTGATTGTGTCTCACTTATAATCTTGTCCATACCACTTTTTCATCTGTTTGGTACAGCGTGAGTAAAAATGTTGTAATCAACATTTAATAATGTAATTGGTCTTAAATTATCAATCACTGTTTTATCTTTGTTTGGTTTGGGTATTTAAGTAATTATACCTTGCTTCATTGTTGTCAATAATGTATTATACTCTAGACATTCTTTAAGTGCTTCAAATATCAGTTCTCTAATTTCAGGCCAAAAAAAACTGATAAAAGTTAATTGTAAGACCATCCTGACCAGGTGATTTTCCTAGAGTCATTTTCTTTCTAGCAGCATCAAGCTCTTCAATTGTTAAATCTGAGTCACATGTCTCCTTAAATTCTATATCAATTTGTGGGATAAATTGTGTAACTTTATCAAAAAAGTCCTGAGATTTTGTGTCAGAAAATGATGAGGAATAAAGGTTTTGATACAGTTTAAACATTTCATTTGATATTTCTTGAGGGTTATTTATAATTGTAATATTTATATTCAGTGTTGTAATGGCATTGTTTTCTCCTATTTTGCCCCTTTCCCCCCATTTTTGGCCATTTTGGCACCTATAACTTATTTTTATTGCCACTTAAACCCTTTTTTGCCAGTTTTCATCACTTAGATCAGGGTTCCCCAATTAATTTTTCCTGGGGGCCAAAATTTTTCAAGGACAGAAAGCCGAGAGCCAGACATGATTTCTTGAATGTTCACATATGTGTGTGTATATATATAGAGTGCTTAGAAAATTTATTAGACCACCCTAACCCTAACCAAAGTAAGGTTTATTCCACAGCTGCCCTAAACTAACAACACTGCTAATTACCAAAATCATTTTTGATGTTTCTGCAATGGTTAATACAACAATATGTAGAAGCTCCTTAACCCAAATGATATTCTAATGCTAAAATATTATTATTATTGTTATCCATGAATTTTCAAATTTATTGATTTACAAAAAACTGAATAAATAGTAAAGCACATTAATATTTCTTGATTAATTTGTGAAATTATAGTTATTTACTTGCATTCCTGAACAGAAAAATGAGTTTTAGTGGTTGAATGTTATGCTTGATTAATTTCTGACTTCTCAGAGAAGCTCAGTGAGCCGGCTCAAATTTGGGTGAATTCAGTTTGAAATTCCTCATTCCTGTTCAAAATGGTAAAACATAGGGAGCTCACTGAAAATGAAAGAGTCCGCATTAAAGCACTTCATGATGCTGGAAGGTCTCTGAGACAAATATGACAAGTGGTCTAATAAATTTGTTAAGCACTGTACTTCCCAGTGTTTACTATCAATTAATCTGCCAAAAACAATGGTTACTATTACTTCTTTTAATAAAACAGCTGTCTGGGAAGGCCATAGTTCTCAAAATGTTGTTCCAAAGGGGGCATCTGGGCTTGATTGAGATTTTTGAAGATGTTGCAATTCAGCTTTAGAGCAGGAGAAGCCTTTTAGAAGAAAAGAACCTCAACAAAGTCCAGCTGCTCCCTTAGGAACAAGATTTGGTATAAATCAGCTGTTCTCAGAGGGACACAGTGGGCAAATAGCCTTTAATACTTAACACAATAGATCTTTGGCCTTATTTTCAAAGATAATGGTGTTCTATATTGAGTGTGTTTGGTGTTTTTCAGTGTGTTTCTTAATATATGTATGGCCATTTACCACACAGCAATCCATTATATTATGGACTTCATATTTCTTTATCCACATGGTTGTTGTCATTGGTTGATGGTTGATGTTGTCATTGGTTTTATTTAAATTTTAAATGTTTTTACTTTTTCTACATACACAGACAGATAAAATACCAGATCGATTACACAGACATAATGAATTGATAAGAGACTAAAAACAGTAAAAGAGAGGGAAACACCGGTTTACAGAGCGTCTGCATGGCCTATAAAACATCATTCATCACTGTGGACTCGCGTGGTCCAGTCTGTGTTTGATTGCCAGTCTGCACCGTGCTGTCCCACTGGCATAAGTTGATTTATAGCTCCACTAAAATACTTTTTAACCCGTTTCATTTCCCCAGTGAAAGTAATATCCATCCATCTCTGAAATCAACATCAAATGGTTCTGCTGTAATTAATACTGATATTGTTTTTGTGTCAGATACGCTCCAAACATTGTTATGCTTTGAGAGCTGAAATCATACATTCACTATTGATCTTTGTGGGTCAACCAACAGAATGGTTTTTGTATGTTTTGCCATCAGAATAAATGGCATTCTGGGGCCAAAAAATGAAAGTTTATGCCTGCTTGTAAAGCCACATTATGTAATAACGCCGCATTATGTAATAACCCTAACCACAGGACTTAGTCTGGGCTCCAAGGTATGCCCTACCCCACTACCTTGTCCTAACCCTAACCGCTTAGTGGCTTAGAAAATTCGGCATTATTACATGATGGATGGAGAATGTATTACATTATTACATAATGTGGCGTTATTAATGCGGCACTACGCTGCTTTATCACACAGCACAAGCCATTGTTCCAGTTCAAAAGAATCAGACATCTTATAAGAAAGACTGAGTTAGACATGCTGTGTAATCAGGTCATTTTAAAATCATTAAGAGGATGTGGTGTAATGGTTAGGCCTGTCTCTGGGTATCAAATGTTGAGGACCAGACCCAAATGTGTGATAGATTCTGTATCTGTATTTTTTTTTTTTTTTTTTTTTTTAAATTCTTGTTATTTCTATTCATTTTGCTGCCTTTGGGTCCTCGGGCATTGTTGTTGTTCATATATTGTATTTTTAAGCATGCTTCATCTGAAAAGATCTCCGATACATTATTTTACAAATTTCTGCACATCAAGTCAATGGATATCTCAGATGATTTGAATATATATTTTTAAAAAGTCTACTCTGTACATTTGAAAGAAGATGACTAAAGAACATCAGAGCACATTGACCTTGTTAGTTATACTCAAATGTTTGATAGTTAAATGGTGACATCTGCTGGTCATTGCAATAATTGCAGACTGGGAAGTATGCTCATGTTTGATTACTCATGTTAATGCAACATGAGTAATAACCAACAGCAGGCTTACATTAAGTGGCTGACATAGTAAAATAATTGCCACACTGGAGGTTCCTCTTCAAAATGTTTGTCTAATGTAATTTTCTTTAACCAAATGTTTTCTAAAGTCGTTTTTGTTCAGTTTATCTTCACACATGTTCAAGCAGCTCATGACAATTATTCCACTGTGCCTGTGAAAACCTTCAGTGCATGAATAAACTAGGAAAAGAACTTAAATAACAAGAAACAACTTTAAAAAAGAGAAAATTTAACTGTACAATTACAACACTTATTAGATAATGGTCTTAAATGATAGTACATTTGGGATGGACCCATTGCTGCTGGTACTTCTGTTTGACCTTTTTGATTTACACATAATATTAGCCACCAACTGTCATGTAAGAGCTTTAAATGGAGGAAACAACAATATCAAAAGAATATCCATCTAAATGTATGCTAGAAAACTTTTAGAGTACTTTTTAAACAGCCGTTCTTTAAATTAAACACGTTCTGCTTGTGTTATAGTACAACACAGAATTAATTCAAAATTTAAACTTTCTACCACTAGAGGGAGTCAGTGTACAAAATTAGCCAGAGGCAGAAAAAGAAAAGTTTAAACCTATCAGTGAAAAAACAAAACTTTGAGGCAATTTCTTTAAAATCACAAACCTGCAACTGCTGGAAAACAATTTGGGAGTGTTAAGGGAGTGTTTCATTGTGAGGATGTCTGAGCTGTTGAAGTAGCCTGAAATTAACCTTTAAACAGCAACTGAGACCATCTTTGTAGAGCAGGGGTGTCAAACTCAATCACAGCTGGGGCCGGATCCTGGATTCAGGTCTAACCTGAGGGGAAAAGAGGGTCAACACAATCTTAAACTGTCAACCTCATTTTCACCAGTGATAGAAGATGAAAAAAAAAAAAAAAAAAAAAGAAAACAGCACTGATGAGAAATCATTTGGAAATTCAAAAAGTAAAAAATGTAAGTTTAAAGGCTCAAATCTGAGGTAAAAAAAATTTCAATTTCTGAGTTCAATTTATGAGTAGAAAAATAATGTTTTTAAGGAGCAAATATATGAGGAGAAAGGTGAAATCATGAGTTTGATGGTCAAAATGTGAGATCAAAATTGAAATCATGAGTTTAAAAGTCAAAATATGACTTAAAATTTTTAAATTGTGAGTCTGAAAGTTTAAATTATGGGATTAGAAAGCCAAAATTAGGAGTTGAAAATGTCAAAATATGAGCTAGAATTCAAAATTATGACTTGAAAGGTTAAAAATATGATTTAAATTCAAAATATGGAGTGTAAAAGGTCAACACATGATATAAAAAGAAAAAATAATTCCTTTAAAATGTCAAAATATGAGAAAAAAAATTGAAATCATGTTTTTAAAAGTCAAAATATTGGATTAAAAAGCCAAAAAAGTATGAAATGTAATCTTGAGATACAAAATTGAACTATGAAATAAAACACAAATTTACATTATTATACTGGAGGAAATCTGCATACTGACCTCATACTGGTGGGCCAGTTATTATACAAATATGATATGATCTTGTGGGCCGGACATAATCATTCCATGGGCCAGATTTGGCCCCTGGGCCTCGAGTTTGACACCTGTATTGTAGAAAATGACTATCAATATTTATTTGAGGTAATTTTTGAGGTACAAAACTGTTGAAAGTGGGTAGGTATCAGAAAAAATGAGCAGATAAAACCCTTTCTCAACATTTTCCTTGGCAAAGATTCACTGTGGCTGACACAAATGGCTGTCGACTTGCTTACTTTGATCTCCCAGAAGTTCCTTATTTTCCCGCAACATTAAAGCATGTTTTCATGTGAACAGGAAGTGCCCATTAGCTTGAGACAGTACAAATCGCAGAGCAAAAAAACCCCAAACAAACATTAAAAAGAACAGTTTGCTGATAAAATCTTCTAGTTTAAGTATTAACTGTAAATAGGCAACAGAATGTGAACTTTGATGCCACCACATTAAAGCAGAGATTGTTTGACTTCAGGGAGTCATTTTGTACATGCACTCCTGCACAATTCTTAATTTACAACAATGTTAAACATTGAATTTGACATTAAAGAGAACTTTGAAGTTGTCGCCTATATTTAAATCATGGTTTCCGACCACACTGGTGTAACGATGCATATCGCCTTAGCTTTGACATCTTTATTGCATTTAAAAATGTAAATTAAAACAGAATGCAATGATTTCTCAAGTCTCATAAACCCATATTTTATTCATGTTAGAAGTGAAACAACATATCAGACATTTGAACTGAGACATTTTATCATTTCATGAAAAATGTTAGCTTCTTTTCAATTTGATGGCATAAACATGTCTCAAAAAAGTAGAGACAGGGCACTCTTTACCATTGTGTAGCATCCCCTCTTCTTTGAAACAACAGTCTGTAAATATCTGAAGGGTGAGGAGACCATTGCTGAAGTTTTGGGAGAGGAATGTTGTCCCATTCTTGTCTGATGTTGGATTCTAGCTGCTTAAATAGTCCTGGGTCTTCTTTGCTGGATTATCTGGTGAAAGGTCTGGATCGCAGGCAGGATAGTTCAGCACGCAGACTCATCTATTGTGAAGCCACGCTGTTGTGATGGATGCGGTATGTGGGGTAGCATTGTCATGCTGAAATATTCAAGGCCTTCTTTGAAAGAGACGTTGTCTAGATGGGAGCATATGTTGCTCTAAAACCCTTATACTCCTAAGCATTGACAGTGCCTGTCCAGATGTGTGAGCTGCCCACAGCATAGACACTAATGCAACCCCATACCATCAGAGATGCAGGCTTTTAAATTGATAACAAGCTGGATGGTCCCTCTCCTCTTAGGCCTGCAGGACACGGTGTCTAAAGTTTCCAAAAAAAATTTCAAATTTTGAATCTTCTCACCACAGAACAGTTTTCCATTTTCCCTAATTCCTTCTGAAATGAGCTTCGGCCAAAAGAATCGGCAACATTTCTGGATCATGTTCACAAATGGCTTCCTCTTTGCATGCTTTAACTTGCATTTTGAATGGCACAGTAAACTGCTGTGACAGACCATGATTTCTTGTGTCCCTGAGCCTGTGCAGTGATTTCCAGAACAGAATCACGCCTGTTTGTAATGCAGGGCCCAAAGATGAGGAGCTTCTAATATTTACCCTTGTTTCTTGCAGACATTCTTTGAATCTTTTGGTGATATTATTGCCTGCAGATGGTATGACATTCAAAATCTTTGCAAGTTAATGTTGTGAACATGGGCAGAGCTGGGGGTGGCTTATGGGGCTTCAGCCCTGAATGTTTTCTTAAAAGCCCCCAATCTTTCAAATTGGTTTTAAGCATGTTGCTAATGTCCTTGCTGATCATAGCATGGAAATGTAATTTCTAAAGCAATTTTAAAAATCCAATAGTTTTTTTACTTTTAAGAATGCATGTACAGAGGAGGATTAATGACAATTAACAAAAAATGGTCTGCATTTTTTATTCTAAGAAACATGACAGAATTTTGACTTTTTCTTAGAATAAATAAACATGCATGCCAATTTTTTAATGGCAGTTAAAAAATACTTTTAAAATAATTCTAAAAAATACAATTTTCCTCATTTACATGAAGAAATTAATATCTCTTACTTAAAATGTTGCCTTTTATGTGCTTTGTTTGAAAATGCAAGGCTTCAATTGTAAACTTTTTCACCAAATTCCTACCCTGCCTATGCAATGTTACTTAAAATATAAACTCCAGACATTTTTAGGAGGCAGAAGTGAAAATTATTGGACTCCAGCATGATGTATCATGATTTTAGGATGATACTGACACTTTTAGCACAGTTAAGAAAAATAATGATGTTATCAACTATGTACTTTTTTAGGTTGAGTAACATTATTTTTGTCTAAATTATGCATAGATTTGTTGCCATTTTGAATTTATTTATTTATTTATTTTTTTTAAGTGCGCAAAAATTGTGCATTGAACTGTCCGATACACAAATAAATTCTAGGGAAGTGCCCACCCCTCGGCCATCTTTAGTTTGGGCTTAGCCCCTGATTTTAAACATGTCTGGTTCTGCCCCTGTGTTGTGGAAGATGTTTTCTAAAATTGTTCCACAGTTTTTCACATGCACATTTTCTCAGATTGGTGAACCTCTGCCCAACTTTTCTCCCGAGTGACTCTCTCTCTCTATAATGCTCCTTTTATACCCAGCCATGTCAATGACTTGTTGCCAGTTAATCTAATAAGTTGCAAAATGTTCCTCCCTGTGTTTTTTCATAGGTAACACTTACTGTCCCAACCTCCTGTTGCCCTACTTTTTGAGAAGTGTTGCTGCCATGAAATAACAAAAAAGAAAAAAAAAAAAATTCATGAAAAGGTAAAATGTCTCATTTTCAACGTCTGATTTGTGATTTATGCTCTACTGTGAATACAATTTGGCTTTAGCACATTTGTAAGTCCTTGCATTCTGGTTTTATTTACATTTTACGCAGTGTCCCAACTTTTTTGGAATTTGGGCATTATCTATTATCTATTGTAATGTTTCTTAGCTTTTGCAACATGAATATAGTAGACTAGCTGCATGCTAACAGTGTAATTTGAGGTCTTTTTTCATGACCACACAGACGCAGAGCTCAGACTGTCGTGAGAGTCAACAGCTGGCGGAGGAAGCTGGATCTCTGGTATTTCTCTCTCCTTTCCAGTCCTCTAAAGTCTGTGTACGCCCCTCTGTTTTCGCCCCCTCTCCCCCTCTCCCTCAGACAGCCTCTCCCTCCTCTCAGTCTGCCGAAGTTTCAGTTGACCAGCGTCGCAACTGGGCGATGCACCTCCAGGACAGCGTTGACATTTTTGCGGCGGATTTGACCCTCACACCGCAGCCTAAAGCCTCACCACCTATCTGACAAGTATTTGTTCCTCCGCTCGGTGATTTCTTTAGCTAACGTCTCTTTGATTTGAAGAGAAAAAAAACTCTCCCAGGACAAGGTTTTCTGCTCTGAAAACTGACCTCTCTTGACAAACATTTCTCCTCTTGAACGATCTCCTGTGGGAGGATTTGCTTTCGTTATTTTGCAACCAGCCGAGACAACTGATAACTTCATCGGAGATGGTACCAGAGACGGCGCTCACACTCGCTTGATTTTGTATTTTTGTGCTCTGTTTGTGTGAACCGGAGGTTCAGAAGCATCACCAGAAAAGCCAAGAGAGCAGAGGAGGCTGTTTCTCTGTCAACAAGCTGTTTCAAGGTAAATCTGATATTTTTAATCAAATGAACAGTCCACTAAGCTGTTGTTCTCATGTTTGCAAGCCCATGTGATGAGTTTTATCTGGTTGTGAAACAGACTGGCAGTAATAATGTGACCTGTTTATGAGCAAACACCATCCGTGAGAAGACTATTTCTGTTTACAAGCTGGCTTTAATGTCTGTTAATGCTGCAGCAGAAAAACAAGACAAAGCCAAGCTTTTTATTTATTTTAAAGCACATTTTCACTATTTTTGAGATAATTGACACGTATAAAGGAAGCCGTGTGAGATTCACTGTCAAAAAACACCACTGGCAAAAGTACAGAGAAGTAAAATGATATAATTTACCACTTTGTCAACAGGGGGCGCCAAAATCAACTCAAACGTAAAGTTATTCACCTGAGTTTTAAAGTGTATGTTTTTTTCAGTTTAAAAAGGCTAATAAAACAGATTATTGTAGCTGCTGTGTACAAAACCTGACATAAATATTCAAGGCCACCTGTTTCTGAATGCCTGGTGGTGATTGACATTGTATTTGATGCTGACACAAGCAGATTTGAGAATCAATTTAAATGCTAACTAGGAATATCCGAGGCCAGGGGCATTATGCTGTCTGTGTCTCTTTATGTCCATATTTTAATATTGTTGTGAATGCAATAACTTAGAAATGCTTTGAGAGTCTTTCTTAAATCTTTGCACAAATGTCCACTCTGACTCCAGGATGTACTGGTTAGACTTTAAGGCCAGTGGCCATTGGGCCTCATGTTCATCCTTTGCTTGTGAACACAATAGTAAAAGAGCACTTTGAAGGATTTTATTTGGGTTACAATGTCCACTCTGACTCAAGAATGAATGGATTAGATTTGGGAGTCATTGGTCAAGTGTATTGAGCCTCATGACTTTGCTTGTGAGCACACTATGTCAAGAATGCTTTGATGGATTCTCTTCAAACTTTGCACTAATGTACTTTTCTCCAGATTCAAGAATGAACAGATTAGATTTGGGGGTCAAAGTCTGACCCCGAATTTCCATATAAAGCATGTGCGCCGCGGAACGCCGGAAAATCGAACTGCGGAGCATTTCGCTCCCTCTCTAGTCTATCAGAGCATTCCCACAGCCGGCGCTCTAGATCGGCAGCGGCGCGTGCCTGGAGCGGCACTCCGCTCTGCTTCGTTTCAGATACGCTGCGGGTCTATTTCAGCGCCGGCCTCTGCCAAACCTCGTAAATTCACTGTTGTTCAGAAAGTAGCGACCATGGAAGTCACAAGCGTAGAACATCTTATTCTTTCAAAATAAGGCACAATGCACGGACTCCCGATTGTAAATCATCACTTTATCAACGTTACGTCTCATCCTGCAGTGAGAGCAAAGGGTCACCGAAAGGTCAGTGGGCCACCGAGCTACAATGGCTCCATTGATGAGGAAAAGCTAACTTTTGGGGATATCTAGCCAAAGAATTTTGCATAAAACCACAGATCCTTTAAGCAAACATTAACCTTTTAACTTCCCAATGTACTCACTCAATGGAGGAAGCAATAATATCATGGACTCATACCGGAAAGGATGATAAATGAACCCTAAGAGTTAAAATAGTCCGCTGTTTACATGCTATTTCTGCGTGAACTCCTGTGATCTCTTCCTGCTGATCAGGGCTTGCGCGCCGTGGCGCGGTGCTCTAGACTCGCTTCCAGTGGGCGAGGTCACTCGCCTTTCGGTTGGAGCAAACCTGTGGCGCTTCAGTGTGCGGCACGCACGCTGTATATGGAAATTCGGGGTGAGTGTATTGGGCCTCATGTCCATATGTTGCCTATGAACCCTATATACCAAGAATGCTTTGAAGGATTTTCTCAGAACATGGCTCTTAGGTCCACACTGACTCCACAATTAACTAATTAGATTATGGGGGTCACAGACCAAAGATCAGGGTTGTTGAGCCTCATATTCATCCCTTGCTTGCGAGCATGGCATTTGAGAAAACCTTGAGGTATTTTTTTTAAACTCTGTGCAAATGTCCACTCTAACTCTAGGATGAACTAATTAGATTTAGGAAGTTTGTGGTCAAGGTCACTGGGCCTCATGTTCATAGTTTGCTTGTAGACACAATATTTCAAGCATCCTTTGCTGGATTTCTTCAAACTCGGCTCAAATCCATATCCACTCTGGCTCATCAATGAACTGAGTAGATTTAGGGTTCAAGCTCATTAGGCCTCATTTTCATCCCTTGCTCATTACCAGGCATTTCAAAATTTCATTACTTGCACTAGGACATTAAAGATATTGTATCAGAAAGCAAAATCTCAGGAACGAGTTGAGGGATTTTTCTTTAGACTTTGCACAAATGTCCACTTTGACTCAAGGATAAACCAAAGATTTTCAGAAGTCAAAGGCCATGCTCAGTGAGACTCATGTTTATCACTTGAAGGCAATATGCCAGGAACCTTTTGAGGGATTTTCCTTAAATTTGCTCTAATGCCAACTTTAATTATGGATTAAGTCTAGGTTATTTGGCTTCATGTTCACCTCTTTCTTGAAAGCACAACGTATTGAAAAGGCCTTGAAAGACTTTCCTCAAACTTAGCTCTAATGAGTAATGATCCTTCTGGTACATGGATGAACTGGGAAGGTTTTTCGAGTCAAAGGTCAAGCCTATTGGGCATCATGCTAATGCCTTGCTTGTGAATGAAGAGGTACTGAAGGATGTTCTTCAAACTTTGGCCAACAAAGGCCAAGGTCAGCAGGCCTCATGTTCATCCCTTTCTTGTTAGATTTTTATGAACCACATTACCAGAAAATTCACCACAGTCCCTCTGGCTCAGTTTGGAGCTGACGGGGCATGATGCGAAATCCTAATACTGCTTTTTATGTGGAGCTCCACAAGGATCTGTCCTGAGCCCACAGTTAATCTCATTAAAACTAACAACGTATATGTGAATACAAAACAATAACTGGCTCTGGCCATTGAACAACATGAAGTTGGGTGCATACCTATTAAATTTTAGCCACGTCAACTAAAATTACGTCACATATGTGCGACCAGTTGGACATTAATGCGATGAAGAAATTCATTGCTACATTCAGAACCACACTGAGATATTAAACAGAAACAGACTTTTGTCAGATTTTTCCAATGTGAAGAGCAATCCTTAAAGCACCAATAAGGGCTGCCAGTACAAGTCTAAATTTTTGGTTGCATCTGGCAAAAGGAGTAAGAACAACTGGGGAGATTCTGGCACTGATTTAGGCATTCACTTTCCAATAGCCCTGACTGCTTTTTTCCAGAAAGGAGAAACAAAGGAGCAGTCCCACACTGAACAGAGAAAAGCATCAGATTATTTTGGAATCCTTGTTCTTCATGGATGAGTTACGTTGTTTACATATCCTCTTCTGTTTCACAATATCAAACGAGAACCCTGAAAGCATGACAAAGATTGAAGCATTTGCTACCTCTTAGAAAAAGTTTCACCTTGCATGAAATAAGATTTTGCTACAGCAGTTCATGTGAACATGTTTAATGGCAGTTGCAAATGGCACGCCTCAGGCTGTGTAAAAAGCCACTGGTTAAGGAGAGCAGCAAAGATGCATTGAATCATGACAGTACAGTAATTGTGCACTAAATTATTAGTTTGTGGTTTTTGACTTGTGCAGCTGCAGGACTGCCCAAGGTGGGCTGGCACAGGTATTATTGTGTCTGGGCGCACTGCTGGTGCCGTCACGAGGGAGCTCCAAACTACTGCTGGCAACCTCATGAAGGACGCTGACTGCTTGGCATCATGAGGCAATATTACGCTCTGAACTGAGGCTAAAAGAAGAGGGAGAAATGTATTACTGAATAGGTTTAATCTGTGGGATGAGAGCTTTATAGTCTGGTTGATTTCAGGTCTCTAGTTCGTCCATGTTGCGGCTGAATTAATCTGTGATTTTGTTTCTGTATTTGATGTGTAAATATTGTTTTTTTTTTAAGTTGTTACTACAATAATGGATTATTGTTTTCATCTGTGTTGAGGTTTTGAGGGAGAGTCAGCCGCTGTTTTTGGTATTGCTGTGCGTGTATTTCATGTGTTCTTGAATCTTACCATTAAAGACAGCATGAACTGATTTATACTCGGTAAGTAATATTACGTATTGACAAATGAATAACATTTGTTTTTGTTGAGCTGCATTCTTATGTTGCACTTGGCTGTACTCTTAAAAGTGAACTGAAGTGAAGGCTGTCAGTGTTTTCATCCTCACCTTTGGTCCGATTTAAGAAAGTTGCAAAGCTTGGCATACCCAAGATTTATGGAGTATGACTTATGAGTGGAGAATCCTTTGGTGGGAGTAGGTGCCTGTAGAGGTTTTGCAAATGTAGCTTAAGCTAACATAGCTAACTAAGCTTTCTTTGCTGTAGTGGTATTAGATAGTTTACGTGGATAAAAGACGGTTAAAGATGCCCAGTCTCCAGGTATGTTACCTATGTTGCTACATTAACTACATAGCTAATGTACTGTAGCTAAGTAGTTGACAAAACAACATCATAAACATTACTAAGTTAGCTTTTGCAAATGTAGCTTAAAATTACAGAGATAAACTGTCTTTGCTTAAGCTTTAGCTATATTTGATAGTTTACATGGTAACATAGAAGACTGGGCATCTTTTAGAGTTTTTCAAATATAATAAACCCATATTTTAGCAGATGTAGCTACATTAACTATGTAGTAAATATACTGTTGCTATGCAGATATCAAAACTACGTCATAAACATTGCTAAGTTAGCTTTTGCAAATGTAGCTTAAAATAACATAGCTAACTATGCTTTCTTTGCTTAAGCCAAGCAGCAACCTCCAGTCCTAAAAAATGAAGCCAACGCGGAAGTGCCAAAAATTGCTATACTGCGACTGTCCGCTTGAGGCTGGCTGCAGCAACGCCTGAAGTTCCGTCTGCACACATGTTAAACAGCTGGTTTTGAGACACAAAATAAACTGGTTTACAGCCTGGTTCAAAACACCAAACGTGTCTCATTAGCTAGTGTCTTATTGTGCTCCCACTGTAGGGGGGGTGAACCTTTTTGTACCACGATTGTTTGGCTGATATTCAGGATGAAAGCTGATTGGTGTGTCTCATTTGATTGACAGATAGCTCGGCAGGCAGAGGCTCCGTTTCTGTCAACTGGAATGCTAGCTAGCAGGCTGACAGGAAGTTGCGCTTAGTGGGCGGGCGTTACATTCGGCTGAGACCGCGATTTCAATATGGAGGCCTCCATGAATGGACTTTAAAAGCCGTTTTGGCCTGCCTATTGTAAGCAGACGACTGATGTCACACGGGGTTTGTCCAATTCTTTCTACAGTCTATGGCTTAAGCTTTAGCTATATTGGATAGTTAACATGGCTAAAGTATGGGTTAATGATTTTTGCAAAAGTATAAAAGGTGCACAGTCTTCAGCTGTGTTATCTATGAAGCTGATGTAGCTAACATAGCATAGTTTTGCTGTGTTATTGTTTTAATGGAGGACAAGCTTTTTTCTGTTGGCAGACTGTTAACTTGGCTTTATTAATTGTTTTGTAATCAGGTTTTGCAGATCCAGTTTTTGATTTTTTTACTTTTGGTATCCCAACCCGAACCTTAACCCTTACCCTTTCTGCTTTTTCCCTAACCTAACCCTAGCTGGAAGTTTAACCCATTTTATTTTAAAAGTCTTAGTGTGCATTTCTGTCCTGACGGAGGCGGTGTCTCACAGTGGTGGTCTGCAAAAGCGGCGGCCTGCAGCCAGACTGTCTTGTCCTGGTGGGCCCCTAAGACACTGCAGGGCAGCATTAAGAGGTCATTCACAATCAATAGAAATCAGAAACATCATTTTCAAAACTGAAATGACATTTTAAAAGATCAGTAGACACTTTATTAATTGTTGATGTTGTGAGATAAATAGCTGCATAGACAAATCTACCTGTTAATATCTGAAAATATCAAGTATGAATTTCCTCATCCATATCTCTGAGCAAAAAGATTCCCCAGCATAATATGCTCAGTTTCAGCTCATGACGACGTAGATTTGAGGTGTAACAGCTTATTCACCTACACAGACTCCCAAGTAATGTAACTCCCTGCTGAAGCTTGTTTTTCATCACAACAGTTTGGTTCATCAAATCTCACAAGTCCTCCACCCCGACTACGACACTGAATCACAGAGCATCACTGACTTGTCCTCCTTCATTCAGTATCAGTATCAGCTCGCCTCCCCGTGAGAAAAACCTCCAAACTTCAGCTGCAAAGCATTTCATGCTTTTACTTCGGAGACCCAAAAGTCAGGGCGGCTTCAGGGAGGGGCTCACGAGTGCGTCAGCTCCACTCAAAGCCCTTTCTTAGTTTTCAGAGATGCATCATGGTGGTCAGGGTGGAGGGATTTGGAAGATGTGAGGGTTTTGTGCGGAGGCAGTGAAGTTGCAGGTTGCAGCCTCGTTGCATCATGCTGTTCTCCAAAGATTGGACCCAGAGCCAAGCAGACTCCTTTCCTGTTGTTGTTGGGTGCGTCTGCCTCAGAGCCCACTTCCACCCACACTGTCTGCAACGGGGTGGGAGTGTGGCTCATATGTATGGCATATATGACTGTGTATGTGGAGGAGTGAGTGTTTGTGTGCTTTAATACTGAAAATAGGACATATACGACAAGAAATGAGAGGCACATAGACAAGAAAAGCAGTCTAGACAAAATTAAAGGGACTAATTCAGTTCAAAAGAAGAGCAAACAAGGCAAAAGGACAAAAATAACTTGTAGTTTTATGATGCTAACCAGTTTCTCTGGATCTAGTCAAAATAGAGGCATCTTTCCTCTGTCATCTTTTCCCTTAATCTATGCAAGCAAAGAATGGCAGGAGAAATGACTGAAGCAAGGAAAGGATGACAAAGGAAGGAAGAAAGAAGAAGTAAAGATGTAGGGAACAGTGGAAAAACAATGGAATAATTGGAGCAAATAAGAAAAAAGGGATGGCAGAAAATTAAGAAAGGAAGGAAAGAGGAGGTAAATTAGGGCAGATAAAGCAGGTACAAAAGAAAGAAGCAAAACAATAGAAAAACCAATAAATAAAATGAAGAACAAACACTGGCTGCAGGAAGAAAGGACGAATAACAAATAATGAAAATGGCTGCAAGCCTCAGTTTGTGTGTTCCAGCCCTTTAAGTCAAAACACCAACAAACAGGTTTCAGTATTTACAAGGCTTCAGTGGATTTCATTCTGTTTAAAGAAAGAATGAGAACAGCAAACATCCATGTCATCATCAGCCTGCAGCGTTTCTGTAAGAACACGCTCAAAGTTGTGCCATTTGTCTTCCCTTCATCGGATAAGAATGAAACGTGTGCACGTGTTGAAGACAGCTGCAGATTTCTCCAATCAGTCTCATCAGGATTAATTCAATGGACTTTATCTTAAGAGCAAAGTCATGAAAGGTCACTCCCACTTTCACCAACAAAGATAGTGCTTTAGATTTTGATACCCCCAGAGCATACACAGCAGTGTTCGTACAACTCTGACCCCTCAGTGTTGAGGTGCACACCTCCATGGGTCCGGGTCAGAATGATTCAACGGACTTATTCCCAGTAACAGCAGGCCCACCCACAGAAGTGTCTGGGCCGCTGACAAACCCAGAGAATGGGCCCTCCCCAGTTGTGATTTATTGACATATCAATGCATGTGTGTCTGATCAGTAGCATTGGCGCTCGCATCCCGGCTAACAGAAATTTAATTTTGGGGCTGAAAAGCATGAAGCTGTGATTGGGTTCTTATTCTCGCCACTCTTTAACCCCTTTTCATCACTATTTCTACCCCCCCCCCCCCAATTTTTCCACTTTTATCCCATTGTAGCCATTTTTAACACCTTTTCAACATTTTCCCATCCATTTTTCCATCCACTTTTTGCCTCTCTTGACCCACTTTTGCCTCTTTTAAACAATTATTGCCACTTTTTAAACACTTTTCACCATTTTTGCCTCTTTTTAACCACATTTCACCATGTTGCCTCCCATTTTTGCCCCTTTTCCCTTTCTTTACCTTTTTTTTGCATCTTTTAACCATTTTATGCCTTTTCCTTATTTTCCCCTCAAAATTATTTAAGTCCCTTGTACTGTAGATAAGCTTTCAGCTTCCTTCTGCCCCTTCTCGAACATTGCTAAGTTCTTTTTCTGTATGATAAACAGACTGGCAAGATAATATGATTTCATTGATGAAAAATGTTGTATTTATTTATTTATTTTTGTTCGAGATAAATCAAAATTAAACCAAAATCAAATCAAATCTTTATTCTCTGACATTTGTGGACATCATGGCTTAGATACAAAGTCTGACATTACTTACCAGTTATTTTAGTCAATTTGCCCATGCACATTGTTAACATTATTGGAAAGTTGGTGCAGGGCTGGCTCTAGCAATTTTGGCGCCCTAGACGGAATTTCAATTTGGTGGAACGTTATGTTCGTTGAGCGCTGTGTGAACAAGGAAAAAGAAAACTTGTTTTCTCTCAACGTCTTGCTGAGCTCCCAGTGTTTGTGGGCCAGGGGCGCATGTGTAGAGAGAGACAGCTAGCGGTGAGGTGAGGCTGGACGGTTTCACGAATGAGGGGCGCAGAGGTTACAGGAGTGCAGGAGCTGATTATCTGTTACATTGGTGGAACTATTCAAAATGTTCAGGGTTCATGACAGCACCCCTCTCAGC
This sequence comes from Cheilinus undulatus, assembly GCF_018320785.1. Classification (NCBI taxonomy): domain Eukaryota; kingdom Metazoa; phylum Chordata; class Actinopteri; order Labriformes; family Labridae; genus Cheilinus; species Cheilinus undulatus. Next base: position 48,373,307 of record NC_054868.1, read on the forward strand.
GTGGCACCCTAGGCAACCCCCTATATCGCCTATGCCCAGAACCGGCCCTGCTTTGTTGTAAGAAAGGGGAGACCAAAAAATATGGGTATTACAGCTTAATGTTACAACAGACCATAATTTTCCTGACTTTCATGGACCCCTATTTGGCTGGGCCCCAGAAAGCTCTACCCCTTTATCCCCCTTTATGGGCAGCCTTGAGTAACAGCCTGAAGCTATTTATTAAGATTTGTGATTACTGGACGAGTTGTTAATGAGTTAGAACCATTATACTGGTGAGCATCTCCCACACAGTTTATTGGTTGATATCTTGACAACAAAAAGCGGTCACCAATCCATATTCAGCTTTAAATGTGCATCAACCAATGTGTCTGTCACTACCCTCATACTCACGTGTCTGTTACATGTCATTAACATTTAAATCCATAGACAAAGTTCAAATTACGGGGGAGCTAAGGGGAGTTTCCTAAAATATACAAATATTAGTAAGAATATCTCAGTGTTGTTTATTTACTTGTTCAATACATAATAAATTAAAAATTTTGACCATCCATTCTCAAAAATAAAAGAAAATCTGTGTCTACTCCTGCTGTTATTCACATGTGGCAGCACTGCCCTGAAATAAAGCCCAGAATTACGTAGGTACCTAAACTCATCAGTGTAGTTGGCCTTTTTTTGTGGGTATATCATGTTTCTTGTGATTGCCTTTTTTATGTATTTTTACTCTGATTGAACTTGTATGATACTTTCAGATGCCATGCTACAGTTGTTAAAGTGCCTAAACAGCAGGTTACTGACAGCATTAAATCCCTGCTGCAGAAGTGTCAGAATGGCTGTTTACTCTGATGTTGACCTGGTAACACTTGTGGTGCAGGCGGTGTATCTGACTTGGCGCGTCGGAAAATAGGTCTCCCAGAGGGAAGGATTCTGGAGCTCTGTGGGATCCCACGTTCACTCATCCAGCAGATGTCTGCCCTATATTCTGGTACAGAGAGTGCTGTGAAGTGTGGTCTACCACCTCTGACATCTTCCCAGTTGATTCTGGGGTGAGGCAGGGTTGCATGTTAGTCCCTACGCCTTTCAGTACCTATATGAACTGGATAATGGGGCAGGTAACAGGGGTGAACTGTGGAGTGTCATTTGGCTGATGATGCGACGGTAGATGTCCCTGTGGGGGAAATTTTGCTATGTGAGGAGGCTGAAGTGTTGGGAATGCATGTCTCCTGGACCAAAACAAAGATCCAGGCATTTGGGGATGCTTTGGGTGCTGCCATTGAATCTTTGTGAATGGTGCGAGACCTACCTTGGCAGCGTAATCCATCAATCCCCCTGACTGCAGGGCTGAGGTTTACCGCACACTTGGACTTGCACATGGGGCGATGGGTTCGCAGATTAGGACGATGGTAGAACATGTGGATGAAAGTCAGAGTCTTTCTGTCTTTGGTCCATCCAGTCTTACTATTGTGAGGCCTGGACGTAGGGCTTGGCGATTATGGCAAAAAATCAAAACCACGATTAATTGAACGTTTTTTACCTCGATTACAATTAACAAACGATTATTCCGCCCCCACCTCTGACTCTTTTTACAGTAAATATTTTTATAATCTTAAAACAAATAATTGAAAGATGTACAGATAAACAATTTATGGTTATTTCTTTAAACATTTTAAATCTAAACACATCAGCTGAACTGAACATTTTATTTGTAAAAAGTCAAATTTTCCAAGAAAAGTAGAAAATAAAAAACTTGTATTTCTTGCTAACAGCATGAATTATTTTTATACTTTGTATAAAAAGTAGAGGATAACTTTGCTGCTCATGCTGCACAGTCGTGTCCGTGTTTGAGTTTTAGCAGACCGGGTGGGATGGTGTCACTTCTCTTGGGTTTCCAGCAGGATAGGTGCCCTGTGACATTGGGCTTCCTATCACGTGACTACACAGCCAGTAGTTTGTTTTCAAGGGGGTGGTGCATTAGTAGAGAGAGAGAATTACAAGGGGAAATAATTGAAATAATTGACACAGCAGGTTAATGTCGGTTAGGGGCTTTAAATGTCGGTTTCGTTTATTTTTCGATTAATTGCCCAGCTCTACCTGGACGTGGACTGATGGCCACAGGTGCCAGCTGGACCTCTTTGTGGTAAATTCTCTTTGGCGGTGTTATTGGCAAGACCATGTGAGTAATGCTGGCATGCTGAGGAGAGCAGGGATGGGATGGGTCAGCTTGCATGCTTTCCTGGGCCTGATCCAGTTCACTACATAGTGGGTGCCCAGGACCCGGTAGGCTGGTCCAAACGCCAAAGGCAACCGTGTGCGTGGAGGAAGGGTCAGCTGGGAGTATACCTGGAGAGATGGGGCATGGACCTGGTGCAGGCCTGGATGATGGCCGTCAGGAGGCTAGAACAGTACGGGACAAAGGTTGATGCAACAAAATGATGGTCCTACACATGCTCCCATACATGACCTGACCTGTTGCGTTTTGCTGCCCTTGCTTAACTGCCCCCATGATTACTGGTGGTAGTGCAACGTTTGGTTTTTATCTGTAAGCTTCCAGGAAATGTAGAAATACAGACAAAATGAACCTGGAGTACAGACAGAAATTTCTTTATTTCTGGGGAAGGTAATGTGTATGACCAACAGTGACGCAGCAATCAGCAAAAAAAATAAAAGGAATATCAGAGTGGAAATATAAAAGGAATAAAGCCAAAGAAACTTAGAGTTAAGTTAGTGGGAAATTAAGGATTAAAGAAGGTAATGGCTGATGTGGAATATGGAACTAAGGGAATCTATATCTCCTCCTCTTCTCTTCCACCACTCTCCTTCTCCTCCTGCCACCCCCCACCTCTGTCCATCCCACCCTGAAGCCCCCCTGTGTGGCTGCTGCCCTCGGCCCCTCTCTTGTCTCCATCTCTGCCTGCTGTTTACACATCATGGGTTGAGCGGGTTCAGCTCAGCTATAAAAGCACCACTCCCCCGGTTTCTCCCCTGCGGCTGAGGCAGGAGTCAGGAGGCCTCGTATGAGAGGAGAGAGGGTGGTAGAGAGGGAGGCCTCCCATGATTCTCCTCTTCTTCTACTGTACATAACTCTTTCTGACTTTATTTTCTCCTCTCCTCTCTCTCTTGGCTCGTCGGCGGGTTGTGGTCTCGTGTTTGGGCCCAGCCCTGGACCAGACGTTCATTTTTCTCCTCTTAGTTTCTAACCGCTAACTAACCACTGGCTCCCTGCATCTCCTCCCCCCCGCTCCCCCCTCCATCTTAGGAATGTCTTATTCACCTCCTCTCTGTGTCATGCTAAAAGTTTGCATGCATCCTCTCAAACATCTGCAAATAAACACACAAGCGTGCACCCTGAGAGTCTGTAATAAACACTCAGACGCGCACACGCACTCTTGGACACACAAAAGGCCCCCCATCAGTATGTGCCGACCACCTGTGAGGGTACAAACACGTCCATAAACCTCCCTTTCTTCTCCCTCTCTTTTCCATTATCCTCCGGAGAGCCTCGGCCGGGGCCTTCACTTCCAAACCAAACATAGACCAAATTCCGCAAACCCCACCCCGGCATCCCCCCTCCATCGCTCCCTCTCTGCCTTCTTCTTATTCTTTTCTCCCCTTCGTCCCTCCTGCTGGCTGCCTCTCACTCTTTTTCTTTAGTTTGTGTTTGAGAAAGGAAGTCATTATTGTGTCATTATTAGTATTTGTTTTTGATATACTTCGGCAACAATGTGTCAACCATTCATGCTATTAATTATTATTTTGAACTTTGAACTTTTGAAGTCAGTGAGATGACGGCCTGGACAAAAAGTCAGATTTCTCAAATATGAGAAAGAAACAGAAAAAAAAATGGAAAAAGAAGAAAAGATGTCTTGGCGAGGAAGGAAAGAAGAGAGCCATGGATGATGGACAAAGAGCCAGAATGGACTTTTTCTGGGCCACATGGATCATAGAAATGGACTAATGATAATACTTACCATATTGTTACCATTATCACTGGCATTGTAGCCACATACTGTAGAGGAGAACCACTTGGGGATGGGTTTAAAGCGTTGTTTTGTGCTGAGGAGAGGCTTCCGTCCTGCCACTCTGCCATCAAGCCCAGATCAGTGGAGGGCTACAGTGATGGTCATCCTTCTGGGACTTTGTCCAATCTCCACACAGGATCTCTGGAGCTCTGTCAAAGTGACCACAAGGTTCATGGTCACCTCTCTCACTGAGGCCCTTCTCCTATGATTGCTCTGATTGGCCGGATGACCAGTGCTTAGAAGAGTCCCAGTTGTGCCAAACTTCTTCCATTGGAGAATTCTGGAGACCACTGACTTCTTGGGAGCCTTCAGGGATGCAGGATTTTTTGTAGCCCTGTCCAGATCTGTGCTTTACAACAATCCTGTCTCTGAGCTAGGGCTGGGCGATATCTCGAGATTTTAATTTATATCGATACATTTCTATACGAGATATGACACGGGACAATATCGTTTTATCGATATAATTAGTTTTACATTAAAATACTTAACTGCGAGTCGCCATTTCGCCTACTTCTCTTGATTCTGTGTTGCTCTTTGTCCCTCCCCGCCTCCCTTCCCCTCCGAAACTTCACGAAACTCAGTGACCCACCCCTCCCCTCCGTCACCCTCTCACCAAAACAACAGAGAGACAACATGGAGACCGCTAACAAAACCGCTGGTGTGGTTCATTTGAGGTGTGAAAGCAAAGCAGACAAACTTGTGAACCAAAGGCAGGAAGAGGCATAAAGGATATATACGGATTTATGTGTGATTTAATACACTCAAATACATGTCGGTACCTTGCTTAGCGTTTAGCAACACGTCGTACTTGCTGGCTGCTCACAGTGCCCCAGTGCAAAAGCAGAAACCCCAAGACAGCGTAAATGATGTGTTTTTTCATGTGTTTATGTGGAAAAAAAGACCGGTGGAAAGAGCTGAATTTCCGGTTTCCTCTTCTTCTACGCCGTCTTTTCTTCCTGGTTGCCATTTGTTTGTGTCAACAGCGCCCCTAACGGGCACATATTTCCTGTTTTGTGAGCTTAACACAGAGAGGCATATTTGTTACATTGCCCATGTCAGTTTACTTTGTTTATTAAAACAAAATATTTGAATGTTCAGGACTCAGGGGCTGTTCACAAGAGAAAGCACTTTTAACAGAAAGAACTACCAATCTCAGAGAAGAGCTACTTTGTCAGATGAAGTAAATGTTATATTTGTTTTGTATTATCTCTTTTTACATTTTGCTTATTTGCACAGCTATATGTATTTTGTTTTGTGAAAAGAAGTGTACTTTATATAACTACTTATTACTTGACTTTACTTAATACTTTAATAATTTATTTTATTTCTTGATTTAATTTTTTATTAATTTATACACAGATAGTTTCTTTATATGTAATTAATGTACATGTCAACCTATGCAACTGGTTCAATAAAAGACAGTATTCAGTTCATGTGGATTTAACTCAAAACTTAATCTCTTTTTATTCCTTCTTCACGGACAAATATGTTGAGATATATATCGAATATCGAGATATAGCTGAAATATATCGAGATATCCATCTTGGTCCATATCGCCCAGCCCTACTCTGAGCTCTGCGGGTAGTTCCTTTGACCTCATGGCTTGGGTTTTGCTCTGATATGCTTCATCAGCTGTGAGGCCTTCTCTAAGGCCCTGTCCACAAGGAGATGAAAACAATATATTGCCGTTTCATTTTGAAAAAGTTTTCCGTAAAGACAGGATCATTTCAGAAAATATCCGCGTAAGCATGGAACCACCGAAACAACTGAAAACGGTGTAGTGCATATGCCAAGCCTGTACGTGGCGCTGTAACGCTGCCACAGAAATGCACTAAAGGAGAGGAGAAGATCACAGAAAACTGACACAACTTTCTTCTAGTTGCTCTTTTTGTTGTTCTCCGCATTGGATTTAAGAACATCTGGCGTATGTATTTCGGGGTGGTGGTAAAGGAGCATCAGATTTTGCTGTAAAAGCCACAGCAAGCTCAACTTGTAGTTGGCCGTCCACACGGAGATGAAACGGTAGTCGTTTACGGATTTGTGCACTCTGGGACCCATTTTTAAAAAGTATCGTTTACAGTCACCCAAAACGTCCTTTCTGTGTGGATGACATGAAACTTTTTTGTTTGCCTGTTCACACTGCAGTCAACGTCCTAAAGATTAGATACATATCTGGTTTAGAACCACACAGGAAAGTGGCCTGATTCTAAAAGGTCAGATTCAATGTGACTTGTTCTGTTCACACTGTCAGAAAAAAATACAGATACAAGTCACACGTGAGCAAAAACAATCAGATTCAGATCACTTTTGAATTCTGCCTAAGGTAGTTTTTGTACATTTTACTTACATTTAAACATGAAACTCATGAAATAATGTGTTTTAAATTGAACTCATTTTTGACAATATTTTATGATAATGGGTTACAATCACTTTAAATCCTAATAGAGTGGTGCAGTCGTGACGTAATTTTTAGGCAAACCCGGAAGTTTGCATCACATGGGTTCCCTTGGCGTCAAGCCTGTGGGATTTTTCAATGGGTTTTTGGATTATTGCTGAAAGTAAGATCTGTGTCCAATAAAAAGTTCTTGAAACTTGATGATTCTTGATGAAACTTGACGAGTCTTAAAAGTGGTCTCGGACTTCATTGTAACCACTCCTGAATCATGAAACATGTTTTATTCTTAAAGATAATCTTCATAAATTGATCATATAAGCATCTTATCTGGTTCGTTAATCTAAATGAACTGAACTGAATTTAAAATCATCAATCACGGATACAAGTGAACGGCAGGCTCAGTTGTTGTGCTTCCCGACGAACATATTTTTCGGGAAGCATCCCACAACTCCCTATCAGGGTCTGTATCATGTTTCATTCTTACCAAGTTTCTTCTGCTAAATACTTCTAATTGAAATATTACACAAACCCAAAACACACCGGCGCCGGATCGGCATGTTGAGTCATTTGATGTTCTTCAACTATCGTCCTGAACACACACCAACAGCAACAGTTAAACTCCTCACCGGCCACTGCATGACCAGGTGCTGAAGGCCCACTCAGGGATCACCTCCCCAATTCACTGGGTGAGTGAAAAAACAATAGGAGCAGTGGGATTTCACCAGCAGCTGAGGCCTACCATCTATTCTAAACCTCTATCAAAAAATGGTGCTAAATTTCCTTTTCTGCGTCCTCAAACTGTCTCAAACAGCTGCTGCTGTGGCAGCGACATAAAATAATGGGCGCAATCACTTTAACTCGCGCTGGTGTGTTTTGGCTACACTGTACCTTTACAGGCTCATTTATGCTTCCTGTTCATACCAAAATAGATCAGTGCATTCTAACATTAAAACGGTCACTGCCCTCATACATGCGTCTGTTGTTGAAGTGATCCACTAGATGTTGCTGTCTCAAGGACCACCTGAACTCTCCGGTTGCTGCTCTGGTCAACCTCTGCACAGCTGTTTTGTTGTAGTTGTCTGTCTCTTTGCCCCGGGGAGCATAGATATGTATGTACGTTTTAACTTCTCATACAGGGTTAAGCATAATTTCAAGTTTTTCTGTTCTGACTGAACTTTAGGCCACATGGCTCTACACTGCCCACACATTAGCGGTTTAGCCATGTTTGATTTGTATCCCTGAGCTCCAAGAGAGCGTACGAAACACAGATGAAATCAATGCAGAGTTTGGACAGAAGTCTGCATCAGTGTCAGTATGTGTTTTTGAACATAGTTCATTTGTAGGTCTATACATCTTAAAGATCTTTTTACTCACTTTTTGTCTCTCTCATGACGTTTTCCCTCTCTCCTACAGCATCTATTACAATAAAATGAATACCCATGATTATGCAAATTAGGTGATGACGTCATTTAGCGACTTCTGGCGACTTTTAGGACAGCCAATAGCTACTTTCCTTACTGAGGAGTTGGCAACACTGGTTAGTTTGCTTGTTAGCTACATAACTCAAAAAGTTATAGATGGATTTTAATGACATTTTCAGGAAATGTCAGAAATGGCATAGGGAAGAACTGATAAGATTTTGGGACTGATCCGGATCACCATCTGGATCCAGTAATTTTTTAAAGGATTCTTCACTATTGGGAGATAGGGCTAATGGCGTAGGTCTGTGCTCTCTGAGTGCTTTTCTAGTTCCCCCTGGGACCCGGTTTCAAAAGTGTCTTTACGGCCGCTCTGTGTGGATGAATTGCTAATATAACAAAAAACTTTGGTGTATACTCCTGAATTCATCTCCGTGTGGACGGGGCCTGAGTGTTGTAGGTTATAGCTGTTTCAGACAAGGTGCATGGCAACCACATAATGGCTGCATGTGCGTGTTAACAGGTCAGGGTTTTCAGGCTGCCTGCATGAGTCTCATGCACCTGAGAGTCATGTCTCATGTGCTCAGAATCTTGAGAATAGAAGGCTCGCCTATTTTCACAACAAGCCATGTGCATCTCTTGGCTAAATTGGGCAGGAAAATGATAAATAGACAGCCATATTTACCTTGTTGTAGCAGATATGTCCACATTGGTGGAATACGTCACAAGCAAGGGAAACAGCACAGTTACACTCGCTTGTACAGATTGCTTTTATTCTGAAATCCTCTCAGCTCAGTCATACAATGATTTTAGCCGCTTGTGGGAAGATTTCTCGACTTAAAACTCATGAAGAAAGACAGGGCAGCCAACACGCAGCATGCACATGTGTGGTATAAAAGCTGTGATGTTGTGAGCCAGTCATGCAGCAAACACAGCTCCAGTCTGAAAGAACCATTAGCCTCAGAGTTAGCTGCAACTTCGTCCCTAGTGTAGACCAACATGTCCGCCTGGTGCATTTTGCGAGGGAGGTTAACGAGACTGCTTCTAGCTTACTTGTTATTGATTGTTTGGTATGTGACGTAATAGGTCAACCAGAGAAAGGTCCAGTAGCATCTATCTAACACCATTGCTTACTGTAGTAGAGTCAAATAAACTCCAGTAGGTGGATTCTACCCCATCGCTCGTATCCTGGAGCAGGGACAGCAGTCTGATTAAATGGACGTATTGAGTTAAAGCCATAGCTCGACTTAACAGTGCATTTAAACGTACAGTCTGCTTCTTTTACAGCTCATTACTTTGTTGTTTCATGGAGCCTTTCCCCTTTCTCTCTATGCCTTTGTTTGCCTGTCAAGAATGAGCGGATCGGCCTCCAGTACAGCTGGGATTGGTTATTATTTACTGGCTTGGCACACACAAACCCCCGTCCACGCACACACATATGCAGTGGAAACAAATTGGGTGAATCTGCTCTGCACGTAGGAATGTGAGGCGCATGTGTTTGTGTGTTTTAGGTCTGGATGACAGAGCTGAGGGAATGAAAGAGGGATGGAAAAAAAAGAAAAGACAAAACAGAAAGGAAAGAAGGAAAATAAGAGTGAGAGAGAGAGAGAAAGGGGAATGATTTTTTGGATGAGGATTGCGCATGGCCTCATCTGTCTCCCCAGACAGCAGAGCTTTAAAACATTTCTCTCCCCAACTCTCTTTTTCTTTATTTTTCCATTTCCCCTCTCCTCTCTTATTTCTGTCTTTCATTTCCTAATGCTCCTTCTGCCGGGCCTCATATTTTCAACACAACCAAAAATATCTGCACTGTTTTCATCTCATCTCTGCACCTTCCCTCCGTCATTTTCTCCACTCTCAGCCCCCGACCCCTTAGAGGACAGCAGGATGAGGGGACGGAGAGGTGGAGGAGGATCTGCTGCCTGGCTGATGGTAAAGAATTACTGGAGGAAAATGAAGAGAGGAGAAATGGTGGGATTTATATGGTGACCTTGGCTCTGCTGCCTGGTATGATGGTGCAAAGGTTTCTGGGTAGTTATCAGAGAGGGTAGAAAAAGAAATAAGGAGACTAGGGCTGTGATTTATCCTTCAAACATCCTGTCTGGAGGGTTTATTAGACACAGGGATTAAACTTTAACTACACTGAACTGATTTACATATTTTTTAAAATTTATTTTGGGCATTTTTGTGCCTTTATTTGACAGAGGAGGACAGTTGATAGAGTCGGAAACAGGGATGAGAGTGGGGGAAAGAAATGCGGTAAAGGGCCTCAGGCTGGATTTGAACTTGGGCCGTCTGCGTACATGGGGCACGTGCCTTAACCACTCGGCCACCTGTGCCCCGATTTACATATTTTTAAAGATCCTAAGGACATTTACACCCATGATAAACTGTTTTAAATCAATGCACTATGTGTTTTATATTGATCTGCTTTCGAAATAGTTTAAATCAGGGATGTCAAACTCCGGTGCAATGGTATGAGCTCTGCAGATTTCCTCCAGTATAAAAATCTAAACTTAACAATCATTATTTAAAATATCCTTATCCTTATCCATTTCATTTGAAAAAGTAAAGTGTAAAAATAATTGGATAAAAATTCAGGAACCTGTGAAAAGAAATTAATTTGTGTTTTCATTTCAATTTTTCAATTTTGGAAATCACAATTATGACTTAAACTTATGATTTTTTTACTTTTTATTTTATATTCTGACCTTAATGATTCACCATTTTTAGTTGAATGTAGCACTTTGACCTTTTAATCTCATTATTTAGAATTCTAGCTCATATTTTGACCCTTTTAAACTTGTGAGTTTGAAATTTTAGCTCATATTTCGTCTTTAAAAACATTGTTTTAGCTCATATTTTGACCTTTTAAACTCATGATTTTAGATTTTAGCTCATATTTTGACCTTTACAAGTCATGATTTTGAATTTTAGCTCATATTTTGACCTTTACAACTCATGATTTTAAATTTTAGCTCATATTTTGACCTTTACAAGTCATGATTTTAAATTTAAGCTCATATTTTGACCTTTACAAGTCATGATTTGAATTTTAGCTCATATTTTGACCTTTACAAGTCATGATTTTAAATTTTAGCTCATATTTTGACCTTTACAACTCATGATTTTGAATTTTAGCTCATATATTGACCTTTTCAACTCACATTTTTAAGTTTAAAGTCATATTTTGACTGTTTGAACTTGTGATTTTGTATTTTATATAATATTTTGACCTTTAAAACATTATTTTGATCTCATATTTTGACCTTTTCAAAGCATTATTTTGACTTTTAATTTTCTGTTTTGGTCTTCAAACCTCTTTTTTTTTTTAAACCCATAATTCATTACTAATGAAAATGAGGTTGACAGTTTTTGGTTTTATGTTGACCCTGGTAGGCTCTCAGGTTAGACCATGCTCCGGCATGGAAACCCATTCCATGAAGCCCCTGTTTTACAGTTTATGTGCTTGAATTAAAGCCAGTGAAAGTTCAGATCTTTTTTATGCACCATGCGCCTTGGCAGTCATTGACCCCGTTCTGATTTTACATGGTCTTCTGCTTTGTGGCTAAGATGCTGTTGTTCCTAAACGCTTCCACTTTCTAATAATATCACTTAGAGCTGACTGAGAAATAGCAGATATGAAATTTCGTGAATCGTCTCATTGCAAAGGTGGCATTCTTCACAGCACCACACTTGAAGTAACTCAGCTCTTCAGAACAGGCTTTTAGGATCGCAAATGTTTGTAGATGATGACTGCATGGTTAGGTGCTTGATTTTATACACCTGTGGCAACAGGTCTGATTGAAACACCTGCATTCAATAAGCAAAAGGTGTGACCAAATACTTTTGTCCATATAGAGTATTTTGTGTTTTGAGGACTGACAAAGAATCTCACCAGCAGCAGCACCAGAATTTTTGGTTCTACTACTGTATAAATGTCTGCATTTCGCTTCATAGGACATCTTCAACAGTGATATTCTATAATGGTATTATTTCACACTCCTATTCTGACATCCTACAGCACAATAAGACCCTTTTCTATTATACCAAGTATCTGGTACTTATCCATGTATTCCTCCACTTACTGCCACTGTCTTTCTGCCACCGCAATGTGTGCGTAACTGCTGTGATGCAATTGTGACGTCTACTCCAAATTGGTCTAAATCCATCATCTTGTCCAAATGTGGGCATCTCTGGCTCTAAAACATGGGAACAGCAAATGTTCAAACCACAGTCTTCAAACAGAGGAATATGAACCAAACCAACATGAACTCTCTTGGTGTCATCATTGTGCAGTTGTGATGACATATCTGCATAGTGGATAATGTCTTGATTATGTTCCTCAAATAAGTGATAATTTATCTGTTTGGTGCAGAAAAGGTGGCATCTTCAATGTGGCCAAGATGCTCACAGCTTTTGACTTTTGTAGGATAAAAGAAGATAAGATAAGATACAACACATAGGGATACATCATAGTAAAAGAGCAGAAATTCCACGTGACTTGAAAGTTGCAAACACTGTTCTCCATTAAGGAAGCAGCCACCTCAGGGAGCCAGAGAGTAACACAATCCATACAAGCCTGCACCAACAAGGCCTCAGCTTGGAGTTTGTGTATCTTGACTATACATGGTTAAGTTCATCTTTGAGCTACAGGGGGATAAAGTGGGATGAGTTGGGTTTATCTTTTATACAGGCCTGCTTCATCACTGCATTAACCCCAGCTGATGTCACCCCCATCAGACTCTACAGATACCTGGAAATCTTCTTCTCTTTCTAACAATGAATTCTTACTTACTCAGAGTTAATTAGCTTTGCATACCCAGGTAAAAACGGACGTTTTACATGAATATATGTACTTAAAAATGTTCCATCATCATGCTGTATGTGCTGTATTTAGCAAGCAGACAGTTATGGGCATATCTATACTTTCTTAAACTAAAGGTAATTGGCTTCCTGTTTGGATACAGACTTTTATTTTGAAAGAAAATGAGGAACTTTGAGTAGATCTTAAGGGGACAATAAAAAGGTAAATGTTTGACAATACAAGGTGACTCTGACTTGTCCAGAGTTTTTTAATTTTTGTGATTGAAATGAGACATTAAGGTGGACTTGTTTTACGTCACTGGCTGCAGGGAGACGCTGGCATGGCTTAACCAAAGAGGTCTGGGAGGGATGATAGGTGTTAATGCTAGTGGTCATGGTTTATACTAAAGCTGCATTTCCACCAGGTGGTCCAGTTTGATTGAGTACGGTTTGGTGTGGTTTGGAAGGGTACACCCCAAAATAATGCATTTCAACAAATACCCGTACCCTCACTTACTACATGGACTGTAGAGGATATGCCTGTGAGGTCACAGGCTGCACAAGTCATACGGATGGATCAGTATGGATCTCCATCAAGTCAAAATCCCTAACTGAAGTGATTCTTAGTCTGTTTTTCTCCCATTTTCACCCACTTGTCATGCTGAAAGTGACATCAGTGCATCCCCTCTGTTGTGTGTGCAGTTCCGCCCCTTTGGGACAGATAGGTAAGCTTAGCACCCCTACGGAAAGGTACCAAAAAGTGGGAGGTTCCTTTCAATCTTTTGATAGTGGAAATGCAAATAAATGGTACCGTGCCAAACTGATCCAGACCAGTCTGTGGAAACAAACTACTATTTCTAAAAATGTTCACTGTCTGTGTGGTCTGTATCCTCTCCCTCTCTGCATTACATCATGCTATAATGTTGTCAGTGCCAGCTGAGTCTGGTGCCAATTCATGCTTGTGTGCTCTTTGCAACCTGCAAAACCTTGGACCCTTGCTTTCTGCACTGTTGTGTCTAATAATCTATTCATTTCTAAATAACTAGATAACCTCTGTGCTATGATATTAAAGACAAGCTTCCCCTCCACATTCAGGAGTGATATGGCATGAAATTGGCTCAGATCAGAGGACTCCTTCTCCTTTGGAATCACAAGTCTCACCGCTCCACACCAGGCTCTTGGCATAGATTGTTTTTCACAAGCTAAGCTTGGTAACTTCCGCTTAAATCTAAGGACATCATACGCTTTTATAAATCTTACAGGGGACTATGTATGGCTCTGGGGCCGAGGAAGGCTTTGAACACCTCACTACGTCCTGCACTTCCTTCTACCTTGTTAGAATACAGAAACATGCTAAACACAATTAACCAATCAGGAGATTTATGCTCGTGCACATGATGATACAAATATTCAGAGTGGTCTTTCCACTCATAGATGCTGTTCAGATTGACCGCTCACAGCGGGACAACTAGACCCTGAGGCCAACGAGGAATATTCCCCATGTACAATCCAGACAGGAAATGGCAGAGGGGGGTTTGGACCTTGAGTCCTCAAGGCTACAATCTAGACTTGACTAGACCAGCCCCATTTGTGGAACCCTTTAAAGACCACAAAGGCAATTGTACTGCTACTTGGTGAAAATGAAGAAAGTTAAAAGTAGAATAGCAATCAATCAACCAGTCTTTATTTGCGTAGCACCAAGTCATCATAAATGATATCTCATAACACTTCACAGCGGAAACAGGTCATCTCCTGGTTCATTTTAGTTATTTTGTCCTGAAGTGCATCTTAATAAAGGTCTGATGGTTTTATAAAAACCCATTCAAGCACACAAAACTGTTTTTAAAAAGGTGGTGTTTATCTGCCAAAAACCCTTTAAAATGTCTGGGGTCTGATTGTGATGCAGGAAATCCAAAGTACAGAAAGTTACTCCCCCTCCTCCCCTGACAGCCGACACCACTCCCCTCCTAAATGGTTAAGACGCCAGTGTCAGTGCGAGATGCATGCACGCTCTACTGGTGGCTATTGCAGACTTGCTCGACAGAGTTGCATCACTTAGCGCTGCCTGAGAGAGCGAAGGAGAGAGAGAGAGGGAGAGACATAATGGGAAAAGTGTGAGGAGAGGAAAGGGTGGGAGCCCACGTCTGCCTCCCACAATTTCTGTCTTTCCCCCTTCTTTTCCTTTCTTACATTTTTTTCTTTTTAATGTTTTCCATCGCCCGCTCACTCTTCGACTGTCCGTGTGTTGCGTTTTTTTTTCTCGTCCTGTGAGAAACTCGCTCTCCTGAATACTGGAACTGTGATCACGCTGTGAATCAAGGCTGACATGATATAAAACGGCGGTTCAACACTCACAAGCTGTGAACACTGACAGTAAATTTCCCTTCCCTGCCGTGGAAGCAGAAAACCACCTAAGTGCAGTGTCGGTGGTTTTGTTTTTGTGACTTTGTAACGTGATATCGTCATTATGCTGTTTTTGGATGATCTCTGACGGCTCGGCCCTAAACAAAAACTCTTTCTGTAATCAAAAAGGTGCTCAGAAGGCAGTGGAAAAACCGTGTTTGTCTTCATTTTTTGAAAAACATTTGGTCCTGTAACAGCGGTATTTTCCCTGTCGTCTCCAGCTAACCACAGTCTGTGATAAGAGGAACCCCCTGCTGATCCTACATGCTTTCCAACTCTTCGTGTCCTTAGACGACTTCTCTTTGGACCTGGAAATGAACTTTTGCTCTGGTTAGCACACTTACATGTTTGTCCAAAAATGAGGAGTGGTCAGGCATAAATTGGGCTATTATCTTCACTTTTAAACACATTAAACCTGGCCTGAAGTCTAGAGTTGATTGGATTTGTGATATTGAAATTGAAAATGTATAAGAAAGATCGGCATTACAGATGTTAATCTTTCAATATCTCACTTTTTGAGTCAAGTTTGGCATTCATGATTCAATTCAGAATTGATTATGGATTTAAACTGACTCCTGATTAACAACACTACTATTTTTACAGAGGTTTTTGTTTCAGGATCTGCTCCAGTCTGTTGTGTAAGGAGCAGTAAATTATTATTTTACATTAAAAGATACCGTGAAATGTGTGCAAGATAAAACATTTTCAGCATAAATCTGTAGTGTCTTTATCAGCAGATTCTAATATAAATGCACAACAGAAAACCTAAAACAAAGCCAAGAGAATAGTTTGACATGAATAAAATGTGTGGGCTTAAGCGAGAACATCTTTAATCACAAGCCTTTACTATTTCTGACACTGTCTGAGAGCAGGTGTGGTGACTTTAAGCTGAAAGTGGCATAAAATTTGCTCAGATCATTGGACTCCTTCTCCTTGGGAATCAGGATTCCCACTGCTCTACACTAGAGCCCGAATGATTGATTGGGAGGCCGATTAATCGGGCTGATTATAGCGTATCACAGATTAATCAACATCGGCCAATATGTAGCAGATATATTAATCCTTAGAGCTCACGCGGCACTGATCTGTGAAAGCTCTCCACTGTGCCTTTCTAATCATGTCTTCCAAGCAATCGTAGCTCAACATTTTCTAGTGAGCCCGGAACTTGGCTGACTTTCCGGAGTTTCTGGGGACAGTGTTGTCCTATGCAACAATACATGACACAGTTTATAAAAACGGTGATAACTTTTGAACCATAAGTCATAGAAACTTACTCTTTTTCCTCTGAAAGCTGACCATTTTGCCGTTCATTTGCTACCATCAATGTCTCCGTAGCCCTAAAGGACGCTGTTGTAGCGAGCCCAGAACTATGGTGACTTTCCGGGGTTTTTGGAGATTAGATAAACAGATTACATCTGATACTAAGTGTCTTTTTATCCATTTTTAATCCATTTTCGATCATGTACTTTGACTTTCTTCAGTGGGTAGCCATATTTGTTGACATGCAAAGCATTGTGGGAGTTGTAGTCAACCAGTTGCGTCTCTATCGCTTAGAGGAGTAGAGACACAGGAGTAGAGAATAAACAATGATAAATGCAACTGTTACTTCGCGTCCATCATTATCTAATTTAAGACTATTATACAGCGTTTTAAAGTCGTCTAAGTTGCATCTTTGTGAAATAAACAAAGATAATATAAATATGAGAATATGTGTTCCTGACAGTATATATCCTGTGTATATCAATGTTCTTATTTCATATATCGGCCGATATATCAGTTATTGGCCAATTTATCGGATATTGGCCAATATATTGGATATTGTTTTTTTAGCCCCCAGTATCGGCATCGGCCCCAAAAATCCCATATTGGTCGGGCTCTACTCTACACCTGGCTCTGGCATAGATTGTTGCTCCCAAACTTAGTTTAGGAACCGCCACAGAAATAAAAAGTCATCAGATGCTTTTATAAACCTTGTAGGGAACAATTTATGTCTCTGGGGCCAAGGAAGCCTTAACACACCTCACCCCATCTTACACTTCCTTCTACCTTGGTAGAAAACAAACATGCT
This sequence comes from Cheilinus undulatus, assembly GCF_018320785.1. Taxonomy (NCBI): domain Eukaryota; kingdom Metazoa; phylum Chordata; class Actinopteri; order Labriformes; family Labridae; genus Cheilinus; species Cheilinus undulatus. Next base: position 48,390,413 of record NC_054868.1, read on the forward strand.
TAGCACAGTTAACCAATCACAAGATTGGCACTTACATATGATACAGGTATTTAGAGAGGTCTTCTCGCTCATTCTTGATGTTCAGATTGACTCATCACAAATAGGCAAATAGACCTTCAGGCCAATGCGTTCAAAAACACAACATTTTCCATTATATGTCAAATATACTTGGTAGCTATGAATATAATAAAGAAGGAAACAATGGGGATTTTTAAGTTTTTTGATGTTATTACATCACTCTTTAAACTTTAACACCAGTCTTTGACCTGGAACCTGTTTTTTGTACTATCTGTGTAGGTCAGCAGTTGGCCTCTGTTATTCTGCTTTTTCTGAGTGGAGGCAGATTAACAGTAAAATGTGGAGTGTTGCTATCTCAGTATTACAATGTCATTTAGCAGACGCTTTTGTCCACAGTGAAGTACATCTTTACTGTTGGAGTTATTTGACAGTGTTGAACCGTTACTGTTGAACCGACTTTTTAAAAGTCACTAATCTGAGCTCCGTCCACTGCCATTTCAAATCTGGAGATATGTGGTCAAATGTTCTCATCATGCCCTTGGGCTGAGTGTTTAGATGTGTTTTATATGTGTTTAGATGCTGCCTGTTGTACAGTGATCACTGCTGGGAGTCCTTTGCTCATTATCCTGAGGGACTTAAACACTTTTGCACCATGAGTGAAGTTATCCTCTGTGTCAGCCAGTTCCCTTTTGTTGAATTGGTTGTGTTAATATTAAGCTCATTGAATTCTTCTAACTGAAAGTGCACCTCCTGATGACAAGCTTTACTATCTCCTACTCTTACCTTCATGAGATCTCTCAAGTTCTCTGCAGTAATATCATCTTTGAAAGCAAACTTAAGAAAGAGTAAATTACAACTGTGAATGCTTCTATTTACTATCAGGATATATTAAAAGTTAAGAGTTGAAAGTATGCTTCTGAAAAAATAACCCCACAAGTGTTCAAAATTAACCCTAGTGGTGAATTCAGAACCCGTGATAATTAAGGGAACTGGGGAAAAGTGTTAAATTGAACACTGTGGGAGTTGAATTAACACTCACAATTTCCTGTGTAGAATCGAAAGGTTTGAACAGAAATGTAAATTACCATCACAAATGAGAGTAATTTTTACTCTCTTCAGGGCAGTGTTAATTTTGTTGACTAAAACTATGTATAAAAATGTTCATTGACAGCTTTTTTTCCATGAGAATGACTAGAATAAGACTAGCCAAAAAAGGTCTTTGTTGATTAAAACGAACTAAAAGTCAGTTTAGTTTTTGTCAGGATGGCTACAACTACACTAAAATGTAGTTACGTTTTGTCAGATATTCAAAATCCATTCAAATTCTCCACTGTGGGTAAATCTGTCAAAAAACAATGCATCTGTAGCTATTCTGCCTCTCAGCTGTAGAAAGCAGGGACCCCCGGTTTGGCATAGTGCAGAGAACACACTACCATGACCTGGTACCAGATTCAGGCAGGACTCAGCACCAGTTCTGGTTGGGATCAAATACACTCTCATGCAGTGTTAGATTTAACCCTTAGACATCCACTGGCTGTTTTACCATTTTGTTAATTTTCTTTTGACAAAATAAACCACTTAGAAAATGTGTAGCATGCTCATGTTTTGTATAATCTTTTTTCGGCACTACCTCAAAATTTTTAAAATGAAAACTGTCTTTTTAAAGTTTACATTACTGTATTAGATATAGGGCCTCCAAAAAACACAACACCCCACAAAAATTGTTTTTTAAAAATTGTTATTAAAAACAATATATTGTCATTTTTAAAGAGAAATTAAAATATGCTGAAATTATTAAAAAAAAAATGCCAGTCCTATACAGCAGTGTCACTTTAACACGGCTAAATTTACTGGGTACATATGATGAAAAATAATGTGACCTTTGACATGTGCATTGATTGGGAGGTAGGCTTTGTCACTATTGTTGAGAAGTTTAATTTGGCTTTCATTTTGTGTTCAGCTGATTTAATTTAATTAAAATTTCTATTAGAATTGTTAATATAAAAGCTATATATTTATTCCTCCTGTTAAATTATAAGTAGTTACAGTTGTTAATAAATATCCAATGATATGTAACAATTTGGCTCTCTGGCAGGGTAAATCTGGCTCTCAGTGACCAAAACTGCCTGGCTCTGGCGTAGGCAGTATTATTCATTATCAGTGAGAGCTAGCGCTGCTAATGCTAACAGCACCTACAATGATAGTATCCCAAGCGGCAACCCCCAGTCCTGAAAAATGAAGCCAATGTGGAAGTGCAAAAAATTGCAATACAGTGAGTGTCCACTTGAGGCTGGCTGCAGGAACACTGGAATTCCCGTCTGGACACCTGTTAAACAGCCGGTTTTTACACTAGAAATAAACTGGTTTATAGCCTGGTTTAAAAAACCAAACGTGTCTCTTACTGTGCTCTCACTTTACAGGGGGTGAATTTGTTTGTACCACAATCGTTTGGATTATATTTAGGATAAACCTCACTTCACACTGATTGGCCCATCTCATTTGATTGACAGATAGCTTGTCAGGCGGAGGCTATGTTTCTGTCAACCAGAATGCTAGCTAGCTAGCTAGCTGAGAGAAGTTGCGCTTAGTGGTGAGTTATTTGGTTGAGACCGTGATTTCAATATGGAAGCCTCCGCTGATTGGTTTCAAGAGCCGTTTGAGTCTGCCTATTGTAAGCAGACAGCTGACGTCACACAGGGTTTGTCCAATTCTTTCTACAGTCTATGAAATATCCATTCTCTACAACAGAACTGGTCCTCTGAATTGAGCTAGTTTGACAGACATGTTTGTGGCTGTGCAGTGACAATGAGTCATTATACATGCTGTTGTTGTGCTTGTTGTCACATCTACATCTCCTCTGTCTCCACACTCCTCTACCAGTCATGTGCATAATGCATCTTGTTTTCGCAATGCATTGATTTTCGGGGACGTGCAGATTGTTGAAGGGAACACATGGCAGTCATCATCCATGCACACGCGTAGTTAACAGTGGGGTTTATGCCCTCAAAATAAGGCCCTTTCTTTCTGTTTTCATTTGCTGGTATTTTCTGTTCATACAGGTGTCCATTACACACACTTTCTGCTGTTTCCTATGAATACACCTCAGCCTTCACCGCCTGTCTCCCTCCTCATGTCTCCGTGTGCCTCCGAGTCACAGAAACAAAGCCTCCTGTCATTCTCGCTGTTGCAGCGGGGTTGCGTAATACCTTATAAGGGCGTGGGTTGGAAAGATCAAAGGATGTAACCCCTTCAAGAAACCTGACATCATTCATGGGGTGATGTACCGTCTTCAATCGTTCTTAGAAAAAAAAAGACCTTAAATGACAAACAGTTCATATAATAATCAGGCTGTGAGAAACTCAAGGTTCTATCTCCTCTAAATTTGGCATATAGAAGAGAGAAAGAAGGGAAAATGGAGGAAAGTAATAAGAACTGTATGAACATGAAGGTGCGGAATAATTAACTAATCTAACTCAGAGTCTCTGCTGTGACAAAATGACCAACATTTGAAGCAAAATAAAGTCCAAAAAATGCTCCAGAGAATAAAAAAATGGGAGGGAAGAAAAAGGAGTGGGAGGTGTAGAGGGCAGAGGAACGGGAGAGGTATGCTCCGTTGGAGCACTGGGAGAGGAAAACCACAGGAAGGAGAGAGAGAGACAGGAACAGAGGGAGAAAGAGGGAGTAAAAAAGTATAACAGGGAGGCAGAGAGAGGCCAGCTCAGGGCGCTGTGGAAGCAAAAGCCTCCTTAAGAAGGGAAATGGTCTCTTTTTTAATCTATATAACATATTATAGCACACTCGGGGGCACCTTACCCTTTTGTTCAGTTTAATATACTATAATGTGTGGAAATATTGAGGTTTTATGTCTCCAATAGAATATTTTTATTAGTTTGCGTTGTGCCAACAAGGAGCTCTGGCTCAGTGAAGTTTGCAGCAGTTATGACTGTCACCTCTATATGGCCTCCAAAAGAAACCAAATCATTAGTGACAAGATTATAAGTTTCTTGAAGCAAAAAGGCCAAAGCCATGTAGTTATTATGTAACGTTGCAAAGCAGATCTGCCAGATTCCATGTCTGTCATCAGGCTGATCCATCTTGCAAGGCTTCAATCTGGAACGTTTGTGCCCGGTCTGAGAATGGACCGGACCAATCTTCATCATCTGAGGAGAACGAGATGGTAGCTTAACCTTGCAAAGCAGATGGATTTGCCCGTTTCCGTGTTTCTCACTGGCGAATACATCTTGCAAAGCTCCCGTCTGAACAGTTTGGGCCCGGTTAGAAAGTGACAGGACCAATCAGCATTGAGGGGCAGTACTTTCAGGTTTGGTGGAGTTGTGATGTAAATAAGAAGCGACAAGAGGGCAGTGCATTATGGCGAAAGACATTAGCATGGATGCTGCTGTAGCATCAGTTTTATCATAACTTGACAACATTTCTTCAGTAAAAGAAGAACAAAGAACAGCAGTAAGTTGTTTTCTTTTCAAAAACGACAAGTCTTAAGATGTATGGAGTTTACTCGGTAGCGGTGAACCTTGAGCCGCTACGACGTCATTATGATTGGCCTGTAAAGAAATGACAGAACGTACATCCAGTCACCCTCCAAGATTTTTTCAAAGGCTCTGCCTTTTCCCAAACATGGTCTATGGGAGGTTTTCCAGATGGATGTGTGAAAACAAATCCATCTGGTGTGTCAGGTTAGCGGTGGCCATGGATGGGATTTTTGTTATACTGCAAGCTGATTAATAGCATCAACTGGTGATGTGATTAGCTCTGATGTAGCCATAGCGGCAGTTTTATCAGAACTGGATGACATTTCTTAATCAACAGAAGAGCATGGAACTGCTTGCCATGCAGCTTGCATGGCTGAAAAGACATTATAGCTCTTCTCCCAGCCTGCTTCATTGTGAGTTTGGGATAGTTATGGGCAGGTTTAGTTGTATTCTAAGGTGGTATGGGTGGCGGTGGAGTGATTAGCGTAGATGTAGCTTTAACATCAGTTTTTTTATTGTGAAAAGGAGCAAAAACCACACTGAAAGCTTTTTTGGCGATGTTTTTGCACTTCTCCCTACTGGCCTCGGTATAAGTTCCACCTCATTTTGTCTTGTCACTCTGATTGGCTCTTAATGAATGTGACAGGACATTCGTCCAATCAACTTCTGAGACTTTTTTTTTTTACCAAACACTTCTACTATTTGTAAATCTTCTGTTCCCACATGGTACAGTATATTGCAGATGAAGATAGGCACAGTAGGAATAGACATTTTTGATTAAACAATTGTGAAACAGCTGCTTACTGCACAGGCACAGCCGAGGAGTGTCTGGACAAATGACATCACACCAACCAGTGTGGACCAAAACATGGCAGAAGTTTATAAGCTCAAATTTACTCAAAATGCACATACAGTGCTGTGAAAAAGTATTTGCCCCCTTTCTGATTCCTGACTTTTTTACATATTTATCACACTTTAATGTTTTGGATCATCAAACCAATTTTTATATTTCACAAGGACAACCTAAGTAAACACCAAATGTCTGTCTGAATAATTATTTAATTTTTTAAGGGGGAAAACAAATCCAAACCTATCTGGTCCTGTGTGAAATATGAGAGCTACAAATATCTGTTCAATTCGGTGAAGGATCACGTCGGAATCCTTTTCAGGACCTTGTGCAGGGATTCAAACCATCATTCTCCTGTACCAGTGTAACCCACTGAGCTATCCAGCTGCTACTTGACTTTTAGGCTACTTTCAGCTACTTTTATCCTTTTCTTGAGCTATTGAATGCCATTTTCAGCTACTCTATGTTCTGTGTTGGACCCCCTCTAAAACGAGATGGTTCATCTCAAGGGGCTATCCACTAATAGAGTTACTACTATACTTTTAGGCCATTTTATGCTATTTTATACTATTTTTATTCTATTTTCAGCTATTTTTGTGCCTTTGGCTCTTTTCATTAGTTCTTCCACAATTCAGCTCTCAGCATCCCCATGCAATTTCAGCTGAAATTGCAATTTTGAACTAGTTTTTTTGAAGATCATGAAGAACTTTAGCTAGACTGAAGACCATGACATGAACTTAACCATGGAGAAAGGAACTTGTTCTTGATTTTAAAGGAAATAAAGGAATAGTATAGAGGCAACAGGCTGTTAACAAATGATTCAGATGACTTTTGACTCATCCACTGAGCTGTTTGTGAATTTTTAAAGCAAAATGAGACATGAAGGAGCAGTATTTTAAATCACTGTGGCTGCAGGGAGACGCTGACATGACTTAACCAAAGTGTTGAAAGGCACAATGCATGCAGTTAAAAACAAGTGCACTCACTGTAGACCTTAATTAATCATGATGCATGCATTTATACTGACAGCTCCAGTAAATACACACTAAAGAGGGCAGCTTTCATTGAAAAGTGTTTATGCATGTAAAATCCCTCCAAATATTTGAATGATCCAGAGTGTAAATACACATGTATCAGTTTATTGCAATTGTTGGTCTGGTATTTTAAATGTTTAAGGTCAGGGTGAGGGTGTAGCTGATGCATTGTTGCATCCTGGTCTACATAAGTGCAGAACAGCATGTTTTTGCTTACCACTCCTTACATGTGTTTAGAATGAAGACTATACGAGGCTGCTGGTGCGTGCATATGTGCAGTTTTTGTGTGTGCAAGCGTGTGAATAGTCAAAGTTTGTGTTTTGTTAGGCAGTAGGGGATCCATAAGAGGGTCCGGGCTCGCTGCCCAATCACAGGTCATTGAGGGAAAAGAGGGGGAGGAGCTGCTGGAGGTGGGGGCTCACGTGTGGATCTGAGATTTGAGCATGCTTGCTGGTGTGACTTCAGTCTGCTTGCGTGCCTGGATACATATGGTGCTGCGTGTGCGTGCCGACACAATACCTCCGAATAGCCGTGTATGTGTGCGTGTGAGAGAGAAGTCAGCGAGGTTGCTGAGGAATGTGAAACCAGTGTGCCGAGGTAGCTGGCAGGCCCGCAGAGGGACCTAAACACTGACTTCATTGTGGTTTAGCCTCTGCCTCATATTATGTCGGGGGATCCTGTCGGTGATTGTGGAAGAATTTGTGGTGACAGCAAGTTTAGAAGTTAAAGAGGTGAACATGTATCTGGAAAGTGGCCCGTTTGAATCCCAGACTGTTTGGAAATCAAGCCAGTGAAAGTAAATTAAGAATGCACTTACTGCCAGCTATCATTAAACAGCCATACAGTCAGACACCCAGAGAGCGTTTGCTGTTAGATCACAAATCTGCCCTCTACCTAGGTGTGGGAACATTTAGGAGGCAAACTAGTGAGAAAAACAGATACCTGAAAACAGTTTATGGTATGTCTATGAGGTTTACAGTGAAAATGAAGGGTCTAGACGGTAGATACGTTCCTAGATAAAGTAAAGGGAGTTTGAACTTTTTGTAAATGTGTGCATTGCTTTTGTTGTGTTGAGTGTTGAGTCAGTATCGCGGTTTTCACGTCTGAGTAGAGCTGCAATCAGGAGGCAATTAGGTCACAGCATAAAAACGGGAAATTCCCACTGTTAGCAAGATTTTAAAAATACACTGTCACAGCTGAGGCTTCACAATGCCCACAGTTTCTCCAAACTTGACTCCCCAAGCGTTAAAGGGGATGGTGAGGGGGTTCTAGGAGATACCATAAAGATTTGACAAAATAATCTGAAGGTATCAAACAGAAATCCAGCATAAAAATTTCTCCCAAAGTCAGGGTCATTACACACTCACAGGCCTACCCACAGAATACAAACCCAGAGAATGGGCCCTCCACAGTCGTAATTTTTATGATAGTATCAATACATGTGTGTGTTGGATCAGTAGCAATGGTGCTAGCTTTCTGGCTAACAGTTACCTCAATGGAGCTGAAAAGTGTGTCAAACTAATACTGGTTTCAGATGTTGATGTTATTTATTTGTACCACTTTCTTCTACCCCTTATAACCACTCATTTTTGCCACGCTACTTACCACTTTTCATCAATTTTGCACACTTTTCACTACTTTTATGATCCCATTTCACAACTTTTCCCACTCATTTTTGCAGGTTCTAACCCTGTTTTCACCAGTTCCTGTCCGCTTTGCCACTTTTGACCAATGCTGCTTCTTTAAACCCATTTGTACAACTTAGAAAATCTTATTTCACCATCTTTTCTACACATTGTTACCCTTTAAGCCATTTTGCCACTTTTTAAAACCTTTCCACCACTTCGTCTGCATATTTTTACCATTTTTTACCTATTTTGCCACTTTCCCCGCTGTTATTGCGACAGACCCAGTCTTGTTGCTTGTAAGATCCTGTTAAGCACCTCTCTGCGCATTTTTGCAGCTTTTCAACACTTTGCCTGTTTTGGCCAATTTTGACCCATTTTTGCCTCTTTAAACCCTTCTTAAACCATTTTCTCATCACATTTCACAACCTTTGCTGCCCATTGATGCCACTTTTAAGGCATTTTGCCACTTGTCACTGTTAATCTTTTTCTGCCCCTTTTTCCAATTCTAACCACATTTTACTATTTGCCATGCTTATTTTTTTGCTATTGTTAGCTGTTTTAACCCATTTTGCCACTTTCCACCCGTATTAGTGACTTTAAACCCAATTTTCCCATGAAGTACTTCCCACCCATTTTCCCATGCTTAACCCATGTTTAAAACCTTGCCTGCCTGTTTTGGCCACTTTTGACCCATTATTGCCACTTTAAACCCTTTAAGCCAATTTCTAATCACATTTCACAGCCTTTGCTTCCCATTGTCACCTCTTTAAAGCCATTTTGCCGCTTTTTAAACCCTTTCCACCACTTTGCCTGCATGTTTTTGCCACTTTAACCCATTTTCAGGCTGTTGAGGTCTCAGTTAAACCATATTTGACATTGTTAACTCCTTTTGTGACTTTTTTTCTGCCCATTTTTTCTACCTTTTCTATTTGTCATGCCCATTTTTTGCCATTTTAAACTCATTGTTTGCCACTTGTTAGCCATTGTCATCCAATTTCTGCCTGTTTTTGGTCACTTTACACCCATTTTGCCTCTTTTAAACCCTTTAAGCCAATTCCTAATCACATTTCACTGCCTTTGCTTCCCATTGTCACCACTTTAAAGGCATCTAGCCACTGTTTGAAACCTTTCCACCACTTTGTCTGCATGTTCTTGCCACTTAAACCCACTTTTCAGCCCGTTGAGGTCTCAGTTAAACCATTTTTGACATTGTTAAAACCTTTTGCCACTTTTTTCTACCCATTTTTTCCACCTTTTACACATTGACCATTTGTCATGCCCATTTTCTTGCCATTTTAAAGTCACTGTCTGCTGCTTGTTAGCCATTTTCACCCATTTTCTGCCTATTTTACCAGTTATAACTCAGTTTTTCAGTAAGGGGTTGAAAAAGGCTATATACTTCAGCTTGAACAAATAAAAACTATGTCTTTGATAAGAGTGGTTATTATTCAGGTAAAAAATAGAACATGGTTTTCACAGCTTCACCTAACAATGGACCATGATTTTGCAGAACCCAGAAATTTGCACACCTTTATGCACCCTTATAGCTTCAGTTACATCTGACATGTGTTTTGTAATGTAAGACCTTTCTCTGGATGTGCAGTAGTACTAAAGATCGCTCAAAGTTATCAAGGAATTAAAATACCCACTAAACTTAGTGAGTCCTTGTTTTATTTTGAGCTGTAAATCAGCTTGTCAGTTATTTTTAGGCATATTTGAGCAAATTGGAGTCTGGGGACCATCAGAGGTGAAGAGGTTTCAAGATAATAATTGTCTTCAAATGACATAGCCACTACTACTATTGTGCCAGTGTCGCATGAGACAGCTCACAGCACATCAAAGAGAAGCTCTTTTGAATTTTCCTAGCAGCACACATTCATACATTGATGATTTTTCTGTCTCCAGCATGTAGAGGACAAAATCAGCCCAAACCCAGAGTTCCTCACAGGAGCTTTAAAGTTAGATGTTATTTCAAACAGTGTAAAAATTGGACTTGGGGAGATGATCGAAGAACAAACTGATGGGGAGAGAAGATGCTCCAGTCATCTCTCAGGTGTGAAGGTTGTGTAACAGTGAAAAGCAGCAGTGCTGAATAACACACAAGTGCCTTCCAGCACGTTTGTCCACTTCACTGCAGAGTTTCTCCTCTGTGGTTCCCTCCTGAGAGATTTTATTTTCCTTTGAAGCAGATATCTGCCTCTTGAGTCACTGGGTCTAACAAGAACTCACGAGCTGACTCACAGAGACGTGTAGCTTTTTATCTCATGCCTCAGCCAGAGTGTCATACCACCGCCAGTGGAAAACAACTGCAAAATCTTGTAAAGGCCCTCAGCGAAGCTCGACCACAGACATGAAGAGGAGCCCAAAAACAAACCCGCTTCATGATGTTTTTCAGACGGTTTTTCACTAAAGGAAAAATCACAGAGGAGGAATTCCACTCAGAAGAATGGTTTAAGAATTCAGCTTTGACATACAAAATACAAGAATTTGACTTAATAGATTCCTATTGTGAATGAGATGTTAATAGAAAGAGTATTACAAATGCTTTGTTTTGTAGTGTGAAGAACTTATTTTGACATTTCAAGGAGAAACTAGATGGATGGAACCTCAGTAAACTAACATCAGTGAAAGTTAAATTTGCATGTACGCATAACTGACAGTACTCTGTACATACTGACTGTGATGAAATCTGAAGCTCATGTTAAACATTTGATTCTGATTTAATCCTTCTGTTCTTACCACAGCAGCTTCAGAGGTTTCCTGTGGTTCATTCTGTCTATAAACCACAGTATTTGAATCCTGATTTAATGAGATGTGACTGTTGCTGTGACTCATGTTGTTGGAACTAAGAAATCAAACTTTATAATAGCAAACAAATACAATGACAAGTCAACTGTCAGAACAATTAGTAGAAATAAATAATGGATTTGAATTTATTATGAACCTTTTTTTCATTTTAAGATGAATAATTTTAACATCTGAGTGTAAATTTCACTCTGCATGGCAATTACATCTGTGTTTGTTTTAAAGGTTGCATGTTTTACCCCTTCAAGACAAGCTTATATTGGTCTCAGAGGTCCTCAAAACATGCCTGTGAAGTTTGTTCCCAACCTGGGGGCGGAGCTTACTCCCCACATGACATTATGAAGGGAAAATCTGAGAACGGCTTGTTTTAGCACACATTTTTTGAAAGGTGGAGAAAGAGAGGGGGAGAGGGAATGGATTTTTCTGATTCTTTGGGGGAATTGTGGACAGACCAGGGGCACATCTTTTGTTAGAAAAGCCTGAAAAAGTGTATTTTGCATAATATGTGGCCTTTAATGCTGCTGGTAAAGCTTAACCTCCTCCACCCCAGCCTCCTCCTTTATAGCATAAAGCTTGTTGCACCCTTATACTCAGATTCATGCTACTACAGATTAACTGCTTATGAACTAATTTTATTGTATACAGTATGCCATGTCTCTATCTGCGTGGGGGTTTCTAGCTATGGGCTCACTAGATAGTCAAAGCATGCTGCTTCACTATCCCAGGGAGCATCTCATGAGCAGAGCATTCTCCGCCAAGTCAAATTGTGTATCTATTTTGAATTAAAATGGTAAAATGTATGATTATTCCTGACTGAAATGATTGCTTGATTAAAATTTGATACAGTCTATGAGGCAAACAGCACTGTTTGCGTGCATCTGACTGTACTTCTATGTGATGTTTACGCTGTGTTGTTTACAGGCTGTTATTTTCACTTAGGCAGGGCCATGATATGAAACCACACACTTAGACACAAAAATGACTGCTGCAGATCAAATGTTAGGACACAAAGGTGAAGTGACAGCAGAGCTTGGTCAATTTGTGGACAAAGTAAATAAAATCTCCCTCAACCTTTAGTGTTAAGCTGCATTGTTTTGTTTTAATGCTCATAATAGCATCACTCTTTTTCTCTGAAATCACACCACAGGGGTAAGACTGACACACTTTGTGAACATAGCAGAGCACTTAGCATCACAACATTCAGATTTTCCCTCTTGAGTTTGTGGAGACCCAAAATAGAGCTCATAAAGAGTAAACTCAACATGTATATGCACATGAAATATCAATCTGAGTGCTGTATGTTTCTTTCTCCCCAGGTGTTTCAGAATAACCAGCAGCCATGCTGTCTGTAGATGAGCCGCTTGACTTGAAGCTTCCCTCTGGACGCTCTGACGGTCCGGTGAGATTAGGAAAGAGGGCGTATCCTTCCTCTATCTGCGCCCCTCTCAGCGTCACACGACCACGCCTAATATGCTCTACCTTTCCATCTCCCCCCTCCTCTCCAGGTAAGCAAACGTTTTTCTAATCAAATGCTCGGTTTCATGTCATGAGCTCAGAAATCACACATGACGTGCTCAGCTGATGACATGTTGCCACGTTAGGATCATCCCGGCGTTAATGCAATAATGGAACCAATTGGATTCTGTGTTCTCACTTTCCAAGTAACTTAATTTAGTCGATCCCAAGAATAACAGCTCTGTTCTCCTCACATAATAGACACATATTGAGCTGACATGTCTGAGTGTGGCTCTTAACAAGAAGAGCATGATACTGGCATGAAGTCACCACAGAGGTAGCTGAAACATGCAATCTGACACAGACAAGAGGGGACTGTGCAGCTTCATAGTTTACTGCCCTAATGCCATATAATGTGTTTATATTGACATATATATATATATATATATATATATATATATATATATATATATATATATATATATATATATATATACACATATATATATAAAGATGGTTGATGCATTTCCGCCATTTCCGCCTCCTTTTTTGGTAGAAAATTAAAGCCAAAATAGACAAGCAACAGGTGCTGTCAGTTCAAAACAGACTGGCATGGCTGTAAAAAGTTCTCTGACTTTTATGTTAATCTTCATTAATGTAGAAAATAATTTTGCATGTTTTGAATGATTTAACTGTCACTGCCCATCTACTCCCATCAGTCCTGATTGTGGAATGGACTTGGAAAAATGCATCCACAAGAGGGCGCCGTGTTGCTTAGACCCTGGCTTCATCCAACTGATATTTTATTTGCTGCCATATTACTGTTGCTCTTCTTCTAACAGTCTGACCATTTGTTTGTCCCTGTAGCCAGGTTGAATGCTTTTTTAAAAGTCTCACTGATTATTATCTATATTAACTTCCCTGAAGGAGGGCCAGTAAAAACGTAAATTCTAAAAAAGATGGGACAACCTGTAAACTGAAAAGAAAGAAGCAATGAAGAGCACAGGGATTTGAAAATCTGCAGACCTCAAACCAGTGGGCCAGTTATAATAAATATGATATGATCTGGTGGGCCGGGTGTAACTGTACCATGGGCCAGATTTGGCCCCCGGGCCTTGAGTTTGACACCCCTGTCTTAGAGGCTAAAAACTCTGTAATTTTGACATAAAATAAAACATTTTGAAATATGTTAATTAGACCAAAATGTCTCTGAATTTAAGTTTATTTGAAAGTCCAGCCCCCAAAACGTCCATCAAGGAAAAACCATAGACTGTAGAAAGAATTGGACAAACCCCATGTGACGTCAGTCGTCTGCTTACAATAGGCTTACTCAAACAGCTTTTGAAGCCCATTCGTGGATGCTTCCATGTTGAAATCGCGGTCTCAACCGAACTTTAGATCAACCTAACGGCCCGCCCACTAAACGCGACTTCCTGTCAGCCTGCTAGCTAGCATTCCGGTTGACAGAAATGGAGCCTCTGCCTGCCGAGCTATCTGTCAATCAAATGAGACGCGCCAATCACCGTGAAGTGAGGTCTATCCTAAATATAGTCCAAATGATCGTGGTGCAAAAAAATTCACCCCCCATACAGTGGGAGCACAATAGGACACTAGCTAATGAGGCACGTTTGGTGTTTTGAACCAGGCTGTAAACCAGTTTATTTGTGTGTCAAAACCGGCTGTTTAACATGTGTGCAGACGGAACTTCCGGTTTTCCTGCAGCCAGCCTCAAGTGGACACTCGCGGTATAGCAATTTTTTGCACTTCCGCGTTGGCTTCATTTTTTAGGACCGGAGGTTGAAGCTTGGGAAAAACCTGGCCCTTGTACAAATGTAGTTGATGACTGATATATTCAATCACAAACAACACAAACACAATAGGTAATGTTCAAACTAATAACCTATATGGTTGTGGAAATATACTCATATTTTGTATTTGATGCCTGCAACACATTCCAAAATAGTTTGGAGGGGATCCCTTTACCAACGTCACCTTTTCTTCTAAAAACACTCGGCAAGCATCTGGAGACTAAAGAGAGTAACAAATCAATATTAAAAGAAAATTCTTTCCAATTATTTCTTGATGTACATCTTAGGCTGCTAATCAGTAGGGTATTTCTATTATTGTATTTTGAGCTTAAAATGCATTTTACAGTGGGAGACAGGCCTGGACTACATGCAGGCCAGTCTAGAACCCTCACACTTCTATTGTGAAGCCATGCTGTTGTAACTTCTGCAGAATGTGGCTTGGTGTTATCTTGCTGAAATAAGTAGGAACGTCCTTGAAAAAGATGTCTGGATGGAAAGATGGTGTCTTCGCAGATGTGCAAGTTACCCATGCCCCAGACACTAATACACCCACAAACCATCACAGATGTTTGCTTTTGAATTTTGCATTAGCGACAATCTGGATGGTCCTTTTCCTTTTACCAAGAAGACTCAACAGCCCTAGTGGACTCCCTACTTAAGGTCAAACCATCTTAGATGATCTTTAGGTAGAAGAAGTCAGTAGTGTTTCTGGATGGTGTTGCTATCTGGCTTTTACTTTTTGCAGAGGAGCATTAGCTTTAATTTGTGGATGCATCATTATTCTGTGTTAACTAATACGGGTTTTCTGAAGTTTTCTTGAGCCCACGATGTGATAGCCATCCCAGAATGAGGCTGGGTTTTCATGAAGTGTTGCCTGAGGGGTCAAAAGTCACAGGAAATAAGTGTTGATTGTTGTTGGCTTTGGATTTCTCTGGATTCTTTGAATCCTTTGATTATTCTATGGACTGTAGATAGTTAAGTCTTTTAATTCCTTCAAATGCATGTTCAGAAATTTTGTCCACACAGTTTTCCAAAGCTGTCCACAGAATGCCCCTTTTACACCCATTCATGGTGCCATCACCTCTTAGCATGTAACCTACTTACCTGTGGAGCGGTGCAGGTGTTTTCTGACCATTTTTCAACTTTCCCAGTCTTTTCTATCCCCTGACCCAGCTTTTTTGGAGCGTGTTGCAGGCATCAAATTCAAAATGAGTGTATATTAACAAAAAATATATTAACATTTATTGGTTTGAATATTAAATATGCTTTCTTTGCATTGTATTTAATTGAATATAGGTTCAGAAAGACTTGCAAATCCTTGTTGTGTTTTAAACCATGTTTTATGTGATGTCCCAACTTTTTTGGAATTGTGGTTTGTACATCATAATAAGACGCCTATTAGCCATATACAAACTCTTCTCTAATGAGTAAGGAGTAAGAACTTGCTGCCATTGTCTTGTGGCTCCAGGTTTAAAGGTTTAACAGGTCTGTGATTATAACATCTGTCTCTCTGGACTCCCCAGATTCCCTGTCTTCCTCTCAAGAACGACCCGGGTCCTGCTTCAGTCCTCCAGCCATGGACCTCAGCATGTCACCTTCCTCCCGCCATGCCCCTTCTCTGTCCCCGTCTCCTTCCTCCCCCTCCTCCCTCTCCCCTTCCTCACCCCTGGAGTCCCCTAACAGTAGCAGCAGTCCTCAGCCACATCTCTTCTCACGGGTGAGTCCACGGGTTCGGCACACTGATAATCACTGGAAGTTAAATTGTCAACATATCAGTCAAATTTGGCAGATTTTTTCTCTGAGAAGTCATGCTCATTACTCAGTTTAGATCCCTTCACAATTATGTATATATTTTTGGGAATTTTTTTGTCTTTTATTAAAAAAAGAAAAAGGACAGAGAGAGGAGGATGATGTGCAGGGAATGATGAGCCATGGAGCCAGTTAAAGCAGGCTAAACTGTGCCGAGCAATACCATTCTAAATTTTTCTAACTTTAAAATAGTGTATCAAAAATAAAACTCCTTTCTCCTCCAGTAACACTTGAGTGAAGAGGCCTTTGTTTCTTTATGTCAGCAGATCATCTCCAGGACTCAGTCTTAACAATCCATCCAGCTGCTGATTGGGTCTCAATGCACTCCTGTCTTCTTTAACAGGCCTGAATTGAATTGGGATCCTCGGTGGTGAATCTAATTTGTCAATGCGGGGTCTACAGTCAGCACATAGACATGTAGTGACTGTCTAAATCAAATTCTAAACATGGTTAAGTGTTCAATCAGCTGCTTTTTTAAAACATCAACTCTCTCCTCTTAGCCCAGACTTATCGTTTCAAAAGTTAACTTCACTTTGAGAGAAAAAAGCACTTCTCACACTGCTCTCTGAGAACCTCAAGGATGTCTCTTGAACTGGACAAGGGTTTTAATTTCCATTTAACATGCAACACTTCAGGCTAGATCATGTGTGAACAGGTCTGGGTTATCATGCAAAGCCTGCTTCAAGATTCTGTGTCAAATCTACGCCTCTGTGTTGATGTGCCTGCATCACTCTGCATTACTCCACCCCAGTTCAGTGGGATTTGTATGCCAGTGCCTGGTTCTATTGGCACATTCCTGTCTTGTCTGTGTACAGGAAACCATTGCAACTGAATCTGAGCATATTATATTAGAATTCAAGCTGATAGTTTCTGAGTAGCAGTTGATTAAACTGCAGTTATTGCAAGAAAAAGAGCAATGGGCTGTTGAAGGAGACAGCTGCTGAATCAGCTGAAGCACTTGTTCACTAAAAGACGTATGGATAAGAAAATTCAGGTCTTATATTTTCCAGTCAAAAAAATGGGGAAGCCAACAGGGCTGTCTTAAGGCACAGTTGCTCAAGTCAAGGATTAGGTTAAAAGTCTTTATTGTTTCAGGGCATATCTAATAAAACAATAAAATCACAAGACAAACCGACCGCTTTCGACCACACGCCCGTTCACACCCTGAGGAAGACCCAGTGTGGTCGAAACTGGTCGGTTTGCCTTGTGATTTTATTGTTTTATTAGATATGCCCTGAAACATTAAAGACTTTTTAACCTAATCCTTGACTCGAGTGAGTGTGCCTGAAGATAGCCCTGGTGGCTTTCCCCTTTGTTCGACTATGCACATCATTCTTCAAGAGCACCTGGCTTTAATCTGGAGTTGACCACACAATGAGAGCACACAGAACATCTCTCCTTTTTGCTGTTATATTTTCCAGTTCTGGCTGGTAGAGCTGATCAGTTGTGCTGCCGTCTACAGCCATTTATCTCTGGAGTAAAAGGCCTGGCATTACTGCTACCTAGTTGACCAATCACAGGGCTTACAATCTGTATTGTTTGGAAGTGTAGTTACATTTTTAAGGAGGTGCATATCAGCTACATTTGTAGGCCTTGTAGGGCATATGCCTAAGTTGAAGACATATAAATTAGACTTAAAACTGCACTATTAGCGTAGCACTGATCAATGACTTACAACATTCCTTTATTGCATTATATACTCTAATGATAACAAGATCATTTCAGTTGTTTTCTTGAAATCCTGTTATTTTTGTCATTATCTCAGCATCAGATTGTTATTTTTCATGATAATAAGTCAGCTCATTAGAAGGAAAAGCCAGATTTGTTATCTTAAGATGAAGAGCTGAATGAGTAATCCTTGCATGCATGCAACCATTCATACATTAATCCATGCATCCATTAATCCATACATGCATCCATGAATCCACCCATGCATCCACCCATACTTGCATCCATTCAACCATTCATGCATCTGTCCATGCATGCATTCAGACATGCATGCATCCATACATATATCCATCCATCCATCTTCTTCTGCACATCCAAATTGGCGGTCGCAATAGCAGGTGGCTAAGCACGTTGACTCGGATAGCCCTCTCCTTAGTGAAATTTTCAAGCTCCTTTCGGGGAATCCTGGTGCATTCCCAGGTCATAGAGGATATATATAATCCCTTCACTTTTGGGTTTACCCCGAGATTTCTTCCTAGTTCAGTGTGCCCAGAAGTCCTCTATTAGGAGGCATTTCTATCGGATGCCCAAACCACCCCCATTTAATCCTTCCAAATGGGTTAAGACATGAAGAAATCAATCTGAAAATATTTATTTTAACAAAGGTAAACATAGTAAAATAAAAATGTATGCATGCATATCCTCCCAGGGCTTTCATTATTATCACTCTTTCCAGAATTTTTCAGATAAATCCTTTGTTTTCTTTTTTTTTTTTTTTTTTTTTTTTTTTTTTTTAAGCAATGAAAGCGTGGTGCCACAGGGTACAATCCTCGGCTCAGTTCTTTTCTTACAGCTCAGAGTGACACCCTGGACCACTAAAGGACATGTCTTGTCACTGATGTTATGCAGGATACAGTTAATGGTAAAAAACAGCTTTGTGGCTTGAAAAATTATTGCCTTTTGCCAGTGCTGGATTTAAAAAAAAAAATTTTAGAACAAAGGATGCTAAATGCGGAAGAGAAAAAACTGAACTAATTCAGCTGGTAAGACTGGTGCAACTTAAAAAGGATGGATGTTTTTTTTTAGTACAATTGATGCCCTATAAAATAAAAAATATCAAAATTATTTTCTGTCCCTTTTGGATGCAATTTGGTAGTACAGTTTTCATTTTCCATTACTTTTTAAAAGACAAAAGTCTCATCTGGAGCTCAAAAAATGTATTTGTCTCTATTACATGGTAGAGAATAGCAGTGTATATATTTTATAGCAGTAAATTATATATTAGCAGTATATATAGCAGTATATATAGCAGTGCATATTTTCTTCTGGTCTATAGATCATATAAACCCTAAATTTGTCATTAAACTAATTATAATTATGGAAGAATATTAACATAATTATGTCCATACCATTGTTTTAGGTATATTAACTGGCCAGCAAGCACTTTTGTTTAGATGAGTTGTTAAAAAGTTAATAAAAAATGCTAATTTAAACATGGTTTTACCAGTTTTGGATAAGATAGTAAGATTGCATTAGTGTTAGATTTTATTCATGGTTTGCAGACATATTTATGTTGTGAGTGACTCCAGAATAATAATTCTGAGCTTTATAAAAATATTTTTTTCCTGCTCATGATAACAGTCTGATTTATAAGACATCAGATATATTCCTTACTTCATGTCACTTTTCTCGCCATCCTCTCCAGGAGCCAGCCCGTCATCGAGGTGTTGAAGGCGGAGCTTCACCGCCGGGTTTTCCCTTTTATCTGCCCATTGGAAGTCCACCGGGAGCATACACGTTCCCCTCCTCCATCTTCATCGGTCAGAGCAGAGAGAAGCCGGTTTCACCAGAGCCCTCACTGGACGGTCAGCTGGCCTGCCGATGGATGAAGGTGAAGAAGATTACTTTATATCAGTAAATAACCAAACATTTTTTAGATGCTTTATTTATTACCAGGGTAAAAATATCACAGGTTAGAAAGCCTGCAAATAATGCTTTGGCCACTAGATGGTGCTGAGAACAAAATAATGTAAAAACAAGCCAAGGAAAGAAAACATTTCTGAAATGCAATGACTTCCTGACAACAGTTTTTACATTTAATTTTTCGTTATTATTACTCTTCCAGCAGAAAAATCCAAATATTCATGTGTTATAGAAAATAAAATGAAGGGATTTGGTGCTTTTATCAGTTTTTTTTCAGTAAGAATCCATTATTTTGTGGTTTTGGATTTCTGATTGTCATACCCTGACGAAATCAAACACTGAACTTTAACAAACAAGCCAAGCTGATCATTCTAGTTGTGCATAAAGACAGACACATAACAGCATTATAGGATCTGCTTAATAAAAATAAGATCAGAGCATTTAAAAATCTTTTTTCTCTCTCTCTCTCTTTTTCCTGCAGTGCCACCTGCTGTTCGATTCACTGCAGGACCTCGTCGATCACATCAATGACTTTCATGTCAAGCCTGAAAAGGATTCTGGGTATTGCTGCCAGTGGGAGGGCTGTGCTCGTAATGGGAGGGGCTTCAATGCCAGGTGATCAGATATTCATACTAACTCTGATCACTGAATTCACCAAACATCTCTGTTAAACATCCATCCATCCATTTTCTATACCGCTTGCCCTGTTCAGAGTTGTGGGTGGGCTGGAGCCTATCCCAGCTGCCACTGGACGAGAGGCAGGGGGGGCTTTCTGGGGCCTGTGGAGGTCTGCAAAATCATGGTTCATTTTAAAGTTAAGCTCTATTATTTTAGGTTTTTACCTGAATATTCACCACTCTTATCAAAGCAGCAAACATATGTTTTTCTACTTATGCTTTAATTTAAAGCCTCCTTATGTAAACACCTATTAAAAAAAAAATTAAAAAAGGTGGCAAAAATGCGTGGAAAAGGTGGTGAGATGAGATTTAAATAGAAGCAGAAATGGGGTTAGAGTGGCCAAAAATTGCAAGAAAGGTAGTGAAATGTGGTTAAAGCTGCAAAAATTGGCATAAAAAGTGATGCAAAGAGAGGTTAAGAAAAGTCTCATCACAGTCTTATTGTTAAGGTTATGTAAATGAGGTGATGCAGTTTGCTCAGTGTGTAAAATAACTGAGTACAGTCTCTCCCAGTCTTTCAGCTCGTTGCTGCAGCTGTACTCACTTCGAACAAAAAGTGTTGACACAGGGGACAGGTTTTTTGACATTATTGTTCTCTGGAAACACAATTGGTTCTGCCTCAAACTAAAAGCCTGCAAACTCCACAGAAAAACACTCAGTATGTGTGGAAATAAAGGGGTTCATCTTTCCTTTTTCTGTGTTCTGCAGGTATAAGATGCTGATTCACATCCGCACACACACTAATGAGAAGCCCCACCACTGTCCCACCTGTAACAAGAGCTTCTCACGCCTGGAGAACCTGAAGATACACACCCGCTCACACACAGGTGAGTTCACCACATGTGCAAAAGTGTTAGAATGCAAAGAAATCATCAGAGTGAGCTGGATGTAAAAAGGAATGATGTCTTTTTTAAAGCTGATCTTTAAGCCTCTCTGTCAGAGCTGAACTTTGTCTTGTCTTGTGAACCTGCTCACCATGTTTGGCTCTAAAATTAGCTCCTCCTTAAACACCTTGACTGTGAATTGAACAGAAAAAACAGAAATCCGGGCCCCTTTGTTATCTGCATGGATGTGGTGTTTTGAGGTTGCCAGGATCAGTTTGTGTTTTTTCAGTCCTGCTAATCGACTTTTTGCACACTTTGGTTTAAAGGAATGACATGTACTAATCACAAGTTTCTAGTTTAGCTTATAACTAAATATCTTTAAAAAAAAAAAAAAAGCTATAAGATTGATCTTCTCTCTGCCTGTAATGCTAACAAAATTCTATTCTATTGAATGCCTTTAATGAGGTTACCATGACAAAAATATCAGCTTTTTGTTATCATGCTGTAAGGGTATTTGCGCTGATTTAAGTATGTTTTGTCTTCTGCGGCCTCTCAGAGCTGCTGGTATAGATGCAGCCATCCTGATTCTGCATTTATTAAAGTGCAGGTTCAAATAAACCAGTGGAGACTAAGACATCTATATCAGTAATCATGGTCATTTTATTGTACATGAGATATTTAGTTCTTGAAGAGGCATGCTGAATCATTAAACTGGTGCTGTGTTTTAAGTGTTAGACGCTACATGATGCTTGCCAGACTTTCCTATCAGACTTTTGTTTGCAAAATACATCAAATCAAGGATGTTAGGCTACACCCTGCAGGATCTGTTCAAGTAAGGTCTTTTCTGTGCAGACTGAGGGGAGGATTCAGATTAAACATGAAGAAAAGTGACTACTGACACTGTTAAACAGAAGTACGATTCGTCTCCTATCAGTCAGTCTTTATTTGCAAAGTGCTAATGCATAATCATAGTTGTCTGGAGACAGTGGTCTAAGTGGGGTCAGGACCCCCAGGGGGGTCACGAGATAGTGAAGGGGGTTGGCGGGATGCTTTTGATAAAACAAAGTGAAATTTCATATGAATTGAAATCAGAAATCATATCTTTTATTTTACTAAATATTGTTAAAGTCAGTTTAAATTAAAGTCAAAATGCAGGTACTTATAACCTTGCAAAGCAGATGGATACGCCCGTTTCCATGTCACTGGCGAATCCATCTTGAAAAGCTCCAGTCTGAACCGTTTGGGCCTGGTTAGAAAGTGACAGGACCAATCAGCGATGAGGGGCAGTACTTTTAGGTGTGGCGGAGTTGTGACTGAAGCAAGCAGTGACAAGAGGCCGATGCAGTTATGGCGGAAGACATGAGCATGGATGCTGCTAAAGCATAAGTTTTATCAGAACTTGACAACGTTTCTTCATTAAAAGAAGTTTAAAAGAAGAAAAAAGAACAGCAGCGGGTTGTTTTCTTTTGAAAAACAACAAAAGTCGTGTACTGACATGTCTACAGTCGTCATGGTTCACATTATGCAGTTCTCTATAGAGTTTACTCCTTCGGTAGGGGCGCAGGCAAGTGCTACGTCACGTGTTTTGTTACTCTGATTGGCCCACAAAGATGTGACAGACAGAACGTTCATCTGCTCTCTGCCCTTTCCCAAACGCTGTGTATGAGAGGTTTTCCAGATGGATGTGTGAAACACATCCATCTGGTGTGGCAGGTTAAGTTACTGTGATATTTGTGCAAAATGCAAGTTTTGCCTGTAATGCTAAAGCCTATCCCAGTTGTCATTGGGTGAGAGGCAGGGTACACTCTTGACTGGTCGCTGGTCAGTCGCAGGGCTGACATAGAGACACACAACCAGGCACGCTCACACTCACACCTTCAGCCAATTTTAGAGTCACCATTTAACCTAAAGAGCATGTATTTGGTGGTAGGAGGTAGCTGGAGTATGCGGAGAGAACCCACGCATGCACTGTGAGAACATGCAAACTCTGCACAGAAAGACCCTTACAGGGAAGTGAACCAGGGACCTTCTTGCTGTGAGGCAACAGTGCTAACCCCAGTGCCGCTGTGCAGCCCCTGACTTATCCATAATATATAAAATGATTCCAAAGCAGGAAGCCTGATAACTTCCATACTTTGTGTACTGCTACTTAAGATTCCTGTACTTTTTAGTCATACTTCCTGATTTATGTAAAACTTCCTGACTGTAGAAATAATAAGGAAAATTCTGTCAAATCAAGCAGCTAGAATTAGTTTCACTTGTAGGTGAGATTTCCTTTTGAACGGGTTGATTTTCCATAATTAGCATTGAGTAAAACTAAAGAAATAAAGCTTTACACTGTTTCTTTTCAAGTGTGACATCTGTTTAGACAGTTCAGTCATCTTGTGAAATATCAGTTTGCACAAGGTTCAGCAGGAAGAGTTGTTATCTTTAACGTTGGCTCAATCAGTTCCTCTTTGTCATACAGAGGCAGCTGGTATCAGGTAGAGTTCCCTGGTACCATTGTGTTTCTGCAAAGCATATTTCCTTGTAATAGGAAAATCAAGAGACAAGATACATCATGAATACATCACCTATGAAAAAGCTTGTAAAATCAGAATCTGCTCTCTTGTCAAACAACAGTCTGAGGAAATAACCTCTAATAATGAACTCAGGATTTCTATCATAAAGTCTGTTTTTTTTTTTAAGATTTATTTTGGGGGTTTTTCATGCCTTTATTTGACAGAGGAAGGACAGTGGATAGATTTGGAAACAGGTAAGAGAGAGGGGAGAGACATGCTGTAAAGGGCCACAGGCCGGATTCGAACCCTGGCCGCCTACGTACATGGGTAGTGCCTTAAACCAATCGACCATCTGCATTCCCACACTAAAGTTCTTGTAAAGCAGGAGTCACTATAAATGGTCAGGAATTAGTTTTGTCAACATAAAGACGTGCAAACAATCATGCCACTCAGCCAAGGCTACAAAACGATAAGAAAATATCCCTGGGCTTAAAAGCCACAAGATTAACAGTCTCAATGCCACAGCTTGTCTTTCAGATCCTGGCTCTAAAGTGACTTTCAAGTAATCCCAGCTCTTCGATGAGTCAGATATGAGCAACATGGCAGCTAGAGAGGTTCAGATAAGAAAAACAGGCAAACAGCCAGAGAAAACAATCCATCAGTCAACAACTTTAGTCGTTCAAACTTCCTTTGTACAGCGCCAGTTCTCAACCAAATTGATCTTTAGATAAATAGGCAGATAGGTGAGGTAGAGGCTGCACCCTTTAATAAGTTAATATAAAGACTCAACATTAATCCGTCATGACTTCAGCTCAATAGATCA
This sequence comes from Cheilinus undulatus, assembly GCF_018320785.1. Taxonomy (NCBI): domain Eukaryota; kingdom Metazoa; phylum Chordata; class Actinopteri; order Labriformes; family Labridae; genus Cheilinus; species Cheilinus undulatus. The sequence continues at coordinate 48,414,723 of NC_054868.1, forward strand.
TTAAACAAAGTAGGGGAAATTTCCCTGTACCAAGCATAAACCTGGAGCAGAGGCAGACTCATGTTTGACAGCCATCAAATAATGTTGTCGTGTCGGGGATTTAAAGGGATAAAGCAGAAAGAGAAGAGGAAGATGCAGAGAGCAAGAAAATAAGCAGGGAAACAGCAATAATAAATATGTCCAACTTCCATTTTCTTGGATATGGCTGAAATGTCAGTAATGATGGAGAAGAGGTCACAATAATAACCATGTTTCATAGAAGACTGAACATCCTAGCATTAGCTTTAGCCGCTAATGTGATGATGACATGGAGAGGAATGATGCTGAACTCTTCCTACTGCTGTCTGGATGTTTTACCCTCAGATTTTTTCAAAAAGGTTTCATATGTCATGGCATCTGACCTGTTACAGATCGAAAACATGTCTCTAATCTCAGGCGTCTTCCCACAGACAAAATTATTGAAAAGGCTGTTTTTCCACAGCTAAATCATTTCTTAACAGTCAACAGCTGCTTTAATGTCTTCTATTCAGGTTTTAGACCACATCACAGCACTGAGACTGCTCTGGTCAAAGTGTTTAATGACATTTGCTTAAATACAGATCAGTGCAGAACTTGAGTTTTAGTGTTATTGGACCTCAGTGCTGCATTTGTCACAGTTGACCACAATATATTACTTGACCAATTGGAAAATTGGGTGGGACTGTCTGGCACAGTTCTTGATTGGTTTGCATCCTACTTAAAAGACAGGGATTATTTTGTGTCAATAGGTAACTTTAAATCCAAGCAGACTGAAATTACATATGCAGTCCCCCAAGGCTCCATCCTGGGGCCTCTTCTGTTTAACATCTACACGCTTCCACTTGCTCAGATCATAGAAAACAACAAAATAAATTACCATAACTATGCAGATGACACACAACTCTACATTTTAATGTCCCCAGGTGACCATAGCCCCTTACAAGCACTGGGTAAATGCATGGCACAAATTACTGAGTGGATGTGCCATAATTTTCTTCTGTTAAACAGAGAAAAATCAAGGAGGAATCTCTTAAAGTCAGCATGCAGCTCCAGTCACTTCAGTTAAAAACCTAAGACCAGGCCAGAAATCTGGGCATTGTCATGGATTCAGACCTGAATTTTAAAAACCACATAAAAACAATTACAAAGTCAGCTTCTTACCACCTCAAGAATATTTCTAGGATTAAAGGACTGATGTCACAGCAGGACCTTGAAAAACTGGTCCATGCATTTATCTTTAGTCGAGTTGATTACTGTAACAGTATCTTCACTGGTCTGCCTAAAAAGTCCATCAGACAGCTGCAGCTGATCCAGAATGCTGCAGCTCGAGTCCTCTCTAAGACCAAGTGAGTGGACCATATCACTCCTGTTCTGAGGTCTCTACACTGGCTCCCTGTCTCTCAGAGAACAGACTTTAAGATACTCCTGATAGCTTATAAAGCACTGAATGGCTTAGGCCTAAAATACATCAGAGACCTTCTAGTCCAGTATGAACCATCCAGACCGCTCAGGTCATCTGGTGCAGGTCTGCTCTGTGTCCCCTGAGTCAGAACTAAACATAGTTAATCAACGTTCAGTTTCTATGCTCCATATATCTGGAACAAACTCCCAGAAAACATCAGGTCTGCTGAGAGTTTGAGTTCTTTTAAACCAAGGTTGAAGACACACCTGTTCACTGCTGCCTTTGATTAAAACACTTTATCACTTTTTAATTTTCTATTTCAACTACAACTCTGCACTGTAACTTTTACTTTAATATCTGTGTTTTTATCTTTCGTGGGTCTTAATTCACTTTTTAATATTTTTCTTTTAAAATTTTTATCATATCTTTGTTTTTATCTTTTGTGGCTTTTATTTGCTGTTTTTAATTATTGTCTTTCTTTTTCCATTTGTCATTGTATTTTAATGTCCTATGTGAAGCACTTTGTATTGCCTTGTTGCTGAAATGTGCTACACAAATAAACTTGCCTTGCCTTGCCTTCGTAATCATAGGAGTTAAAGCAGGGCTGCTCACAGATTCACTTTAGCAGTTTTGTCTTACTACTTTAATTGGCAGCCTGTCTGTGTGTCTGTCTTTATTGATTTGCTCGCCACACTGTTGCTCCAACTGTCCTTGTTTCCTCTCAGAAGACTTCTCGGGTGTACTGGCTCAAAACTGGTTCCATAAGAAAATCAGAAATATTTTCATAATCTCATGAGATGAGAATACAAATGTTTGATAGAGGCAGTGAGGAGGCAGAGGTTGTGTGACAGTCAAGATAAACATGTCTGCCAAAACAATGGCCATGCCGTGCATAGAGGAAAATGTTGGAGAAACAAAATGAAGACGGTTTGTTCTGACCACCAGTCAGATGTGATGATGTTGATATCATGCTCTGATCTCAGAATTCTCTCTTTAGTTCCCCCCTCAAGGGTCTCCATGTTTGTAGTTTACATCCCACTGGGGATGTAAACAAAAAAAAAACAAAACAAAACAAAACAAAAAAACCTCAATAAGGCACAAATGGACATAAAGCGGCAAATAGGTACAGTGGCAAAAAAAGAAGTGGCATTGATGGGGAAAAAGTGTCCAAAGAAAAAAAAAGCAAAACGTGGAAAAAGTGGTAAAAAGAGGTTCAAAGCAGCAGAGAAGCAGCTGAAATGGACGTAAAGTTGCAAAACAATGGGAAAAATTGAAAGGAAATGGTAAAGAAGGGGGCAAAGAAGGGGAAAGAATGGGATGAAAGTGGCAGAAAAGTTGCAAAAAAATAGCAAAAATGGACAAATATGAGAAAAATTGGCAAAAATTGGCTACATTGGCAAAAAGAAGTGGCATAAATGGACAAAAGGTGGCAAAACAACAGTGCAAATATGGGCAAAAGTGGCAGAAAATGGCAAAAATGGGGTAAGGTGGCAAAAAAAGTGGCATAAATGGGCAAAAATAGGCAAACAGCAGCAAAAAGTGAAAACAAGTGGTAAATTATGGGTAAAAATTGCAAAAGATGTCTAAAATAGGCAAAAAATTGCAAAACAAAAAGAAGGTTACAGGAATGGGCAAAAAGTTAACCTTGCAAAGCAGATGGACATGCCCGTTTCCTAGTTTTTCACTGGTGAATCCATCTTGCAAAGCTCCCATCTGAACCGTTTGGGCCCGGTTAGAGAGTGACAGGACCAATCAGCAACGAGGGGCAGCACTTTCAGGCGCAGCAGAGTCGTGATATAACAAGCAGCAGCAAGAGCTGGTGCAGTTATGGAGGAAGAGATTAGCGTTGATGCTGCTAAAGTGCCAGTTTTATCAGAACTTGACAACATTTCTTTGTTAAATGAAGAACAAAGAACAGCAGTGAGTTGTTTTCTTTTTAAAAATGACAAAAGTCGAGTACTTACATGTCTATAGTCGCCACATTTCACATTACTCGGCAGCTGCGCACATGCAGCTCAATAGCGGCTACCTCATGTGTTTTGTTGCTCTGATTAGATTAGAAATGATGCTCTGATTGGAGATGTGATGAACAGAACGTTCACTCAATCACACTCCGAGTTTTTTTTTTAAGCCTCTGCCTTTTCTCAAATGTTTCCTACTGAAGCTTTCCCATATGGATGTGTGAAACACATCCATCTGGTGTGTCAGGTTACCAAAAAGTTCAATTAAAGGGGCAAAAAATGAAAATATTGGCAAAAATAGCAAAAAGGTGCAAAAGGTGTTTTAAAAAAGTGTCAAACAGGTGTGAAAAGTGCCAAAAAGATGTGGCAATAACAGATGGAAAAAGTGGTGAAACAGGTTTTAAAGGATGCACGAGGAAGTAATTCCAATATCAGATTTCAATAATAGCTTGACACTTCAGCTCCAACATGAGGGAACTATTAGCCAGGATGCTAGCACCAATGCTACAGATCCGAAACACCGACACTATCAATAAATCACAGCTGGGGATTGCACATTCTCTGGGTTTGCTGTATGTGGCATGTGTGCTCAGCTGTGCCCTCTAGTGGTGTTCTCCAGTAACACAGGCAACAGCTGCACTCATGATGCAGCTGGATGTATGCAAATGCAGGGTAAAAAAACGAGTTTCTCTCTGATAAGACTCTGCCTATAATGAATCCTCCTCAAACCAGCCTCCTGTGGTTTTGTTGTAACACTGTAATCATCTTCCTATTTGTTTGTCCTTGTCTGTCTTTTCCAGGAGAAAAACCCTACATCTGTCCCTATGAAGGCTGCAGCAAACGCTACTCCAACTCCAGCGACCGCTTCAAACACACTCGCACTCACTACGTAGACAAGCCTTACTACTGCAAGATGGCAGGCTGTCTGAAGCGCTACACCGACCCCAGCTCACTACGTAAGCACATCAAAGCCCACGGGCACTTTGTCTCCCAGGACCAAGGGGCTTCTTGTAGGCTGGGATCCGGACAGGGCCTCCCTGGACACCAGAGTCCAGTTGAACATCCTCCTGTAGGTGGGGCCCATATCATCATCCCCAGTGCTGCTGCAGCTCTTCTTGGAGGGTCTTTGCCTCTCTCTGCTTTCTGCCACGCCAGAGCTCTGGGCCACCACGGCACCCCGCTTTTCAGCATGGGAGGAGGAGGAGGAGTCTTCCCTAACTCTCCACTGTTACACTTTGGACTGTCAGCTGCGTCCATGCTAGGGCTGGGAGCTCTGGGAGGTCTGGGGAGGATGGCAGGGAAGGACACGGAGGGAGAAGAGGAAGAGGAGGAAGGAGAGGAGGGGGAGGTGCTGAACCTGTCTGCAGGGATGGGACCTAGACGAAGTGACCCTTTGTCCTGGGTGGTGGTTCCCCCGAGGGCTCTCCAGCTCAAACGAGCTGTTGTCAGCTAGAATGTGCACTCGGCTAAGTGTGTGTGTCGTGTCTGTTTTTGCATGAATGTATAGCTGGGTGAGTGATTTCACAAACATAAGTCGTGGTTATGATGAATGTTTGTGAGAGTGCGAGTGTTTGACAGTGAGGGAACAAAGGTCGCTGTTACCTGCAGAGCCATAAGAAGCACTTCAGTCATTCCAGCCCCAAATGACTGGTGATAGACTGACAGTAAGTCTGAACAGACTTAAACGAGACTGATGAGAATTTGCACCTTGCAGGTCAAAGCTGTCTTACACTTTAAAGAGCCAGTTCAACCAAAATCATAAGGAAAATAATCTTTAACAGCATCCAGCCATGCAGATCAGTTTCTGAAATCCTAATTTTTAAGAACGTGGTTTTAGCTCTAAGAAAGTAGCCCGTGAAGCTGCATTGACTGCAAAGTAATTGTTCATCCCCAAAGTCTTTTACACCAGATAGACTGTTTTTCCACTGCATGGAAATATATCACATCCATCTGGGGAACCTCCCATAATCTTGGAGGGTGATTGGACAAACCTTCTGCCCATCTCTCCTGGTTATGGGGAATAAAAATAAACTATGTAGCCAAAGCTCAACAACCAGGTGCTATCATTGTTCACTATCAGTGGAGCCAGCAAACTCATGCAGAGAAGATGAAAATAAAGATTTCAGTGTGGTTCTTTCCTCTTCCTTTAGTAAAAAAATTACTTAGAGCTAATAAAACTGCCGCTATAGCTACATCTGAGCTAATCACTGCATCATTGCCATTGTTTACTGGCTTGCAGTACAACTAAACCACGCCTATAGCTACTGCCTCTTTCTCCTCAATTGTTTCAGATTGAATCTTTGCGAGATACATCTGTCATGGAATCTAGCCAATCCATTTACTTTATGCTTGGTTTTAACTTCAGCACATCGTCTTGACTATGCCTACATGCCTAAACGCATTGGTTACTGCCATGTGGTTAGATATTTGTCTTAATAAGCAGCTGAGTAGGTATACCTAATAAAGTGATCGGTGAGTCTATTTTGAGCATTTTTGCATGCTAATGTTAGTTTTTCAAACCAAAAGTTGAGGCTGAAGTTCTAGAGGTTTTACATTGATTTTTCAAACCTCTAATGCCCAAAACACACCAGCCCTGTCCAGTGTGCATCCCAATGGATGCACACGGTCTAACCTGACACACCAGATAGACCGTTTCATTGATCCATTGCATGGATATATTCACATTCATCGGGGAAGCCCCCATAGAAAGCGTTTGGGAAGGGGCAGGACTTTTCAAAAAATTAACAAAAGGTGACTGGAGGAATGTTCTCTGTCACATGCATGATGGGCCATTCAGAGCGACCCTGACTCTGCCAAGACAAGCTTTTGGTGTGGCACTTTGCCCTTGTTTTAAAAAGATAAGTGGACCAATTCTGATTAAACTGATGCTTTCCCAAATTTCAAGCTATCTTTCCTGTCATCAAAAGCTTTCAATGTTGCTCTATGCCCTTGTTTTATTAAAGAAATTTCAGTTCTGACAAAACCACCGCGTGGCCAAGTCCAAGCTAATCATCAATTAGCAGCGATAGTATACAACCATTCACACAACAACTAACCCCTCTGTAACTCTGACAAACTCATGCCAAAGTAGCTTGGCAGAAAAAAAAAAAAAAAAAAAAAAAAAAAATCTTTTCCATCACGAAAAGCTGTTAGTGTTGTTTTTGCTCTTTATTTCATACAGAAACGTGGTCCAATTCTGATAAAACTGCCACTATGTTATAGCTACATCTTAGCTTATCACCACACTGGAGCCAACCAGTGCAAACGGCTAGTACAATTAAACCCTGCCCACAGTTACTGGCTAGTTCTCTTTAAATGATGCTGACTGGTCCGAACAGCGTTCGGTTCAGCACAAACATTGTGGATTGGAGCTTGTCAAGATATATTTGCCTGGTCATAGAGATGGAATCTGGCAAATCCATCTTCTTTGCAAGTTTACAAATGGTTATCTTCAATGTGCAAACCCACACTGATGGCAACCAGCCACACCTGGTCGTGTTGTTTCACAGTGCTTTAAGGCCTTGTCCACACGGAGACAGAAACTATATATTTCCATTTCGTTTTGAAAAAGTTTTCCATAAACACGGGATTGTTTCAGGAAATGTCTGCATAAGCACGGAACCACTGAAAACGACTAAAAATGCTGTAGTATATAATGCCAAGCCTGTAAGTGGCTCTGTAATGCTGCCACGGAAATGCACCAAAAGAGAGAAGATCATAGAAAACTGCCACAAACTTTCTCCTAGTTGCCCTTCTGGTTGTTTTCCACATGGGTTTAAGAACATCTGGTGTGTGCTATTCTCAGTGGTGGTGAAGGAGCATCTGATTTGGCTTTAAAAGCCATAACAAGCTCAGTAGCTTCTGCAGCACGAACACAACCCTGCTATCCGCCATTGTTGTTTTGGTTCGACTGCACATGCGGCGTAAGCAGGCTACACTATGTGTGATGTAATTGTTTCAAGAAAGATGTGGCTGGCTGTCAACACGGAGACGAAATGGTAAGCATTCACAGATTTGTTCACTCTGGGACCCGGTTTCAAAAAATAGCGTTTATGGCCTCCCAAAAAGCAGTTTCCATGTGGATGAAACGCCGATATGACAAAATGCTTTTGCGTATGCTCCTGAATTCGTCTCCATGTGGACAGGGTGGGGCCTTAAGAGCCACTTTTACATTTCCAGCATGGCCAGCAGCAGCAGGTGAAGTGTTTTCTGAAGACAACAGTTTCTTTGGCCATCTCGGCTGCTGTAGCAGCTCTGTTTGAGAGCACAGAAGAGGCCTCAGCCACTGGTGAAATACCACTACTCCTGTTGTTTTTTCACTTACCCAGTGAGGCAAGGAGACAAGTCATGAGTGGGCTCTTCCTCCTGGTATCCAGCATTAGGTCAAACAGTGGCAGGTGGGGAGTTTGAGTGTTGCTGCATGTTTCGGGCTTAACGTCTTTCTGCATGGCTTAATACTGGAGCATTGACCAAATATGTGATTTAGATGAACTGGCTTTTTTATATAGAGTATATTCCTTTACTCTTCTCCTGTTTATCTGCAGTTTGACCTCATGGTCTTAAACTCTTAACAGCAGACAATCACCTTTAGCAGACATGAACAAGCAGGTGCACTTTTTATTTTCATAGTTTATGTGACAATCCCCAGTTACTGATTCAATGGACTCACAGTTTACTTAAAAAAACAAACATGGAGATAACAGGATCATGGGGAGCAAAAAGAGAAACAATCCAACACACCATTTTTATATAATAATAAATAAACACTCTCTGTTCTGTTTTACATTTCATTTACCTGACACTTTTGTCCAATGTGACGCACATCTGAGACTTTTTGTAGATGCCGATGTTTTTACTTTAAAGCTTGAGTAGTTTTGAGGTTAAACTTCAGTGATATTAATCATTCTAGATATCCCACAAGTCTCATCAAATTGGCTGAAACAACACACTATGTGTATGTTTTTAAAATGTGCACAAAATGTTAAAGTAGAAGGAAACTGTTGTGGTTAGGGGAATGTTTTCTTGTGCACATTGATACAATCCTTCACTACAGTATGAGAAGTTTTTAAAAAGAAGGCATTATAGCTAATTTTTTCCACTGCCATCTGGACACAGTGGATTTAAGACAGCTAAGGCTGTGTTTTAGGGGTCTAATATGTGGAAATGTCACATATTTGGGGTTCTTTTACATTAGGCTCGATTGATTGGGACCGCGCTGTAGCGCAATTCCTGCCCCTCCTTTCTCCCTCCATTGATCCATGCCCGGGCCCACATGTACTCAGTCTGATACAGCAGGTGGTGGTATGCATGTAGCTGGTTTGCAAATGGAGAAAGAAGAAGATGCTGCCATGGCAACCACCTGGGTCATAACCCGGGGAAAAAAAATCCATGCATTAACTGACCAAAACGAACTGGACTCTGTGCTCAAGTGTACTCAGATCCAGGGCCGGGCCCCTAGTGGGAAAGCCCCCTTAATCATTGAGGAGTGATTTCAGTGAGGACGTCAGCTATTCTTCATTAAATGTGTTGCTTTCAGTCCTGTAGATGTCCCATTTGAGCACACTGCCCCGCCTCTTTTGGTGTTTCTACCAAGAGCAGTCATCTGTAGGACTCATCTAATTCAGACATGGAGTTCTTCATTCTCTATTTAAGACAAAACCGTCTTTTCTCCTTTAGTAAGTCCACTAGTTGAATTGCACTTTGCCGCAAAACTGCACCTTTTCACCACTACATACAGCATCCCTGAGTGGTTGCCTTTCTTCACCAGCGTGGTGGAGGGGTTAAAGGAAGGGAGGGGCTTATGGAGAAAAAAACCCTGTATGAGTCTCTGATATTAACTGACAAGACTCTCTGAGTAAACACAGAGCTGAGAACCACAAACCCAGAGTGAGTTTGACAATGCTGTATATTTGGTACCTGCTATAGTAATGTTAACATGTTGCATATTATACTTTTAAACCCACTCTCTTTCCAACCATGTGAAATGTTCAAGTCACAGGACAGATGTATGTTGACGCAACTGAATGTAGGTTTAAGGTTGAATTATTTGCTTTCAGTCTACCATAAGTACTTTCTACATTTATCATTCCAAGACAATGATCTAACCATGATCAGCCCGACTCTTTTAGACAAGACCGACCGAGGACTGCATTCACAGAGGAACAAAGCTGGACAAAAGTGTGTATTAGGCAACAGTAAGTACACATTTGCTTCAGATTAATGTTGAAACGGTACACAACAAAAAGCCAAACAATAGAATAAAATGTCTGTTGAGTATTTTTTAAGCATGAATGTCTGACAATGGCCACATGAGGCCAGTTTCTGTGTTGATTTACTTTGTATTGTTTGCACTTTGAATTATCCTAATCAGTATTTCAATGGTGTCTAAGTGCCTTGTGTTTTAGACCAACATATATAACACAAAATAAGAACTCTATTTACAACATGTTGAGTGTATTATGTACTTTTGCATTTCATTTGTTAACTTGACAACAGATGTGATTTTTACATCAGGGCCACTGAAACACTTTGTATGGACGTCACCAGTGTTGGGACGGAGACAATGACAATGTCAATAAACCGACAAAAAACTAGTCTCTCTGGTTGGAGTCTGCTGTTGATTTTTTTGCATGGGAAAACCTGTGATACAAGATATTTCAACTTCCTCCAGAACAGGTCTACTCTACCACCTAGAAACAAGACTACATTCAAACCTAGTATAAGGCTGATTGCAACTATCTGGGATGCCGTTAAAATGCCTGACTGAATTGTGTGTTCTGGCAGAGTGAATAATTTTTGGAGTTTGTAACAGTGCTGACCCTAATGTCTGTGGGTTGAGAAATAAAGGACCCTTGAAGTTTAAAACATAAAGCCCTTTCGGCCCCAAACGACTAACCTGGCATGCCTCTTACCTATTTCATGAATATATTTCAGAATAATCTGGGAATGCTCCCATGGAAAGTGTTTGGGAAGGGCAGGACTTTTCAGAAAATCTTCAGAAGGTGATTGGAGGAACATTTAGTCCATCACATTCCTGGTGGGCCAATCAGAGTGACAACTTGCGTAGTGTGCTGCGCTACTCTTGTGCAAGCTACCGCTGCCTTCACTTGCTAATGGTAGAGCTTCATCTAAAGTTTATGCCAAAGCCGCTCAGGGGGCGTGCAAAAACATCTTCTCTGCCAAGACAAGCGTTCTGTGCAGCTCTCTCCTCTTGTTTTAAAAAGAAATGTTGTCCTTTCTAATTAAACTCCAGCTTTCCTACAGCTACATCTGAGCTAACAGCTACTGCGGCAGCAGCCCCTGAATACACCGGAAAACTCCACAGTAACGATCACAAACACATGCCACCGGGAGAAGAGCAAAAACATCTTTTCTGTCACAGAAAGCTTTCAGTGTTCCTCTCTGCCCTTGCCCAAAGAGACGTACAGTTCTGACAAACTGCTGCTGTGGCTAAGTCCAAGTTAAACACTCCACCGGCAGGCTTTGTATACAACCACTCACATCAACTAACCCTTTCCCTGTAACTATCACATAATGCCGTAGCAGGTCGACAGATCTTTTGCATCATTAAAAAACTTCCAGAGTTGCTCTATTCTTCTCTATTTCATGCAGAACCGTGGCCCAATTGTGGTAAAACTGACGCTGTGATGAAGCAACATCTGATTAATCCCTGCAGTGGAGGCAGCCATTATAAACAGCTCTGGGTTAGGGGTGTGCTTGGTTAATCGGTAAAATGGTTACATTAGTTTACCAAATTAGCTGGCGCAGGATTTATGAGTCGGTTAAACTACAGTAAAATACCAAATAATAGCTGGGTTCCCTTTAATCGCTGGATCCCAATTAACCGCCAGGTGTAGCAGTACATTTTGATAAATAACCGCCTGTTCCAAATAAACGCCAAGTGTTATTTATTTAAATGTATGTTAATGTATGTGACTTTTGATGAGAACCGTATAAAATTCACTCTCAACTCCCCCTCCATTCCTGTTCTTCTCTGTGTTTGACTCATGGACTGTTTGAGCTCCGTAGCGCTGCCCCTCTACTTACATACCTCCTTGCGGATGAGAATGTCCACTGAATTGAATACTGACAAAGGCAAAGCTCTTGTGGAGTGATTTTGCTCTGCTTTTCCACCGAAATCAATGGCCGAATCACAGGCAAGAAAATACAGCGGTCAATAGGAATGCTCCCGCTGACCTGAGCCTGATTGGCTGTGAGTACAAGCCTCCTCATTGGCTGGGGCACCCCCGTCCCTTGCTTGTTTTCTCAAGTGAGATAGCAGCGCCGTGGCCTCGGTGCAGCGAGAAAAATAAACCAGTATTTAAAGTGTTTAGAGAGTGCTGAGTTGACAAAAGAAGACAAAATGGTACTGTAATCTTGTCTCAAAAATGTAAAGGTGATATTCATACTGGTGTAAATAAATAGTTTGATTAAATTTACCATATTTTTCCATTTTTTGCTAAGCAAGATTTTTGGGAGAAAGGAATTAAACGCTTGTCCTAAATAGCTGCCTGGTCCCAAATAAATGCCTTGTCTGCTCAGTGATTAAAACAAATAAACGCCCCGGCTATTATTTGGTATTTTACGGTAATTACTTATCATTTTTCATGTACACAGGCTTGAAATCCCACTCTATAATGCTCTTTCAAACTGTAATAAACCTCCCACCACTAGAGGCCGATGTAGTTTCAGTTAACGTCCGCTGCCTTCCTGTCTGGCACTTCACTGGATGTAAATATAAGAAGTCAGCGGTGGCTTAGCGGTTAGCGTGCAGCAGGAACAGAGCAGTATGACAGTTTTTTGAAGTAGTAAATGGAAATAAAGTTGTTTGTAGGCTGTCAAGGGTTGAATTCACACATAAATACTCAAAGTGAAAAGAGGCCAAACCCCAAAGCCTGATATTCTGCATAAGGATAATCTGCAAAGAGGAACAAAGGCTGGCAGTGCTAGCTTTTAATGTTAGCCACGCTGTAGAGAGCATATCAGGCTAACATCACACCCGCTGACACAATGGCCCGAATTTGACTGTTTTCCAGGGATTTTCACCTCTTGAGATAGTGGGTTAAACAAAATTTAAATGAGCATTTAGCTGAATAGGGAAATAGATGTTTAGGATAGTCCTTACTTTGGATACAACTAAACCCTGCCCATGACGCATTTCAGTATGTACGGCACTGAAAGTATCGTCACTCCCTCAGGCACTCAGTCAGACACAAACAGACCCAGGCAGTCAGCCAAAAAAGCTCGACTGTAAAGAAAAAGGCCAGAATATTTCAGATCTCACTCAGTAAAATTGAGGTAAAAACTTGAACTGAGTTTAAATGAGTCAATTTCAACCAATATTTGGTTTACATGGTACCTAAAACAAACAATCATATACTCAAACTGGGTAAATATCTCCTTAAAACTTCTAAACAAATCTTACAACTTATATCTTAATAAAAACTAATTGTTAGTATTTTTTTGTATTATGAGGGATCTTTCTTCTGATGCGTTTGTGACTCATAAGCTTTACACAATAGTATTTTGTCTTTTCCACTCAAACAAGGTGCAGCTGTGGTATTGGGGTAATCCTGAGCTGCTCATTGTGGGAAAAAGATGGATATGGGAACTTTGAACTAGGAGGAGCTCCTACATGGAGTTTAGCACACCTGTCATGTGGAAGTACCACCCATTTCCACAGGCAGAGAGTTGCTTACTGAGTGGGTAACTTCACTCAGGGTGCAAAAATGTTTTATAACGAAAGCGACTCTAACACCATGACCATGTGCAGAAGAATCTTCAGTGAGTACTGCAAAACAGACAACAGTTTAACTGACTTGTAAATCCTGTGCCTGCTAATTTGATGTCTGATTAAGCTGTTTAGCCAGCTAACTGTAAGCGTCCCTAAAATGTACTAATCCGAGATATTTAGGATGTTTTATCAGCAGCTTTAACGTGTTTTCTGAAGTAGCATGGTTTTAATTCATAGGTTCAACCAGCCAGCTCCCTTTTGTGCATGACTTGGCTCCATATGTCAGTGCCTGTAGAGGGTATGTTTTGGCTTCACTCTTATACATTGGTTGGAGATAATTCATTGTCCAAATTAATATATGGCCAGTGTTTCAGACACAAAGATGATTTAAGCACATGCTCATAGCAGGGTTGGTCATTGAAAACCAGTAATAGTAAATTCCTTTCATCACATTTCATTAACCAAATAATTAAACAAAGATTTCATGTAATTGTTCTGATGGAAAAAAGTCAAGCCAGCTGAGCTATAGTTTTTCCTGTCTACAGTGACCGTCAAAGTGTTGACAAGGGGCACAAAAGCCTCCACCATGGTGTGACAATTGTTAAACAGGTTCACCATGTTCCTCAGAAGATACCTGATATAGTCAGGTAAGTCCCCTTTTTAATTTTTTTCTTTCGCCATTCTTTGTGTAGGCGTACAAAAAACACACTTTAAGGGTTACAGACGAATAACATGCGGAGCTTCCTGTTACACCAGATTCTTGGATTTAGATTTGAGGTAGGGGCAGGGGGTGGTGGGACAGTGGGAGCAGAACCAGACGAGCAGCTGTTTAAGAATAGAGGAACTACAAAGTTACTATTTTTCCACATTTCCCATAAAAACACTGTCAGACTTAGTGTAAACGATACATACAGACTGAAATCTCACGTACACCTATGATTAAATCCTAAAGTTTCATTTTCACCTGAAACCACACACAAAATATGAGACCACTGCATGTTTTCTTCTGGTTTTAATTAGCGCAGGCTTTGCATAATTTCCTCATAATATTATTTGAATCAGATTAAATGAGGGCTAGCACAAATGCCACTTATCAAACACTCATGCATTGACATCATCAATAAATCCCAACTGGGAAGGGCCAGTCTCTGGGTTTTTCAGGTGAAAGAGTATGTGTACTAGACTGGCTGAATGCAGTCCAGACCGGACTACTTTAAAAATGTACAGTATAGTATGAAGCACAAAATATGACCATGGAAACCTGCCTCTGTTGAGCTACTTTTAAATGTACATGGGGAAAAATCTACTTTAAACACTTCTATGGTGATTATTGTTAAATGTGAAAAAAAAAACATCTTGCTCAAATTTGAAGATGTTCTGATATATTGACACCTCTGTAGACAAGCATGGCTCTTGTTTGTGATTACAGGTACATGAACAGGCTGAATGTTTTTGCTTTCTGCCTGCTGTAATGGTATGTTGTTAAATCTGTGGGTGTCTCCAGTGGCCACTATTATGGTTAGAGCAAGTCTTTAAAGATTACAGTTATGTTGGCCTTTCCCTGAGGCATACAACATTTATGTAAATTAACTTAATAATTAATCCTGTTAGGTTAACAGTTCCCCCGTTGTGGAGCTGAAAGTGTGTCAAACTATTATTGGGTTCTGATGCTGAAATTATTTATTTGTGATAACTTAAACTACTTTAACCTCTTTGCTGGCCATTTTTGCCACTTATTTGCCATTTTTCCTTCAATTTTCACCAAAATCCTATTTCATGAACTTTACTGCCAGTTTTCGCCACTTTTGACCCATTTTTGTCACCTTAAACCCATTTTTGCCTGTTTTTTTAATCCACCTTTTCTATCCATTGTTGTCTCTTTTAAGCTATTTTACATTTGTAAAACTCTTAACTACTTATTTGCTTGTTTTGCCATTGTTAACCCATTTAACCACTATTAACCCTCTCTTTCTTCATCACTTTTTCTGCCTGTTTTTACCACTTTTAACCCATTTTGCCACTCTCCACCTATTTTCTTTACCTCTGTTAACCCTGTTTTACTTTTAACACATTTCTGCCTCTACCCATGTTTCCCCCCACATTTGAACCCCTTTTCTTGCTACACTTAAAATCCCATTTCATTAACTTTACTGCCAATTTTGGCTCATTTTTGTCACCATAAACCCAGTTTTGCAGATTTTAACCCATTTTTGCCAGTTTTAATACACCTTTTCTACCCATTTTTGTCCATTTTAAGCTATTTTACCACATTTTTAAAACTCTTTAAACAACTTTTTTGCCTGTTTTGCCATTGTGAAAATCCATTTTTACCACTATTAACCCCTTTATTTCAACCACTTTTAATTCTGTTTTTGGCAATTTAACTGCATTTTACTATTTGTTACACCCATTTTGCCACTTGCATCCCCTTTTCACTGCTCTTCTACTATCTAACCTATTGTCTTTGCCTCTGTTAACCCTGTTTTGCAACTTTTAACACGTTTCCCACTTTTAACTCATTTAAATTCTGTTTTAAGAAAAGTGGAAGTATAAATAAATAAATAAAATTTCTGTTGCTTTGATAAGAGTTGTTGTTATTTAGGTTAAAAAAAAAAGGTTATCACAGCTCACCTCTATGATTTTGCTGACCTCCCTGCCCCCCATTCTACAAGTTCCCCCCTTTATCCCCCCTTATGGCCAATCTTGATCCTGTTTAAGGGCTGCATTCTTCAGCGAGGACATTTAAAGAATACTTATGTCTGCATTGAAGGTTGTCCCATTTTAAAGGCCCTTTCAAATGCTGTAAGAAACACAAGGATCCCTCGTCCATGCTCTTCACATTTGATATCTCTGCATGGTACCTGAGTAATCATGTTGTGAAGTTTGGATAAAACGGCTGTGGTTGTACTGATCTTCATCACCGAAGGAGTGGAAGAACGTGTGGACTCCTGCAGAGCAAAAAGTCTGTGCATTAGTGTGGGGAAGAATAAGGAGGTGGACTACAGGATCTGTTAAATAAATAGTGCTCAATTTTGACTGTTTCAATTAAAGTCCTCTCAGGAGCATCCCTCTTCTGCAGACAGACAGACAGCTCACACAAATATATTCAGATCAGAATATTGCATGAAGATTTTTCTCCTCATACTTGAAAAATAATCGTCAGTGTGTTCAACAAATGCAGCTTGATGATTCAGACTAAACTTTTCTCGCCGAGTCACACATTTGAAGGCTGAATTAAGCCAAAACCAAAGATGTTCTTGTGTTGGCATTAGTTGTTAAGACAACGGAGGTATCATGACTGAAAGACATTTTCATGCACAAACAACTACAGTCAAAGCTTTAAAGCCTTGGCAGGATTAGGACACCTGAAGGATAGAGTTACTATTTAAATAAAACATGAGCTGAACTGTGTGAGGATCCTGGTTCATGGTTCTCTCTGACAGAGCGAGCTGTCTGCCAGTGTTTACCAGTAAAATTCATTAAAAAGGAATGGGGTCTGATGTGGCCAGGGTAAAGTTTACTCAACTCATTTTTTAACACCTGAGACATGGCAAACAGAGGAAAATAATCAGTGTATAATTTGTTCATTTAATATTTCTTTGATAATTGAATAACAAATAATGAAAAAATGGTTCATTTTCTTGTTTTCATTTCTGAAATGAAATCAAATAAACAAGAAATGATGCGTGTTTTTAACTTTTGCTATATACGTTGGGATCAGAGAATGTAATATGATAACATGGGTGTAAGCAGTCAGGATAATGTCAATATTAAACAGCATCCCCACTTACTTGCATGACCTGGTGTGTTTGTGTTCTGTGTATCATTCCAGGAAGCATGAACTGAATGAGGATGCTTTTCTGAGCACACCTACACCAGGTTATACAAATCAATATTGCAATCAAAAACAGCTGATTTTTTCATGATACATTCTTTGATCCCAAAATAAATAGCAAAAGTCAAAAAAAGATGCATCATTTCCTGTTTATTTGATTTCGTTTCAGAAAGGAAAACTAGAAAATGAACAGTATTTTCAT